>NC_071978.1:19310633-19400198 GCF_026283585.1 Hylaeus volcanicus | reverse complement strand
TATTTAATTGTAAGATGAATAAAATAATACGTCTTGCATGAAATAATTTGAAGTGTAATTTTACATATACATTATTATCATATTCATTTCAAATTACAAATTAGTTCCTTATTCCCTATTCCTTAAATCAAATCACTAATACGTAATCCACAGTATTAATGGAATACTCAAAAAGCTAACATAGTCAATGAATACTCCCACTGCTCACAGTATCTAACACCTTCATTGGTTAAGAACATAAATAAATAAAATTTCAACTAATTAGGAACAACATTCTTACCGTCTGATTGCCGTGATCCAGATAGCGCAGCCCGAAGTAAGCGGTCTCCAATAAATTCAGATGCCTGAACACTCTGTCCAGCAACTCCTGGCCGAGGTTCGAGCTCTGCAACAGAAAGAGAGAAACCGAGGTTTGACTTACTGCATCGATACCAAGGCGGGCGCCTAGCGACACGAAGGGAATTACTTCCTGAACCGACCCACATTAGAATCATCGCGGGGACTTTCGATCGGGCGATCGATCGAGCGTGGCGATGTAAATCGTGATGCGCACGCGTCATTGAGCACGTCGCTGGGACTGCATTAGAACGCGTTCGTTCCTCCGTGTTCGATCACCGTCTATATGATTTAGGGGTGCGTGACACGTTTCGTAACGGTACACGTGGTCGCAACGAGATTTCCATCTGGCGACTCGGAAACTCGCGCAATATGTCATTACGCTCGCCAAGTTTTCATTTTTCCACGGATAATTATCCTCTGGCCGCAGTTAAATAACGATTATATCGAGCGCGCGACGCTTTGAAGATCGTTATGCGGATAATGTGCAACCGAGCCGTAGATCGACGATTCGCAGGTCTTCTTGGATATCGCAATAGCTCGTACTCGCAAGAAACGAGTCACGGGAAAAGAAATAAATTGAAATAATCTTCCCGGTGATAAATTTCAGTTTCTTCTTAGGCGGATTGTGGAAACGCGTGGTGTTCCACGAGTGGTACGGTCGGGAAGGAGATTAAGCAAATTGAATTTAAAGAAATCAGATTTTTTTGCTGAGGAGCTAGGTCTTCGAGACGATCTATTCAGGAAGTTGTACGTACATCTCTGTATTCGCAACACTTTCTATTGTATATCTATGTATGTATTATTATTCTATTTGTACGTAAACTGCGTATAAGTAAAATAGACATGGGCGAAGAGATCAATCCAAGTCTGGTGAAACTTCAATATTATCAAAATTAAAGGATGATAATATTTGAATATACTTTACAATTAATACAATAAAATTGTTATTTCATTTTGTAGAAGAGCATATATTTTTTAGTTATTTTTGGCTTGTATTTGTCCTATTAACTTGCATTATAAATCCATAACATTCGTGGCCTACTCATCAATCTTATTAGCAAGTAAACAGAACAGAGTGACTTACAGGATTAAGCAAAGTTCAAAGACACATTTGAATTTTGATATAATCAATCCCATAAGTATTCGTACCCTCTATGTCTATTGAAGAAATTAGATTAAATTAAATAATAGTTTTATTATTACTAAATGAATTTTTCATTATAAATATGTATATGAATAAGCTTATGCAAACATACACTTGGAAACATCAAATCTACCATTTAGTTTAAACAAATTTCTTCAATAGACGTAGAGAGCACGATCTTTCCACCTTTTACGTGATGTACACATGTTATTTGTTTTGGACCATCACGACATATTCAGATCTGTACCACTTATCAAAAATCGGCATGAACATTCCAGACAAACCAATAATAACATCTTCTAACTGGTAAATGTCCCGATGAAATTTACTATATTAATGTATAAACAAAACTTACGATAAATCTGAAATTTGGAATCGTTATTTATAGATAAGCCTCCATTTTGGTAGCGCAGATATCGAACAAGCCACTACATATTATAAGCCACGATAGTGCAGAAGTAGCTATAAAGATGTACACCCAAACACGAACAAGCTCCAACCGGCCGTCCTCGCGACCCAAACGTTCAACACAGACTAACGCGACGAATGATATTAATTCGGTGAAAACTGTCCCCAGCGAGTCGATGGTTTCCGCACTTGACCTTATCGCGGTCCCAACCTCGGGACATTCAGCGGGCAAACTGAGATTGAAATCGGCGGTTTCCGGTTCCCAGTCCTTCGAGGCCAGCCGTGACGCTCGTTTGTTTCCCTTCGGGGGAATCTAGCAGCGAGCCGCGATGCGTGTTTTCGTCCCCGATCGTTTGTTCCTTCGAGATACGACTGCGTACGTCCCCGTGCACGTAAATATACGAAGGAGGAAGAATATCCTCGAGTTTGCTCGTAATTAGCGTAGCCGCGTTACTACCTCTCATCCTTTACCCCCACCCCTTCCTCGTTTTTGTTCTCCCTCTCCCTCTGTCTCCCTTATCGCCCATCTCCGTTCACCGTTTTCTCCGTCTTGCCCACGGTGTTCTTCGCGGCTTCCTTTCTACCTGGATCTCTCATTACGCACGGGCCCTTCCCCCCGTGTGTACACAACGCTGGAATTCGAGGATAATAATTGAAGCTGTTGCCGATGTCTCCGACGATCTTCGCGGTGGCTCGACTTTGACAAGTTGCGCGCGACGTGTATCGATCGTTGGCCCACAACGCGTCTACTCGAGACGATTGTTTGAACGTATGGAGTGCAGCGAGTACTAAGTGTCTATCGGTAGGGCTCGAGCAGTGACACTTACGGAACAGAGGAAATGGAACTCGCTCTACTGTCGTCGAGCGACGGTTGCTTAGGCTTTATTTATACAGAGTGTCGCAGCCTAAGTGATACGGAGCTCTAACTCTAAAACCATCGGCCGAATGTAAAATTTCAAATATGGAAATTGCACGGTAAAATGGGGCTCATGTTTCAGCGCGAAGGAATTTTTGTTGACTTTGTTATTTAACGTGATGTGATGGTCAAGTTTCGTTTTTCAAATGGAACTATATATTCTTTTTTATACTGTTGTATCTGGGATCCGGAGGAATAACACGTCGTACTCGTTATATCAATAATAGTTTATTCAATATATAATATAGGAAACATTCTCTATCGCTCCTGCTCTCGGACAGAACAACCGAATTCGCAAGACTCTGACGATCGTGCTCTCGCACCGCATAGCCGCTAGATGGTCCGCCGATTCTTTATAGCGCGACATTCGAACACGCATACATAACATATACCATGCATTTACCCGATTTTTATTAGTTTTCAAGCTATAACGCTTCAAAGTTTGCTAATTTTCAAGGAAAAATCTCGGCGGTTCCATTGATGCAATAAGCACCATGTGGTTCTTGAAATCCCAAAATATTGGAATTCTTTCCATTTTCCTTCGTTGGGCCTAGAATCCCAAACGAGACCCTCCGTATCGATTGCAAGAACCGCATGGTGCTTACTGCATCAATGGGATCGAACCGAGTTTTCTCCTTGAAAATTAGCAAACTTTGAAATGTTATAGCTTGAAAACTAATAAAAATCGGGTAAATACATCAACGCTTAATGAATTCGTCTTGAAAAGTACTATCGCATGGTATAAAAAAAAATATATATAGTTTCATTTGAAAAACGAAACTTGACCATCATATCTCGTTAAATAACAAAATTAACAAAAATTCCTTCTCGCTGAAACATGAGCCCCATTTTACCATGCAATTTCCATATTTGAAATTTTGCATTCGGCCGATAGTTTTGGAGTTAGAGCGCTGTATCACTAAGGCTGGGACACTCCGTATGCCTCTCAAATACCAACCCCTCCGCTGCCAACCCATTCTTATTTCTTTTGCCCTAAATCGATTTGAATATACAAATATGCTGTCTTACTTTAACCCCTTAAGTTACGATTTAAGATCTAACAGCCTGGAACCAAAATGTGATGTTTATATTTAGCCCGAACAATACACAACGGGCCACGCTCGTGATAATCAGTTTTGGCCCGAATATCCGACCACGAATCTCACACGTGGTTGTAGCTTAAGGGGTTAATGCGGTATATTTTTTAATTCTTAAACGTATACATGTATCAATATCCCTCAAGAGGTTAATGTAAATTAGAAGAATGAGAAGTGAATTAGACAGAAATTAAACAAAAAATTAATAACGACATAAGAAAAGAGTAAAAGGTTTCTACGAGTATTAAAACGCTCGTTAAGGATGAACAATCTAATCCTTTCAGGTGAGTTAACATAAGCTCGTAGATAATGATCGAAACGTGGAGTTAACATTACAGCAATCTAAAACGTCGATCCATATTGCTTGCAATATGAATTGCGATAGTTTTATCTTAATTCATTCACATCAAGCAAGATTTTCTCGTTAAATCCCACAACGAGTTTTTGAAATCGTATTATCCACGATTTGAATATGTTGCGCGAACGTTATGCTCTGGCCATCAACAGCGTCCGTCAAGACCCGGTAAGCAGTTTAGCGAAACATTTAATAAACAACCGGTTCGTAATAAGTAATCATATACCACACTGGAAGAAAATATTACCCTGCTAGGAGCTTCGTACCGACATAATTAACGAGTCCGTGCCCAGGCATTGACGATAAAGCAAATAAATAACACACCATCTCGAGAAATTTACGTTGTTTCGGAGTTCGGAAAATACCACCCTGCCAAGAATTCTGACACGATATAATTGATGACGTACTATCCTCCTCTCGGACATAATTTCAACTCTTCAAATTGGGAACATGATATTTCTTTCACGGTTACGGCCGTAAAAGTTTCTCACGGATTTCAAACAACGATTAGGAAACCGCGGAGGCGCGTCGAAACGTTGTGAAAATACACGAGTAGACTGGGGATGTTTATGCAAATTTATAATTGTACAGATTTCGATAAAGAATTTAGGTTTAAATGATGGTATGCCTTATCTCCTAAAAAGTGTAACATGTATTTCATTTATTTTGCATATCCTCGTATGTTTTCCTACATTTTCCCTTAGCATAAATGAATAAACACCCACATGGTATGCATAAGAAACGATAGAAAATGAATTCCTCAATTTTGAAACAAATGAAAAATTGTAAAATATTATTGTAACATTAGCATAAGATTTAGTAATGGCAACTTGTGTTACAGTTTGACTAATAGCTGCGATTTCTACTGCTTACTAATTTATGTTCTCTATGTCCTTATTTATAATGCAGTGCCAACGATGTCATTATTATTATCATTGTTACAATCTCTCGAATTTATTTATTTTTCCTTGATACTGTGTTGTTGTGCGATTATATTGTATGTATGTGTATTAGATATATGTATATTAATGTGAGAGGTAAAAGTTTTCAGTGGATTGCAGTTTTTTATAGTATTCTTGTACAGTTATTTTAAACAAGACTATACATAAATTCTTGTGATTATTCGGTCCAATGTGAAAATCAGTGGATCCATTTAAACCTTTCAACAGTAGATACTAGTAGTTTGTTCACAGATTAATCTTGTGGAGCTATCATTAATTTAATACTGATAATCTCGAACCTGGGATACATTACTCTTCAAATTAAAATAACTTCATTTGGCGCACGTGTGCCTAATATTCATGAATACACTTAAGTAATTCAATTTACTCGCAACCTGTTTCTATTGTTCCTCACAATGTGATAATTTCTCACAATGCATGATCCTTAGGATTAATTTATCTAATAAATGTGTATGGAATAATGAAACGAATATGAACATTCACTATTAAGAGAATGTTCAGTAGAATATTCTCTTAGGTCTATAATGTAACTTTTACATGATATTTATAAAACATAACGTAAGTTACTGAATATACTAGTAGGAAATTGTTTATCTGTATGTTGCATGTGTTTATGTATATGTGTTATAGTATGATAATTACTTACGATTTATGATTCTCAAAATTAATGTATCTAATGAATGTGTATCAAATAATAAAACAGATATAAAAATATATCGATAAAAGAATGAAACAAGTATGAATATTTATCGATAAAACAATGTTAAATCTAACACCCTCTGCATCAATGACAAGATTTTTACGTTATTTTACGTTAAGTAACTAAATCTACCACAAGAAACTTTCCCTCCCGACAGCATCACTGATTCAACAGAAGATGAATAATACCGTTATTTCAAAATTAGGTAAACAATATTTTCGATGGAATATTTGATAACGAATACTGAAGTGCGCCGCGGCCAGTCAAACTTTTCAATAGATGCCACGGAAAGGCCAAGGGGCAGCCAATATCCGCCGAAGGGAATTCATTAAGAAAAAAATGAAGTAATGATTTTCGATACAGGGGTCCTTTCATCTCCCCCGTATACAAGGGGCAGGCAGTACTCGGAATAAGAGATCGAACGAGCTGCCTCGTCCTTTGACCCTCTTTTTTTTTTCCACCACGGAACGCCGGTATCTGGAACGCGGCATCGCGAAATTTATCGTGGGTGCCGCGAACCCATCCGCGGCTGGCATCTATTCTACCTGGCTGCACCTGCACTTTTACCACGGCGAGGTGGTTTGCACCTTCCACGGATCTGGTTCGGTTCTTCTTCGCGATCCCCCGCCAGGGACACGTACGTATAATGACATTGGAATCGGAGCAACGAACGAATGCAGAGAGCAATGGCAATTTGTTCCAAGGACGAGGACGTGCTTTCCGCTCAGAGATGAGTTCCTCGCTATTTCCCACTGACGGAATAAATTTATCGACCGAGCGAATGAAGTGAGCTCGTCTAACGATTAAATTTTATTAGGAGCGATCTCATAACCGACAGCGTTATGCGAGCGAGATGTGGGGTTCGATGAATATTATTTTATCGGGCATTGGACTGCGTTGCGCGAAATTGCAATATTTAGTTTCCTGATGGGTGCTTTTTTCAGTTAGGAGAAAGTTAGTATGTTCCATAGAATGTTGTACGCTAATTTCGGTTATCAAATGGTTGGTGAAAGTGTTAGTTTTGTTCTTTTATGGATATTCTGATTGAACAATGGGTTAGAATTTGGAAAACCAGAAGAAAGTGAAACAGGTTTATAAGGCATTCCGTTTACTTTTCTTAATCATCATTAGAAATGTAAAAAAATAATTCTGTATGTGATAGAAATTGTGGACAATTATTTTTTTAGAAAAATTAAAGTGAATTGTGGGAATTTTAAAGAATATACTGTAAAATGTAGAAAAAAAGTATTGTCAAGTAACATTCAATAAAATAGATTATACAGTCCATAAATTAGAAAGGAAGTTTCACTTAAGGGAAAACTATTTATATAATTCATCTATAATTATATAAACAAACACTATTTTTGTTAATTCACCTACTTAACCACTCTACTTTTAATTTAATCAATAGATGAATAGAATAACCATTATCATTATTTTCCAATAATTTAATTCTGAAGAGAATGGTAAGGGCAAATTTCCTCGAGCTACCATAATTTTCAGTGAACACAAACCCACAAATTACGCGTAATACATTAACCCTCTATAATCCGAATTATTTTTGCCTTCCGAAAAAATTGTATAATAAGATATCGATGGGCACCGATGATGGGATACCAATGGAAAGGTAAATTCCAACGTTCAATTTATCACTCGTGGTTTCACTAGGATAAATCACTCGCTCGGAAACTACTAAAAAATTCTAGTCGTTTAGAATCACGATACCTAATAAAATAGGAGTAAGCATCATAAACAGTTTTATGGGTAAACGCGAGGCTGAGCGTAAAGAAATAACGTGTAATAATTAACCAAGGTTGGTTCTGTAACAGCATTTTTTTTGCTGTATTTCCCATCTTCTGGACATATACCTGTTTTTGCCATATTTTATCTTTACGTACACGGTGGCTCGTAATGAATGGTACAATTGACCAGAACGCGATTCTTGCTCTTAAAATACATAAAAAGACTTGTGCAGTAGAATTTATTTTTGAGAAAAGAGAGCCTTGAAACTTGTTTTGAAACGCGCGTACTATTTATTAAAGTCGGGTTCGATGAATCCGAGTATGAATAAATATTTTTGCATAGTGATCGAAAGTAATAGTTTGTGGACAGAAATACTGTTTTATACTCCAATTGATTTGTGTTCGTGTAATGAAATACTGTTAGTAGACGGTACTTGAACGCATGCTCTGATTCTAAATATAGCAATCCTTAGACTGAGGATGTTTATGCATTCATTCATAATAACCCCATATTAACTCATTTCAGATATAAATTTTTGTTAACTCATCCTATGTACTTTCATATAAGCAAAATAAGGATTTTAAAAATAATAATAATAGTAATAAAATTAGTTTTTCAGATGTCTTTCTTGTTTCGTGCTCATTACTTTATGAAATAGGAATTTGATTTTCCTAAATAGACTTGGTACGAATAGTATAAGATGTTGGATACTTTATTGATGTAGAACAGAAAATTAAATAGGTTAGGAATAATAATAGTAAGAGTAAAATTAATCTTTCAGAAGTCCTTGTCTTATGCTTATTACATCATGAAATAAGAATTCGTGGTACATATTTAGAGTTAGAAACATATTTAGAATTCGTGATACATTTGGTTTTCTAGACAAACCTAGAACAAACAGTAAATGATGTTGGATATGTGACTTAGTACTTGAATCATATTTCAAATCAACCAATTCATGACGATTCTCTTCAGGAAAAATGTATAATAATACCACAATAACATAGAGATCGTACAGGAAAAACTATTATTATTGCAGAACGAGAAACTGGATAAAAAACATGATGAAATTGAATAGCGTTACATAGAGTAAGCACGAAAGCAAGAGAGATGATGGTAACAAATTCCAAGTACCAAAAATGAGTGGAAAAATGTCACGAAGGGCGGAATGTCAATTCTGATAAAAAAACGAAGATTAAACGTGCCCATCGCCAATGCCTCGAGGAACGAAGTTCACAAAGAGATAATAAATACCTTTCCCTTTTTCCCAACTCTACATCACAATCGGGAGTAATTTCCTTCGCGATACAGTGCCCTTCATGAATAGTACGAACGATTTTATTAAAGCGTTGCCTTATCTTCCGCCGCTCTCGTTGAATCTTCAGCAACGCGTACGAACACGATTCAGATGAAATATAGCGTTCGCAGACCAGCCAAGTATATCGCGATATTATCAGCCAAGAAGAATAAAAATTCCACGGTACGCTGCAATCGGAACAATGTTATCATAGGAACAACCGAAAGAGAGACGTTCAACGCGCGCTGTAAGGTGAATAAGGTAAAGGCAGACTTCGATAAGTAAAATTCGAATGGATGCGAAGAGTATACGTATATGTATTAGGATGGTCCTTATACCAATGATTTTTTAAATCTGTGTCACGCACACCCTAAATATCTTGTAAATACATAAAAAAAAATCCTGCAAAATATTAATTTTAATTTTAATTTGAACAAAACTACATGCGATTATTTCAATCGGTTACTTTTTTGTTTATAACTTCAGTAAAAATTTATGAAATGACTTAAAATTTGACAGAGTTACTACTTATAATAATAGGAATAAGCCTAAAAAATTGTGCAACTTTGAATCTCGATGAGTTCAAATTAAAAAAAAAAAAAAAGATACGGTATATCCGTTGATCCCTATTATGTTATTTCATAATTTAGAATTTACATTAACCATTTGTATATACAATTTATTAAAAATTTCAAAACAAAGCGATTCTGTCATATATAAAAATTAAAAACTCTGTTCAACACGTTTTAATTTTATTCGCTTATTTCATTCATTCAATTTGTGTCATCATAAATAAAACTTGGCGTAACGATGCTGTGGAGATGTCAGCGCAGTGCAAAGTGTTTACAGTGACAATATTTCTCGTAGCTTTGAGATAAATTGGGTCCGTGGGGGTTAAACAGGCTCGAGTTATGGAGATGCAACTGTACTTCGAAAAAGAGAAAAGACCGATGAGTGGAGCGGAAAAGAAACGTTCGACGTCGATGGGTCCCAAGGTTTACCGCCCATCTCGACCGGTTGCTCTCGCGAGTCCTTTTAAATCACGGTAATCTATGTGGTCGGGCACCATGAATCGAAGCTTTTCGAAAACAGAAACCAGCTCGCAAACGAGGAACCCGCGAACAATGAAGAGGAATCGCCAACGAAATTCAGCCTGTTTCACCAGGCTACGTGATGCGAAGGTATCGCGGCTTCTGGATACTTGGGATTTCGTGAATCAGCCGAAGTCTACGTTGAATCGCAAACAGAGAAAATAAAGGGACGGGAGGGGGGGGGGGGGAGAGTGTTGCATTTTTCAGCGAGATTTATCGTATCCCGTGGCGCAGTATTCTTGAAACGTGAAGAAAACTGGTGAAATCAAATTACAATATTAAGCAAATCTCTGGCTACTTCGCAATTCTTAGGACTCTGTAGCGGGAAGTGGAACTTATTGTCAGAGTGAACAATATAACTTGATCGAATCACCATATGCATTGATAAGTTGAGCGGAAATTGAAAAGAAAGAGACAATTGATTCGATCCATAAATCAAGTCGTTGGCATACGGCATAGAGGTACATGTGTTATGTTCTCTTTTTCATACAATTTACGTTTTTATACGTTGATAATAGCGCCTTGTAGTTTCTTTATGCTGTATAAATATCAAACTGGAGACCTTAAATTATGATATTCAGTATCAGAAAGTAGAATCTACTGTTAGAATAAATAATATTCAAGAATATACCATGTAACAATATCATTATATATATGTTATATATTACGTATTATATATAATATATTGTATCTATTATATAGTAATAATTAAGTCGGCAGAAAATGAAAATGAGAATGGCATATGTCACGTCATTGTCAATATTATTGTGTCGTTTGACTCATGAAGAAACTAGCTGCAATACTGACTAAACGGATTATCTTTGCCAAAGAACACGGCTTAAACTCTGAAACCTCAGTTAGTATAACGAAATTAAATACTTACTGAAAACAGTCGTTAGTCATTTAAAAATGCATGCGATTTAAAGCAGTCAGCTAGAAAAAAAAAGAAACTAAACTAAAGTTGTAAATCAATGCAAAATGTTTACAGATATAGTACTTGATATCCCTTGAGGTTCTATACTTGAAGACTCATTCAACTCTACCCTTGCGAATTGTAAGGAAGCTTACAACGACAACGCGAAGCTATCTAATCCGTATGGGTGACTACAGTCATTACTAGAATCTAACAGACGCGTCATGATGGGTGACTACGTGTAGTCTAAGTCTCTTGCAGAGCACACAGGGGTTCTTGAGACTTATGAATGCTTATGACATCCAGAGACCGTTTACTAAATCATCTACTTCCCATCGTAACTCGATGTTGCAAGAAATAGTACTCTCTTCGTTGTCCACTTCATGAAGTCGGATACTTGAAGCTCTAACAGTGTTGAAGACATTTCCTCTCAGGTGTTTCCTTCTGGTTTCTTCTGGTTCCTCAGATTCCTTATACTACCGAAGTTTATAATAATCAACACCTGGGTACCAACCCAGATAGGTGACTATAGCCCAGTGATGGGCAAACCCCTAGGCTTCGAATAAATCTGAAGTTTACTGGTATGTTTGTCTCGTTTCCTCTTTTGAACATTTTTCAAAGAAGGAAACGAGGCAAACATAGCAGCAAACTTCAGATTTATTCGAAATATCTAGGGGTTTGCCCGTCGCTGCTATAGCCATAGACTTCTAGATTCTCTTCAACTCCAATAACTTTAAGTTGAATCTTTAAAACTTAGATTGCAAGGACTTTTTCCTCAGCTTCCTTATATTCATGAAGTTAATAATAATCAACACCAAGCTACCAAGCCAAATGGCTGACTACAATCATTAGCAGGCTACAAGATACCACGATGACTACATAGTCTCCATTAGTACCTGAAAAGTGAACATCAAACACTCGCCGATCTCGCATCTTCCAAAAGAGATCCCAGAAAGGCTCCGAGAGAGTCGCCGAGGTCCCATCGCGAACGAGTGTACCAAAGCTCCTAATCGTCGAATCGGAGGATCGAAGGGGTATCGCTTCAACGTCCGCAAGAAGAATCGAGCGTGGATCCAGCCGACTGTTCGATCCCTTTCCCGTCTCGCTCTCTCCCTCCTCGTGTCTCTCCGTCGCTCCGTCCTGGCGGAGGAGTTCGTCCGGCCACTTCCAGGATGCATTGTTTTCACCTTTTTTTTTCCCATCCCTTCTTCCCTCAGCTTTCGAGGAGGCCAACGGCTCGGTTTGGTGTATATACGACGGCGGTCTCGGTAACGCCGGATACGTACGTATACGTATAACAGAGCGAAGGTCTATGCCCTGATGCTCCCTGCCCGATGTTCGGGGTCGGGGGTACAGGAACACACGGGGGGGCACCAGAGTAGGAGGCGCTGGAAGGGAGTAGTACAGCGGGGGACGACTCGATAGAATCTGGTGGGGGTTATTCCAGGGGCCTTTTTTCACCTTTTGCTTACATAATGTATTCTCAAACGTACATACGGCTCTGGGTACTCTGCTACCAGCGAGACCCTTTACGTATGGCATCCGTATGGACGCTCCGTTGGTGTTGGTACGTGCGTCCGCGGTACGCGTCCACGTACGTGCCCGCGTACGGACGTATGCACGTACACCCACACGGGCAAGGGTGTGGGTGTACGTCTGTACCAAACACGGGGCACTCTTATCGTTGTCCACCTATACCCCCGTGTGGTCGTTGCACCGTGGCCGGCGTTGTCGTCGTCGTTGTACGCCTCGCAAACGTGACGGAGGCGTGTCACATCGGAATACAAAAGGTATAATACCCACATACCGATGCCGCTAACTCGGACCTACCGGGGAATACCAATTTTCGAGGTACGGGCCGGTCACCGGGCGGCGCCGCAGGCTACGAGGCTGCTCGAGGATCTGCCCGCGATATCCTCGCACGTATGTGGAGCTACAGGTGAATATCACCTTCCGTTGTAGCGAATTAGCCTTTAACAAGGTTCGGGACTAACTTGACGATACGGTGTTGTTCCACTTGGTAATTTTATTTTGTAAAAATATAGAAGATATTTGTGGCTTTCACGAGGTGATTGAGAAAAGCGATGAAATAATGTATAAATAATAAGAAGAAGAATAATAAATAATGATGTTTGTTGTTTATACCAAACAACGGTTTGACTATACCAAATGCTTTGTAACTTAAATTTAAGATTTTTCAAAAAGTGGAGTTAACCGATTTGTGCAGCGAACGCCAACTTGAATCCTTTCAACCCAAGTGGAACATATGTATGTGTGTCCCAGTGAATATTTCTGGTTGTCGTTGGTCAAATTATAATTGAGACTTATAGAAACATATGTTTAAAAAATTGAACACCAATTACGCGGAGGCAAATTGTATGTTCATATTTGACTACGACCCTTCATTTGTAATCAACTTCTAGTTCATAAAAATTAATTTCTAAAAGAGAAACAAATAGAATCCAACCCTTTATGGGTCTGGGTAACTTATAGGTCACATGCGAATACATCGACATTTTACCAAATAATTTTAGTCTTTTCACAAAATGACGTATACGTCTTAATTATATAATGTCTCTGATAACCAATGACAATATCAATATCGGTTGATAGCACCATCAACTGAAAATATTAAAATAAATGGCTTTTGCGAGTTGTTTGCAGAAAACAAAAATTCGGCCCATAGAGGTGAATAATCGCTCATGCTAAGATACATAGTGTACGAATATTTATGGAACTGACTGTACGTGAATGCGGTGTGGTGCCAAGAAGACGTCCGGTCTCCTTAATGTATTAACGCATATGTGTAAGTCGAGAATGGCCTTAATTAGTTGAGAACACATGTTTCAATTTTAATGTATCGTAAACTGATGAACAGGTTACAAGGTTCGATAAACATTTTGGTTACTCTCGCAACGAGCTTCTCCGAATCGGTAAACAGCGTTCGATCGGCAGGCAATCCGTACAGAAGCGTTGGAAATCAATTAGTCGCGACGATCGATCACAATTAGCACCCCGTAATCTTTCTTCCTTCAGGAGGATCGCGGCATCGCGCAGGCCGCAATCCGTAGGCCAGACGAAATAAACACGGATCGGCTCGTTACACGGGGAAAAATAAATTATAGCCTCTCCCGGCGAGAAAGGTAATCGTTAAGTAATTAAATAAATTAATTAATTAAACGCGCGCGAGAGGGAAACACGAGCGGGACGCGTAATACTAATGCGCCTACTCGTTTGCCACGGCGAAGAGGTTCGCGCACGGGGACGATACCTCAAGTTGTTTGTCACTTTTTCCAAGCGTTGCCCACGGTAAGCTCAGCCACGGCTTGGTTACGATCGACGCTCAGGAGTAACTTATCGCTGGAAAGAAGCAGCAACGCTTCAGTAGTTCTCGGTACACCGTAGTATCGCGTGTTCTCGCTGTGCTTCGGCGATTCACTCGTCCAGCCGGCCATTACCATTTTTCACGCACAAATCTATGGATCATTAAACCCGATATTCCGCGAACCACGCTAATTTCCGAAACGTGCGTGCGCGTTCGCTCCGCCGTAACGCGATGGGACAAATTGCCCAAAACCTGGTCGAAATTCAAACAATTATTCACGCACACGTTTGTAAGCATTAATAGTTACAATTAGGGTCTCATTTTTAGTTTTAATCGAGTATCGATGAATTTTGCTTTAAAATATTTCGAGTAAAATTTATTTATGTAAAGAAAACTGATATTCAAGACGTACGAATTTAGTACAAATTTATTTGGGGACGTAACGTTAAACAGATTCATATTTTGAATACTGAAATTTAAGATTTAAAAAGAATAAATTAATATCATTGAAATAGTAATATCGTTTCGGTTTTTTTCCGAGAGCAAATCTCTAGCTTGAATTGATCTTGGACTGTAAAATACGTTAAAATTCAATTGAATAGATGATTAAGAGAGCCTAATGATTGAAAACAGTATTCATGAGAGATTCAAGAAATTGGTTTCATCTGATTTATTTACGGAAAATTCATTTTCATTCGATTTAGAAAACTTGATGAATATGCTAAAGACAATAAAATTGACTATTGAAGCGTTGAATAGATGAGATGCCACTATCATAACCGTTAGAGGCGCGTTTTCTTTTTTATTCAAATGAGAACAAATAAGAAATAATATGCAGTGCAAATTATTTCATCGATAGAAATAAAATAACCATAGCAAACCGCATTTTACAAAACGTAGTCTAAATCAAAATATTGTCACCAACAATGGTTTTTCGAACTTTGTCATCAATTTTCCTGCTTGCAAGGCTTATGTCTCTACAAGTAAGCCACTTTTATAAATTATCAATGCCTTGGAATCCTTCATACTTTTTATTTACACCTTTATTTCTGATAGGACAATCACCTTCGTTAGGATTAAACTTCTCAAAAATAGAATTTCTTCAAAAAAGAATTCCTTGCTGCATCCGAAGGACTAAGAACGCCACAATCACACATTTTGGCCCCATCTCGAGGATTGTCCTCGCCATCCGCAATCAAGAAAGATTCATTCACCGCTGATCAAGCGATTAACCGTTCGCCGTGGCTCGCTTATTCGTTGATTCGTGTAGAAGAAAAATGAAACAGGCATTCTCGGCGAAGGCATTTTCTATCACAGTCGACCTGTCGTCTATAAATAGTTCCATAGACGTACCAGAGAATGCGTAGTCCATACTTAATATGCCCCTGGTACAAGAAGGTTTCGACGGCAGCAAGGACAGTACTTCGTCAGGCCATTTGTCACTTTTTCTAAGCCTCGCCGCTAAGCTTGACGTGAAACGTCGTGTATCCTTACTATTTATGTTTCGTGGGATGGCCAGCGTCGGCGTACGAGGAGTCACTTAGGTGGTAGTAACGCTTCGATAGTTCTCGGTACCGAGTTATTATGTGTACGCGACGCGTCGGTAGTTCTTGTTTCAGCGACAGCATTTTTGCTCAACCACCGCGGGCGTTTGGAGTTCCTGCCGAGTGTTTTTTTTTATAAATGTATGAGGAACACCGCGGATTCACGGCACGAAAATGGCGAAAAAATGTCTCGTACGCGTGTGTCCGATGCGACCTCGTTTCCAAGGTACACGCACTTTTGTGTTTCGCCATTTGCTTAACTTCGAGAACACTTGTCGTACTGGCCACTGCGAAGGATTCGATTTAACTCTCTCTTAAATAAAATTCGTTACTACTCCAACACAATTACTTTAATCTCTTAACATTTGTTATTTAATTTTACACCCTTAAAATAAAAATCGTCACTATTCAAATAAAATATAATTTATTCCCTTAAAATCCCACGTTTCAATATTTCAACAGTCAACTTTGTTGACTTTAATACATTTATGAAATTTTGTAAACTGAATTGAATCAGTTTCCGTAAACAAATCAGATGGACTCAATTTCAAATAATTATGAATACTATTTTTCAATAATCATGTGCCTTTTCATACAAATTTAAAACAAGGGATATATTCGATACCATTTTTGTTTTATTAAAAACCAAATCTTCAATCCCTTTTGGAAAACTCTTCAGTTCGAATGCAAACCTGAATGACTGATCATTAAATATATTAAAAAAGAAAATTGATAAGTCTCATGATTTCAAGAACAATTTGATGAAAATATTTGACAAGGTATGATCAGGTCGTCTGTTGTAATTTGTACGTCGCATTTTTGTAATTTAATCCTCTTGAGGGATGTTGACATATGTGTGTATGCTTACTTTTATATTATAGATAACCGTTACTTTTGTGCTCGATACCCTTTGGAATTAAGAACTATTCAATTTTAACGTGAGACAGCATATTTGTATGTTAAGATTTATTTAGAGATAAAAAATTGCATGTATTTGCTTGATTTGTATGCATTTGATTGCAGCAAAGAAAATTCAAAATTGATTCATCCCTCAAGAGGTTAAGTGAACGCGTAATTAAGTGCACCATAATTTTATTTTAAGACGCTATGATACGATCTTAGGGGTCAAAAAATTCTGTCAATATTAATTAAGTTTGCCATTACTCAGCAGGATCTATTGTACGTCACTGTAGATCGCTTGCAGAAATAAAGATTACGCGGTATGTTTTAATGGCAAGCTCAAGGGAGGAAGACGATAATCTGCTTATCATTGGGATACCCGCGGGGGGAAATCAGGTCTTTATATTGGAGAATGCCATGGAAGATAGTTACCTGTCTCCCCCCAACTTGGAATGTTGCTTTGAGAGATAGCATTCCGTAGATAACTACAGAATGTGATTTATAGATTAAAATTCATGTCCCGCAGGAAGTCTTGTGTTTTCTATAGGAACAGCGTACCAGCGTATATTGTTTAATCTATGTAATTTTATTCATGAAAGTGGTCCCTACTGCGTTTAGCAACCATTTCCCAAGGTATATGCAGATCGCGGATGCCAATTTTGTAAAATTTGTCTGTTTTCACGGAAAATATATGCTAATACATGTATAATAAAACTGTAAAACCGCGTGAACGTACCGTAGTCTGAACAAACATGTTCGTGTATGTATATTGTATATTCTTCATATCTATACGTTTAGACTATATTTGTAGGTGTTCTTCATATATAAATTCATTTATGTAAAAATAACATAATTAGTTGGTTAAGGGCAGATATGAAAATTAAAGAATCTGAGAGATTAACTCACATACATTTTGAAGAGTCTATTAATTGTAAACTAATAATAGTAGGAAGACAATATGCAGAAAATAAAGATGGAGTCGTATTATAGTAGTAAATGGAAAGACAGATTGAAAGCATATATCTGATACAAAATTGAAATTGTAGAATGGAGTTAATTACGTGGTCTTACTATGTAACCATATATTTAATTTCTATATATTTTCGATAGAGCATTAGCTATTATTATAACTTTTGAACTCTCCAAACATTAAGTAATCTGACTTTTTGATCCTTTAATAAATTATAAATCATCTGGATATCTTCAATATTATGCTCCATCCATGTTATTTAAATTATTTGTTTCATTTAAATATTCATAATGATCTTAAATTACAAGATCTTACTAAATTTATTTCTAATACAATTTCGTATATAATCCTACAAATCATTCTAATCAACCCATTCCAACTGCAACTTCGTACACATAAATTACCTTAAATAATTTCAAATAAGTAATTTCATAAAAATACCCTTCCTAAAGAAATATAATAAACTTTAATTTTAATCGATCCTTTTATAATAAAAATAAAACTCTCCAATTATTTGTTGCCTATATTGTTGGACATCCCACTTCCTTGCTAACATCAGTGCACAATTTCACCACAGAATCATACAAGGAACACGATAAAGTATCTCGCAGACATAAAAGTACTCCAAGCTACACTTTATACCGAAACTAGCACTCGAAATTAATGAATATGACGTAAAGCAGCTACCTAGTAAAGAAGAAAAAATATTTGCGCATTAAAATCCGAACGAATTTTTTGGCCAACCTAATACATACGCGTACGTTTGCTTTTATAATAAAATTCCATTATTTACGACCATAATACCTTTTAGAATTTAGAAGAATGTACAATATTAAAGTAAGACAGCATATTTGTATGCTGAATTTGTAGGATGAATGCTTCTCCTCAAGAAATTGAACAATATATAATCGAACTGAAGTTAGATAAACCGAGTAAACTTTTCGGCGACCTTAATATTTAGCCGCAATACCCGCAAACTGATGAGATATCTGGGCGGTGGCGGCGTATGCAAAAAGGAAATCGCTGGCCGAGGAAACGAAAAGAGGAGAAAATAGGTGAAAGAAAAGGACCGAGCAGCTGGTGGGTCGCCAGTAGAGAATCGCTGCCCCGTTGTTGTTTGTTTTCTTCATTCCTTACCTCATCCCCGTTGCCTCGTGGTCTTCCTTCTCGTGCAGCCAACGATGCATTTTCCGTTGAAAGCCCGTGGCGCGAGGCTGTTGCAGGTGAAATGTTGCGCCCCGCGTATCTTTTGTGCGGAGGATGGTCGTTGCTGGCTGGTTGTTCGCCCGGTTGCTCGGCTCGCCTTCAGTCAGTCGCGCTGCGACTGGGGGGCTTCTAAGAGCACAATTTTCTTTCCCAGGGAGTTTCGATTTCCCCGGGCCTCGGTTCCAACGCTCGTACTCATTTCGTTCCATCCATTAGCTTTCCGCTTCCGACGGACCCACCCCCTTCCCCTTTACCGAAATGGTATGAGCCTTCAAAGTTGCACAATAGCCAATGCGCTCGTTGCAGATAGTGCTGGAACTTCACGAATCCTCTCTAGCGTTATTCCTAATCGCCCCCCCCCCTACCCTCTGGGGCTGAAATCTCGTTGTTCCAGGTGCGCGTTCTTTCAATAGAATCGTTGCCCAGCGATGTTCATCCGCGGTGAACTTACGCGAACGTCAGTTTTTGGATTCCACGCGAGGCGCAGGGTCGGTGGTTAAGATCAGGTCGGGGTGTAAAGCTGTGTGCTGGAATTGGGAGATGAGAGATGAAAACGACCGCGCACGTGGTTGTTTTATACAAGCTAGCCATGTTGAGACGAACGGTTATTTTTGGAAGTATTTTTTCTCGCTTTCTAGCTAATTGCTTTACGTAGAATCGATTGATTTCGAGTGTTAGTTTTGTTGATGTAAGACTGGGAGAAGCGAATGAAAATTACTTGCGTAGTTAAGTAGCATCAATATCCCTCAAGAGGTTAAAGTCACTCGACAATAAGCAATTAACCTTATCCTTGATGTACAAATTTTTTAAATTAATTTTTTCGACTTTTATCTTCTTCGCTTTGTACAAAATTCGCTAACCGGAAAAAGCTTCGATTCTGAAAGGATTGTTCAATATCACTTAGGTGAATTTTTTGCAGTCGAATGATGACATATCCTGTAAACATGAGATTATGAATTTAACCAAAAGATGGAGAAAATCATAGAATAAATGAAATAGATGTTATTGAATAAAACCTAATTTTATAAAGCGCGTGCACCGCCGGAGATAACCATTGTCGCTACGAATAATTCGTTAGCTGGTTGTCAAGGGAGGAAATCCGATCCGGGAAATTGGACCTGGCATTTTAGAGGTATCCGATTCTCGATGGAAACCGCAATGTGCTATAGCGACACCTACGAATAGCGAGCTAGATAATCGTGTGGTCGGTGCAAGGTTACTGGAAAGTGAAGAAAGACGAAAGTAGGCGTCCCTGGTCAGACCGTGAAAATAGTGAGTTGATTCATAGGCATTGGGAGCAGAAATTAATTCTGTACTTTTATGTTCAATCATTTACAATTGGGGTTTAAGTAAAAATATTTGCTCTTCATTTTGTTACCAAACCCTTAACTTAATTTCCATTATGATTTTATATACGGAACATAAATCTCAATTTCATGTTAACTACAATGTATCTGTAAATATGAAGTTCAGTAGTTTTAGTTTATTATACATTGATCAGCAAAATTATGGTATAAACGATTAACACTAACTGTCTGTAATATTAATAATATGTTTAACTTTGCAGAAAGAATAAGATGACTAAAATTATTAGATGAATTTATTAGATAATAGGAAAACTGATAGACAGTATTTACACTATATTAAAATAATGTTTATTAAATTAATGTCAAAATACTTAGTTCATTTTCCCATCGCTTCTATTTTTATTCTTCTTGGCATACTGTCTCTTAAATTATAGATATTTCTGGTTCGACATTGTAGCATTCATGCTGTGACATAATCCACAATTTGTATACACCTAATAATCGACTTTTATACAAGAATGTAAATATTGTTTCGCAAAACCAAGTCTCGAGTTTTCAATAATTCACTTATTTTATCATTGTAATCATTCTTTCCGTTTCACATCAAACTATATATGATGACACATTATTGATAGTCAGAGATACAAATATATGATTTTTAGACTGCGGATCTTTATGCATTTATAGGAAATTTGAATGTGCAAGAAACTACAAAATGCAAACAATATGCAAGAATATAAAAATGATTGAAAGTAAAGTTCATGTTACAATATTTGCAGAATAAAATAAATTCCTATTTAGGTTCAATTTTTGTAGGCACGTTTGCGAAGATTTTACTTTGCATAAAGATCCGGAGTCTTATGATTATATATGATATATTATTTATTTATGGTTAAATTTGTATATATGTTAAAATTTGTTCCATCACATCCAGTCAAAAAGAAAAAGAGTATTTCCTACGTTTCGTTACATTCGACTCTCAAGATAATTCACGACAGCACATCACTTCTAATTTTGAGTACAAGATAAACTCCCGTCCACGCTTGACACGTCGTTCCAGCGTGAGGGGTTGAACGACAAATGCTACAATTTCCATCCACCAGGGCACCGACCACGAAATTCCGCAAAATTTCGTCACGCAACTGGAACGGCAGGCAAATCGAGCCTCGCAGCGATGAAAAATTCACCGCCTGATCATTTTCCCCGTGCGTTACAACCACGACGGAGTCAGGCAACTTACCGCGATTAATACGTGTGCGCAACCTAACATCGAGTCCGGGGAACTGGAGAACGACACAGGGGATACATGATAAGCACTTAAAAGCGTGCTGCGTCACGGAGGCCTAGAAAAAGCGAAAGATCGAACGGAACGCGCTTAGAGTGGCAGAGACGGCGCGATAAAAGTGCACAACGACCAAACGGCGAAGGAAAGAACGAACGAAGAGGAAGCAGAAGACCGAGAAGAAGAATAAGAAGAAGAGTAAGGTCCACTTCCCTTCTCTCCTAGCCCGAGGCCGAATGGACCTGGGTGTAGGTCCTGGAGGTAGGTAATCATCTTTAGGTTGCGTGCTCCGAACAACCTCTCTGTCCCGACCCATCCGTCTCTTTTTATCCCGTACGCCCGGTCACTACGATCATTTCTTTCATTTTTCATACACACAGTGCAGGCAAACCGTTTATTTAGGCATACCGCCCTCTCTTTCTCGCTTCCCGACTGGTCTCGTACAGCGCTACTTTTCAGCCCCCGGGTAGGGTTTGTCGTGGGAATCGGAACACCGTAACACCGGATCACCGTCCACTCCAAATCAGCTATTTCGCGGCAAACCGACAAAAAGAGGAGCTCCGGGTTGCAGGGGAGAGACGAGCGAAGAAGCGGAGTCGTGAGGCAATGCGAGACGTTCATCGCGAATGTAATGTATCTCTCGTGTTTTTAAGAATCGAGTTTCCGCGAGCGATGCTCGAAGAACGTGGTGATTTTGTCTGTAAACAAGTGTCGACGAAGTTGAATTTCTTCGGGATGCTAGATGAGATTACCTTGAGACGGTACTGAATGAAATTCAATTGCTGAATGGAATGAGGAAAGGATCCGCGAGCGTTGATGTTTCTGTGTTTTTAGATTTGTAATATCTATTTAATTCCGGTGTCTATCTAGCAGAATCTATTAAATGTGACGTTAGGCGGCTACTTACGATGCTTCATTTGAAGGAACAGGGTTTTTCTTGTATAGCTAATAGCGATATGTCCAAGATAACGTCAGTGTAGATTACAGAGTACTAATCTAGGGAATCCTGTTCTAAATTGTAAGCAAGGGAACAAAATAGACGTACACACTCTTATTGGACTGTATGTAAGCGTGAATGTAGACTATTATACTTCGAAATAAAAATGTATGAAATTATTAAAGGCATTAATATTGACTGAATTTATATTTTAATTTAATGAAGCTGTTTCATATTAGAGGGCAATAATAATACTCTAATATATATTTTAATATATGCAATATAGATACATATATGAGTATATTATATTTTTAAATTTAAGTATATGAAATTATTAAAAGGCAATAATATACTCTGATGTATATTTAAATATGTGTATATAAATATCATAATATATACAATATACATACATATACGACTATGTTATATTTTTAAACATAACTCCATAAAATTGTTAAAAGACAATGGCGATAATTTAATGTATACCTAAATTCAACCAAAAGGAATATAACCATATTATATTATTAAATCCTTCTGTTTCTGGTCTTTCTAACCAATTTGTTGCTTCGTAAGATTGGATCAGATCGCTTCGAATCAGCTATTTCGCGTGAAGCCACAACGAGAACCGACTGCAGAACGAGGGCCTCGGGCCTCGAAACGCGGTGATGGCGCGCTGCACGGACTGGACCCAGCCCCCGTCAGCGTCCAGAGAAGAAGACATTCATTGTAGCGCCGGTAACCGCTCGGGATAATTCTACTGCCGCGATAATTGACCTTACCTTACTGTTACAGTTCGTTGGGTATTACCGACAATAACTCGAGAAAAACCGCTGATCGCTGGCTTCTTCTTTGCCCCGACGAAGGAACCAACCACAACGATAAAGAGAGACCGAGAGAGAAGGGGTTCGTCGAGATGGAAACAACGGATTACTGGTCAACAGGGCGTGACTATTATTACCGAATGTAATTGCGTCCAGAACTGACAATTAGGATCGCCATCGATCCGGTTCATTGTTTCGCGTTCGATGAACGGGGTTTGCGCGCAAAATTCACGGGGTGTTTCTGACCTATTTGAAGAGGTCAAACCGTATTTGGTTAATTGGGAGGATTAGAAATAATCGAATGAATCATTTTTTTCGTGTAGATATTAGGTCATCGTGTATGTCGTTCTGCAGATTGTGTTTATATTAGGTGTAGGAATTAATGCTGTGGCTTTATAGTAAATCATTTATAAGTTTAGTCTAAGTAGAAATATTTAAGTCTTTTTTTTATTATATGTTAAATTGCCAATCTTATAGATTCTAGATCTGGTCCCCGTTACAACGAATCTATAAAAATATGAAGATTAGTAGCCATGAATGTTTGCTTATTATTATTATCCTAGCAAATGACAAGTGTACTCGATAACTATAGTAGTTGTGAAAGAATAACGATAAATAAAATGTGATCGTATATATGCATTATAATGACTATCAGGTTGAGACTCAGATTATGTGTTTAGGTATATTGTAATAGAGCTCTGGTTGAGGATTTAGAAGGTTCGCTCTTTAATGTACCAAAATGAAGAGTAAATGTATCTGTTTAAAGTAAAATTATAAATAATTGACTATAGAATTCAAAAGAATTCAAAAAAGGAAAGATAGGAAAAGATCGTGGAAAGAGAAGTAATTACTAAACTATGAAATAATAATATATTATTATATAAATGAATAGAACATATTCTACATATGCCATGTATAGTTTCCATTTTAGCCTACGTCATAAATGCAGAAAATTCACAGTCCAATGATTACTCTTTTTCCTAACAGTTAAAGGTATGTTTCGTATATTAATTTGAATAGCAAAACAATAAGTGGAATCAACTTGTGCGACGACCTAATATTGAATCAATCCTACCGCTGGAGATAGTGATTAGATCTATCCTAGCGTTAACGTTGAGTTCCAATTCCTAACGACTCAGGTCAAGTGAGTTCAGGAATTTCTAAATGTAAAAAGTAACCTCAAAATCTTCTACGCTCGAGGGGCCAAAAAATATGTGAGGATTTCGTCGCGTGAAAACTACTTCTGGCCCATTGTCATTTGGCACCTTTATAGAGCGGCGGTTTCAAAGGATCAAAGAGCACAAGGGAACTACAACGAGTGACGCTGATAATACTTCAAGGCACGATTCTACTTTTCCTCTGCTTGGGTATTCATTTTCATCTTGACGACGATCTTTCATCTGACAGAACAAAAAGAACTATTCAAGCACAGCGCGGTTGTTTGATAGTGTATCCCGTGTAGACAGAATATTTTTTTCTTGTCACTTGTTTATCAGAGATCAGAGTCCAGGTGACTTTTAGTGTAATACGTTCCAGAAACGGGTATTTTGTTATGCGATCATAAATGATGCTGAAGTTTGGAAATATAATTCGTAGACTTACGTTTTATGGAAATTTTTTCAATGTAATTATGACTATAGCGATGAGCAGTTTATATTATGCTAGAAATATTCAAATTTTATGTCAGTGTCTCAAAATATATACGATCACTTAATTTCAATGTTTATCTTGTAAGACTGCAAACGTATTGTGTTATCACAACGTGCAGCAATCATATTATATTTTTATTTAGTTTAAATCAGGATCAACTATGATACATTCAAATGTAACTTATTAAAAAGATAAGCAAAATTTTAATTATAACTACAGTATGCATTTCATACATTTATGGTGTATGCAATTACGACAAAAAGTGTACTAAACATATCCAGAGCATATACATACATCTATGAAAAATTAAATATTTCCTATATTATTGTAACGGGGTTTAGAATTTTGTTTTCTTAATAACAAACTAGACCTGTCAGGATAGTCATCGTTGGATAGTCGAAATTATATAAGTCGGATATACATATTCCGTA
The DNA here is from genome assembly GCF_026283585.1 of Hylaeus volcanicus. Lineage (NCBI taxonomy): Eukaryota > Metazoa > Arthropoda > Insecta > Hymenoptera > Colletidae > Hylaeus > Hylaeus volcanicus. Next base: position 19,374,860 of record NC_071978.1, on the reverse strand, counting down.
CCGTTTATGTTTTATTAAAAAACAAAACCCTAAAGCCACTTATGGAAAACCCTTCATATTCCGCAAACATTTTGCATACCTTTTTCACATTATTTAGCCATAAATGTATTAAATCCACAACATAGTAGTGACTACACTATGGTTTTTACGCAATTATATAAAACATTAACATAAAAAACATACCCAAAATGTATATAAAGTATATTTCGTAAATAAATAAAACAACACGGAATAATCAATATTTTATTCTGGATAAGTACACGTAATCCAGATACGTTTATCATAATGTTTCCCATACTCGTATATATCATAAATGCATCGAACCTGCAGACCAGTTATAACTACATATTTCGTAACATAATCACGCACATCTTGATTAACGAAACAAAATGTACAGCATTACAAAAGTCCATCGATGATCCGCTGAACCGAAAAGATCTTAATCATCTCTCGAGATTCCGTTGCCGTTCCATCGCGTCTAATTGTAAGATGGAGAAAATTTTCGTTAACGACGAAACTTTCCTCGCTGAGAGCAGGAATAATAATCCGGAAACTTTTAAAACACTCGAGTAGAAAGAGTTGTTCACTAAATCGCGGAGTTTACTTGAACGTGTTCTTTATTCATAACGAATCCGAATCTGAATAATCGATAAAGCGTGGCTGCGGAAGGAGGGTAGGAAAAGCTAGAGCTGAAAAGGAAAAGCAAAACGAAACAAAGAAGGAGAGTATTGCGCGGGGCTTGTTATAAATATTATCCGAAGGAGCGCAGCCGATATTCTCTTCCTCTGGAGGAGGAAGAAGATGGCTTGGGGAAACGAAGCAGAACATTTCAAACGGTTTTTCCCTTGTTTACTTCGTTGCTGGTTTTTGCAAACCGGTATCACAGTGCCGACGAAAACTAATGCTAGACAACAGTCATTGAAAAATGAGATTATATTAGGTTTTGAAATTGATTCTGTGTCTTTGCATTTAATTATTTGTAATTGCAGTTTAAACGAACATTTTTTGCCCACCATATTGTTAAATTCAATCATAAGCAACTCTTGTTTAAAGAGAAAACATTTACTCGCTATTTTGTTACAATCAATCATTTCCAACTTTAGTTTAAATAAAAATTTGTACCCACTATTTTGTTACATTCACATACATAGAATATCCAATCCTCGTACATTTTTCCATACTTTCACCTGTCATAAATGCATGAACATCCGCAGTTCAATACTTATAACTCGAAAAGAAGATCAAGCAGAGCATAACCTCGTACGAACTTATTCCATTTTTGTCGGTCCCTAATTTACTGCCAAACTAGATCACTGCATAAAATATGCCCCGTATAATAAATACGATCTGAGTAATTGGCTCCAGTCTTGAAGAGGGCAAAAAACGAAACAGAGGTAAAAAATATGTCGAGGAACCGATCGCATTCGGCAGGACCCTTCAGGAACCTCCCTCGACCTTCTTTTCATCTGTTTCACCTCCTCTTCAACTCCTCTGTCGGGAATTAGACGCGAAGTGGATGTAGCGCGAGCGCTTCTAATCAGGTCTTGTTGAAGGCCTGCCTTCTACGGATGCCACAACGTGGACGTAACTTGCGGACAGATGTCCTAGTAGCCAATTGGACGGGAAGCCTTGACGGGCTTGGAAATTGTTGTAACAAGCATACAAAATTTCCCATCGTCGAACGCATTTCGCCCAGGCTGTGTTTACGTTTCCATAGTAATAGAATATTTACCTGTTTACTGAAACTCTGAATTCGTTCGAGCTTCGCTGAAAATATTGTTCGCCACTCACCTTTTCCTACCATTTCTTTATTACCATAAAAGGCGTCATGGTGAATGTACAGAAAATGTTTAGATAATTTTTAAATACAGTTGACGTCTTTAGTAGTACAAGTACAATTCTGAATATTAGTCTGATTTCAACAAAGATTTAATAATCGAGTGATGTATTTGGAAATTTATTATTTCAATTGGTGTTATGAGTAATGGATACTTCTGAATATTAGCTGTTGGATGGATAGTAATGGCAGCTATAGTAAACTTGAACGAATATAAACATAGAACGAATCGTATAAATTATTCTGAATAGTTATATTCATATTCTAAATCGAAACAATCCTTTAACAATAGAATACCTATTATACGAGAACAATACATGGAATATCGAAACTAACTCGTTTGATTTGGTATTCATATTTTTATATACAAATTAGGTACTTATTCAAATTTCTCTTGCAATTCTACAACATTATTTCTACTTACGAAAAATGCAAATCTTGCAAAACCAATTCAAATAATTGTTTCCCTGATACAAATAAATTGGAACCATTAGTTCCACAGAAAACTGTCTGTGCAATAATTAACCACGTTTAAAAATTCCTATACACGTTGCGTTTGACGTAATAAATAAAAAATTGAAGCAAACCAATTAAATGAGTTGTGAATGTTTACATATGAATATTACGTAAACAAAAAAAAATAAATAGTATGTACAGATTCTAGTTAAATTTTTTTCTTTTCTCAATATAATTCAACAGGGCACACAATTTAACAGGGGATTAATATCGTAGAATAAATCATATGTGTTGCCTGTTCGCTCCCTAAAAATATCAGACACTTTAGTGAGCGATAAAGTTGCTCGTAGAAATTCCTCTGGTGAAGTCTTACAGACCCTTCAGCGTTAAGTATAATGTATCGACGAAATTACGTTATATATATTATAATGAAGTTGTAGTAAAATACTGGTAGATACGTCGCACCCCACAACGTATTCTCTTAGAGAATTTATGTAATCTCCAATCCACCGAATGTGACGTAAACCTAGATATACCGGACCAGGAGTTGCGACCGGCTTTTCTTGCTTTCGCACAATGCCTTACCAATGTTATACGCCGCGAAACGAAATTTATATCTCCGATAAGAGTAAATCGAAATCGAAAGTACACTGAATAGAAGCGATAATGGTCAACTGTCTACAACTCACTACAAGGCTATCATACAATCTTGCTCGACATCTTATATCCTGTTCTCTTGTACACTCCAGTCCTGGGTTAGGAAGTATCGAGCTAGAATACTCAGAGGAAGAAGAAAGCTTTCTATTTTGGGTACTTAAAGAGTTTTTGTATTTTTTGAGTATTCATCGGTAATACAATGTAAAATTGTCCTAAAATTACGATAAGTAGAGAATTAATTAGTTGGTATTGTTAATTTCCTATTCAATGGAATATTAGGATATTCTATAATATATACATATATTGGAATTATGTAACTTATACATAGGGTCAACAAGAAAGGTTGACTTTGCCTAAGATCGTTAATTTTAATACTTAGATTAGAATTTGGGATGTAAAGATGCAAATTTTTTTAATGTTATATTGATTTCTTGCAACAAAATATTTTTTCTGTACCTACTCTTAAGTGATCTTGAATGACCTGGAATTGTATATCATTGCATTGATGTATTTTGCATTGCAAACGACATGAAAGAGTATCTAATGTTTCGATCTGATGTCAATAAAACTGTTATTGTACTACTATTATCCTTATTTATTTATAGTAGAAAATATATGTGTATAATAGAAATGTTGTCAATACAATAAATATTGTAATTATTTTACTTATACAAGAAAGTATCAGTCCAATTAAGGAATGAGAAAAGTTTACTCAATAATATTTGCTTTTCACACATTCAGCTAAATACCATTTACAACTGAACCATCGAAGTGCTAAATATGGATAATGTATCATTATTATTAGCACATATAGTCAAACAATAATTTTAAATAATTGAGAGACACTCTACTATTAACTACCGATATTATTTTATTACTTGATAAGTTGACAAACAGCTCACGTTTTCTATTTTCGTAAATAGTAATCCTTGCACTTTCAATATCAATAAAATATGTACTCCGTCAAATCATCGATTCATTTTCGTAATAGTAGGAGACTGAAGTCTCCATTTGTCATAAAGGTCCAATACGAATATCTAAACCTAAGAAATCTACATAGATAAGTACATGTTTAACATGATTTCCCACCTGTCTTCCTCATTATACAAACATGAATCGTATCTCCAACACTTAAATGACGACGTATCGTTCAATAGACCTAGCCAACCAGTCGCACAGCCTTCCCACTCCAGTAAACAAGACTTTATGCTACCAACGCGAAACGGATTCCCATAAAAATCGCCAAACGTCTCGTTCCTCTCTTTTTACAAAACCGTGGAACGACGAACGCACGATGTCATTTATCCAACGTCACTCAAGGATTAAACTGATTATTCCGCATAGATCGCGCATAGAGTATCCCATCCGAGCATGAGAATCTCGAAACGAACGTCCCCCGATGTTATTAATGCGAGCTGCGCAAACTGCTTCTGCAAATAATATGCAAATAGGAGAAGAACCGAAACGGGGGACAGTCAACCGCAATCGTAGGTACGAGTATCGAAGATATCTGGTTCTGCCGGAAAGGGTTGCGTTTATCCGGTCGCATTATCTTGACGTATGGCCATTCTTCGAGGCTGTTCGGTTACGCAAGACTGGTTCTATGACCGGCGATATAAAACCGGGAAGATACAGGCCGTATACCGGTATATCGATGGCGAGAAATAGTGCCTATAAGTATCGTGGTTACTAACCGAACGACTCGACCCGTTCCAGCTCTAATAATCCGTGATATCGCGCTACCCTTTCTCAGCTCCCTCCCAAGCTACTCTTTTTGCTCTTCCTCTGAATTCTTCGTGTTCCTCTTTGGGTAGGCAAAAATTACGTTACACCAATCACGATCGATATTTTCATGTAGAAATTAAGAAACGTTCCTACTGAGTCTCATCTATTCATATTAAAGAACAAACAGGTTTACAATTAAGTGTGCTACAAGATGTTCTTATTATTTGTCATTTATTTAGCCTCAACGAATATTGAATTTCTACCTTTATTTATTTGGAGCAAACGTATATGTACGTAACGTTATCGTGTGTATTAGAACAACGTATCCTAACCCTTTATCTATCGAGGTCCTATTCATAATATCTTTAATGACAGTGTTTATCTACCAGAATCTATTAACCTACTATTCACGTTAGTTATCTACAACAACTCAATTTTAAAATACAAACAATCCTGCGGCATACCTACTGACAATCTGCACAAAATAATATCAGCCTAGATTAACCCTTTGATCGCGGGACGATTTTTGCTGGAAATCGCGACGAGGCGTCGAGGTGTGAATTTTTAAAAAATTTCAGCTTACATGGAATGATAAGATGAAACTTTTTTATATTTACAGTTTATTCGTAGAACGTTTAGTTTCAAAAATAAAAATTAAAAACTTAAAGAACCTTTTTCTTGAAATCTCGAAGTGGTTTGTTGCTGTTGTCTCAGATAAAACAAAAACAACAGTCGAACAATCGAATTTTTAAAAAATACAACTTATAGAGTATGACAAAACAAAACTTTTTTATATTTACAGTTTGTTCATACGACGTTTAGTTTCAGAGATAAACATTGAAAACTTAGAAAACGTTTTTTCTGAAATTCAACGTTTATAACGAACTTTTAACTTTTCAATTTTTATTTTCGAAACAAAGCATCCTATGAATAAATTGTAAACATAAGAAAGTTTCGTCTCATTATTCCCTGTAAGCTGATATTTTTTCAAAATTTATTTAACGAATACAAACATTTCTCTGAGTCTATTTCTCGAATGCGTGTATATACGCTCCTTCGTAGTGAAAAGATTAATCTACACTGAACTAATAACTCCTCCCCAAAGTTGTAAAACCGTTCTAAATGATCCAACAGTTAAAGTATCAAAAGTGTGGATTCCTTCCAAAGACCTGACAAAGGATCCTCGGCGATTAATCGACGTGTTCCAGTGTACCACGCGAAACTCAACTAGCTGACGACGTCGTCGATAATTGAAATTGATGAAATCACGGTGACGCCCAAAGGCACCGGGGACTTTGTAATAAGTCTCGTCGGAACTCTATTAATAAACGGTGATACCAGGGGCAAACTGATAAGGGTAGATGAAGATAGAGAGGCAGGATGCGTCTGTCGCATTTTTCATCGTCGAACAGTAGGTTGCTGTTTCAACGTTACGCTGCGGGTTCTAGCGCGCTGGGTGCTCGACTCGTCGGAATGAGTAAGCTCGAATAGGTTCGTAAATTGATTGGAAAGTCGTGAGGTAGAATCGCGATTGATCACCCCGTGTTTCCTATCGACAGATGTCAGCTTATACTCGCCATGATAAATGTTAAACGATGAATAATAAAATATTTTCGATCATATTGGGTCGGCTCTCTGATATTTTTGTGGAAGAAAGAAATATTTCTTTGGTGATAAGAGAAATATGAGAGTGAAAACTTATCTAGATCGAGTATCCAAATTTCATATACCTTTTACTATTTCTAATCCATTATTTGACCACGAATTATCTTTTTCATTTACTTAGTTATTAGGGAGACCAGAAAGTAATGACGTTTCTTTTACATTATATTCAAACAAATAAATTTCTAACAAGTTTTTATTTTTTAATCAATCATGTAATCGTCTTCGTTAACAACAACCTTTTGCTATCTAGTGTGCAAATTTTCAATGATCGATCAAAACTAATTGGCATACAATGAGCTGATAAACAAGTATTGATATTCGCAGAAATGACATTACTTTCCGATTCCCTTAATACTTGCAATTTGATATGAATGTAATAATGTATAAGCAGTATAAGGAATGTATAAATTTGATGCATATAGTTATTTACATGTGACCAATATTATTAAGAATTGTATATTTCTAATTAATTCTATATTACCTCATCTTATTTTATTTAATTACTATTCGAATCAAACGTGAAAAACGAAAAGAATATCATATCGAATTAAACTTGAACAAAATCACCACTACTTCTGACGCAACCCAAGAATAAAGCGTAACATAACAACTATAAACTACGAGGAAGAAGTGAATCTACTATCTACCCAATATCAACTCGATGAACCATATAAAAGCTTACGAGTAACAATAGTTGTCAACGTAAACTTGCACGAGCATTAAAAACTGAATACACCTTGTGGCACTCTCGCTAAAAAAAGACAAGATCAACCTAGAAATCCTTTTTATCGTGTTGAAACAATAGCTTGCTGTTAGCACGATTCGCTCGTCCCCCCAAATTCTCCTGCGCGTCGTTATAAACGTGCGAACTATTGCTCATCGAACGTCCAGTAATCTCGTTAAACTCGAAATTTACAGCCCCCTATCATCCTCTTAACAAAGTTTCCGACGAGAAAAAAAAAGGAAGGAAAAAAACACTAACTCGATTTCCCGAATATTTCTCGATCGAGTAAATTCGACTTTAAACTTAGTCCAGCGTGTATAATATAATAGTCTGGGTCGACAAAGGGGTAACGAGGGAATTTTTAACGACTCCTCGTGGGACAAATTCGTTGGAAAACAACAGTGAATTTAATATAGTGAAAGGGGAGGAAAGGTGAACAGTGAACCGGCGGGGAAGGGTGATGGAATGGAGAGATTTGGGAAGGGGTGGCGGAGGCGCAGATTGAAAGGGAGACGAGAGTGAGCGATCTACGGTATAATTAGACTGGTTTCAATTTCACCGTAGAGAGAAACTTTTATCGGGATCGTCGCTCCAGACGTCACCCGGAAACAGGAAAAGGATGGACGAAAATCGTTTCCAAAGTTCGCCCGTCGCGATTCCTGGCAAACGACATTTCTATTGTCCCTGATTCGCGCTTCGTGGCCCCTCCGCCTCCTCCTCCCGCAACTCGCGTTCGCCGCTCCAACTTCCGTTTCTGCTGAAACACGATTCCTCGATGACTTTCGCCTTGTGCCGGATTAACGCAGCCGAATTGGACGCGGATCGCGGCCGATTACATTATGTCGATGAATGTCGCTCGTCTACGGCCAACTTCCGCCTCGGGGTTCCTCCCTTGTTGACTGTTGCGTCCTAAACTAAACATTGCGCTCGAAACCTCCTACCCCAGGACCTTATTCAAAAACCCACAATTGATTTGCTTCGAATTTGCTTACTCCTGGATCTGCGTTGCCGTCATCGATTTTCGATGTAGATTCTTTGTTGAATTTTGTGGAAGTAAGGTAGAGGGGTGAAAGTGTCGTTTGGCAGGCTTGATTTGACCAAAACCAAGTTAGTAGCTGTTCATATTTTTAATAAACCAAGGAAATAGGAACTTTCCTAATTAGTGGAAATTATGTTCATATCATACAAACATTTTGCAGTAGTTTGTATTATATTAAAATCATAGAAAAGTTTCAAGGATTAAAGTAAACTATTTTATTCTCTACTCTTTCCAGTATTTGTATATTAGAATATCGTTTAAAACAAATGAGATGCAAATTGTTGTGAGGTACTTGTGAGTTTTAAAAGAGGCTTTCAAATTATGTGTTTTTAATAACAAAGTACGTCTGTCAGCTTAGCCGTAATGGACACGAATCCAATATATTTCATACCATTAGTTTTTTATTAAACTACGAAATTCTAAGTCTATTTTAGGAAAATGTTTATATAACTGATCTATAATTGTATAAAAATGAATATTCTTTGTAATATACATGTAGAATTAATAAATTAAAATTAATAATATTCTTTACTTCCTTTCTTCAAGAAGAAGGAGAAAATAATTGGTTTATTAAAAAACGAAATTAAAAATCGAAATATATTGATAGTAGAAAGGAAGTAATGTTATCAGCTCATTGTATACCAATTGATTTTTGTCGATCAGGTATTGAAAATTTGAAAGCTAGATACCAAAAAGTTGTTAATAACCAAGCCGATTACATAATTCGTTAAAAATGAAAATTGTTATAAATTGATTTGTTTAAATTTAATACAAAAGAAACGACATTACTTTCTGATCCCCCTAGTAACTCAAGAACACCATTATTGCTACTTTGAGCAATCTCAACAAAGAAGTTCGTCATGCATCGGTCAAATTGACTTGCTTGACTCTAACAGTAAACAACGATAAAATAATCACGGATGATTACAAGTTAATCCAGCCTTCATCAATTTGATTACAACGACGCACCGAATACAGTCGCAACAACGAGTTGCAAGATTTACGACTTTACGCAATCTGTAGGGAATTATAGTTCCAACCGGTACATTGACAGTCAATTATGGCTGAAAGGCACAGAGAATGGCGAAGCCAGGAAGATGATAATCGACCAACGATGTAAATAACGTCGCGTCTGTACGACGATGGGTTCCGTTTATCCCAGTCCGTTTCGTGCTCGACCGAGAACTTGATTTTCTTCGCCTGCGAGAACTGTTTGCGGAAACTCCGTAAATTAGTGTAAACAATACCGTGAAACAGAGGGCGCGCAACTCGCGTAGGCTGTTCGCGGTGCTTCGTCTGTAAACTCTGCTTTCCATAATTCGCAATTATCTCGTTGTGAAAACGTCGACTATGCTTCGAGTCGGTACAACGTACTGTTCGTGACAGCAATAATTAGAGAACTGTCGTTGGACTCGCAGTTCCTCTTAGAAGAATTAAACACTGAGATATTTTGAAAATTACTAGTTGCTCCATAAATGGGTATTAATGGATAAAGTCTACCGTCGAGCTTGTTCTTTGTATGTTGAAGTTATTACTGCATTGGAAGTTATTATGTTTCTTTGGAGAATTTGTGATCGTCGTCATCGTTCCATAAGAATTACAATGCTTTGAGAATTGATACTTTAAATAATAATAGGAAGCACAAAACATAAATGTCTTCCTGTCAACGCCAAACCTGTTACTACATTGTGTAAAATATTTTGAACATTTTGCGTAACAGAAATAGAGCAAATGAATTCTACACGTTGAATTTTATTTACTCCATTCTTCTGGGTTGAAGATCATTTGTAGGCCATATTGTATTACATGAATGAATTCGTTATTTTGTCAGCTACAACATCGCGTTAACGAAGATATATCATATGCAAACATGAAGGATCTTTAAAAAAAGCCTTCAGACTTTTGTTTTTTAATATATTCAATATATTCTATGATGTATTATATATATATTGTAATATATATGTTCAAATGGTATATTTTAAATAAAGTACACATGATTGTAATTAAACATAATTGAAGGTGTCCACTACGCCACGTTGACAGGCATATTTTATTATTAAAAGCAAAACCCTGAAGCCTCTTTTAGGAGACCCATTACTTCATACTCTTTCCATGTAACGTCTGCTCATATGTATTTCCCTAAATCGCTGTATATATATATCATATTTTGGTTTGATTTCTCGTGCGATTTCAATAAGAAAACTTCAAGGAAACACGCATTTTTAAAAAATTTGCCGTAGCATAAATTTATTTTACATAACCACTAACAAAATTTGCTAGACTTACAATGTCCTCTCATGGGGGACATCCGAGTGCAAGGGGTCCATTCTTTCCTGTACCTGTGAAAAACTGGATTTCCATAAACATGCACGATCTACCTATCACGCAAGATGGCCTGAAGAGAGCCGGGATCTGTCTAATCGAACGTCGACGTAAACATCGCCACGTTCTTTCCCCCGTGCATTGTCAGGCTTGTTTAAAATCATTAACTTCTCAGTTTGGCGTTCCATTGAAACGTCGAACCCCTCGAAGTATTACGAAATTACAATGTCAAGGGCAGGAACGGTCCCCTTTTGAAGGCTTAACTACGAGAACACCGTGCGAGACATACCGCGTTATAATTTAAACGGATTAACAATATTTTGTTTCCCAGCGGGTTCTCGTTTACCACGTCGGGGCATCCCGTGCCCGGGGGCTATGTCGGTGGTGGGTTATGGGTGGCGGTGCACGAATAAGGGGCGTACGTACCGTGGGGGTACCTGGTGCACCTTCCCGCCTGGTCTGTTATTAGGCGATATACCAAAATTGGTGGGCCACTTCCCCACGGGGCAACTCCCCCATCCACCCTGCACACTAATTCACGCGGCTTTTAACTTTGTCTTCTTTCTCTTTCGTTCCTCCCAACTCCTCTTGGAGTATCCTCGAATAGCGATGGGACTTCGGGAGTCTTGGCAAACTTCAAGCAAGCCGAGCAGCTTCGACTCACCTGAAGACCGTCTTTGGACTAAAATGGACTTGAAGCTTTTAGCAATTTGGAACGTGCTTGGTGTTCTTGAGTATCGATGAATATAGATATTTTCGAAAAAAAATTGATACAATTGTTGTATATATTTATATGTATGTATGATTGCATAGGGTGTACGCAATCTCCAAAATGTATATTATAAATCGTTGGTCAAGTGTATTGTATAAAGTATAGTTATATTATGTTAACACTTATGTGGAGTGTTAATATGGAATTTTTCTATTTAAGTGTGGATATAATTCCGATATAGTCTGTGTAACAATATTTGCATGCAAATATGTAATGCAATCTTATGCAATAAATGTCAAACTTATCGCCATATTTTATTATTTTATATTATATTTCTATATTATTTATTATTATACACTTGATAAGGCTATCTATTAATAAGGTCCATGTAGTAGGAATTAAATAATTATTTGTTGGTATGAAGTGCATAAATGTCAAACTTATCGCCATATTTTATTATTTTATATTATATTTCTATATTATTTATTATTATATACTCGATAAGGCTATCTATTAATAAGGTCCATGTAGTAGGAATTAAATAATTATTTGTTGGTATGAAATGTATATAAATAACAAAAAAAGGTACTAAAATAGTAACGATAAATTTGACAGCATTATTATATATGTATATACTGTACTGTACAAGATAGTATTATACATATATTCTTATTTATACATTAATACACAGAATATACTTAAATAAAATTGCCACACAAATGAATATATATTTAACAATCAATCACATACACCATACACATACGGTATAATTATTGCAATTTCTTTCGAAACTATCACGACTCGTTTCGACAAATGAATATGTATCTGTGAATATCGATAATTTTCAAGACCTGGGGATCTAGGAAAAATATTTCGAGACTAGTAACGTCCGAATATGCAAAAAGACAGCTTGAATTCCATCGCTGGCCAACGGATTCTTCTAAATGCGCGTGTGCGTTCGTGCGTGCCCACAACCGAGCGAGCAGTCTCCACCGCCAAACATTAAGAACGAGGAAATTATTGCCTAGAGAGGGAATCGCCGTCTACGGGGGCCCGTACCGATTAACGGCGACCGTGAAAAGTTTCCGAATGTTCCACGAAGGAGATCCCTGGAATGCCTCCCCTCGGGCTGTTAGAATGAAACGCTCCCCGATTCGAAAGGGTAATCCTGTCTTTCGAGCAAGCGAATTTTTCGGAGTAGAAAGTCCGCGCCTGGCACGAAACTCCTGAGTAATGGGGAGGAGAGAGAACGAGAGAGAGAGAGAGAGGGAGAAGGTTTTCGAGCACCGTTTTGTTGTTTCCTTTTCTTTTTTGTTTAAGGGTGAAACGCTTCTACCTCGGAGGAGCTAATAATGGGATATCCACGGAAGGAATTTCAATCGATCAGAAAGTATCTGGAGTAGCGTTTTAACACTTTGCACGGAGATTTCCAAACCGTCTCCGTATGGAAATTATTTCGGATACGGTGGAATCTTGCATGTGCGAAACTGATTTTGGTCTGAGTGGCAATTTGCACGTCGCGTCGGTACCACGTCATGGGAGAAAAATGGACGGTTATTTTACAATGGTCGAAAGTATCGAGTCGAGCCATAATAACTATGCTCTCGTCTCCCAAATCCGATAGCAAAAATAGTTCAGGAAATTGAATAGTCGTCAATATTCACTTCTTGCAATCTCGAAATTTTAAATATACAAAAGGTTACATGCTTTTTTTTTTATAAGAATGTAAAAAGCAGACTAGGACAAAGATCAGAAGAAATAAAAAGAAGAAGTTAATCGATACAAGTATATAATTACTTATGATTTTTATGTCTTCGTTTATTTTTTAATCCATATGTAGTATCTACCAACACTTAAGCTTTATTTCCTTGTTTTCTTTGCTTTTTGATTAGACTCTTTCTAGTAACAAAATCGTTTTACTATATCTTTAATAGTAACAAAAATAAAATGACGTATTTTAAATACAAAAAAAATGATATTTCCATTAAAAATAACATTTTTTTAAATTAAAAACTGAATTATGTGAAAAGATTTAAATTTAATTCATTGATTTTGAAGAATCAATTTAAATAGAAATTTCCTATGATTTCTTATTTCTTCAGATGTGCACAAACGTCCACAGTTTAATTATTACAATCCTTATTAGCTGACTGCGGATTTTATGCATTTATGATACAAACAAATATAATACATGCTAAACATAATCAGAGGTGTGTGCATTTATGCAAACTAAAATAACAATATTATTAAAATAATTTTAGAATATATTCAACGTACATTACGTGTATTTTATGTACGTCTTTTATATTAGTGTACGTCATAAATGCATAAAATCTGCAGACTAATTATTAGTAATCCTCGCACCCTATATAATATCTACAGGTAATAACATGGCATTTAAAAGTGTTATCGTGGCGATTAAAAAAAAAAAAAAAAAAAACTGTTAATAATTACAAGGCACGTCAATACTTTAAAGGCCATTTTCCAGTCGTACCAACACCATTCATTACACCGTCATTGTCAAAATGTGAGTGACGAGTAAGAATCGCACGCAGGCATCGGACAAATACGGCTAATGTATTCGCAAGGTTATAATTTATACGATTCTGTGTGGCTTCGCCCTCGGATGGGAAATACGACTAATTTGAGCGATACGGGGGATAAATACGTTATATTATGCGTTACATCGAGTTTCATGAATATTTCATTGCTCGCGTGTAACTGCGTTTGCTTGGCTACTCCGAGCGTGAAGTATACGTACAACTGAACATCCATTGTACTTTTTTATGGTGGCTTCTTAGGTATCGCGTAGAATTTTTCCCACATTTGTTTGCAAATACCACGAATGGTTATGAATTTTAAGGAGCAATAACACCTACCGCCGCGTAACAATTGGTAACAGTTCCTGGTTGGAATTAGGCATTTAAAAATAACCAAAACACCTAACGAGTAGAAAGATCCTTTCGAGAAACCGTTTTAGCATTAATTAATCAACTTTCAGATGAATGATATGTGAACTGAAGCTAATCTGATCGATTTTTACATTTCAGATGTTCTAGAATGGAATATGCTTGTGGTAGACTTATTTCTTTTCCTTTTTCAATTTAAGTTGACGCTACATTATCAAAATTTTTATTTCAACTGTTAATATCTGATAACAAAACATTACGTGTATTTTTGACAAAATCCTTATGAAAATATGAGAAATTTAGAACCTAGTCCTAGTAGACCAATATTCATACATTTTTCTTCTAATAAAAATAAATATTATGAGTTTTAAAAAAGTATTTTATATCATTAAAGTGGATTATTTTATGATCTAAAACGTTCTAATAAACTTTAAAGTAGACTGAGCGATTTAAGTCTTTATTTTAAACGGCTCAGGAATCCTTTCAATTATTACTATAATTATTTACTTATGGTTTTATATGAAATAACGCTGTAGGTGAACATTATTGATAGAAACTGTTTTCCTGACACAATAAGAAGAAAAATAATCAACAACATTGCTAACGAAAAATAAACTTAATTCAAAAAAGTCCATTTGAAAAAAAGAAAAATTCATATACAACGTGGTCATTTCTAAATCTATGCATTCAACAAAATAAATTAATAACGTTGCAAATACACGTAATTCATAGAAAACATTTTCCTGACGTAACAACAACAAAAATAATTGACAACACATTGCCAAAGAAAATTATATAAATTCAAAGAAACATAATAAAAAAAAGAGAAAGATTCATGCACAATGTGGTCATCATTTAACCTACACATGCAACAAAATAAATCACTAATGACCCAAGATACCTACCCCTTACTCTTATCAACATTGTAGTCGGAAAACGTGCTCATTAGGATCTCGAACATATTGTAGATATTTTACGAGCGTCCCAGTATTTACAAGATATGAATTGAAATTTGTCGTCATTAATGTCGACTAATTGCCGCGCCACGCATGCGTATACACTGTACACGCATCGTGAAATTGATAACCCGTAATTTAACATAGTTGCATCGACATTCTTCAGAGCTCGCGTTACATCGTGAGCGAACAACACGATTAAAACACAAATGAACGTCCCTGCGATCGATCAATGCTAATCGAGGATTTTATATGGTTATGTTCGTTAACGACGACCAAGAAAGACGAGTACAGAGAATAGACGGTAATGTTGACGCGGATGTGGTTAGAACAAAGTGTTACTTGCGAGCCGGAAGTAGTATATTACACCGTCGAGCATTACGATGCAATTAAGAGAAAAAAATGTGTCTGCCTACGCGGTTCATCATTCACTTGCCTAAAGACTGACTTCTGACTGTCCGTCCTTGGTTACGCGGGAGATATATGTCCTGTAACGTCTGCAGTTAATTATCTTCACTTTCTACGAAGTTCAGAGTCTAAGGTCACGTATAATTATCGATACTTCTCTGGATGTACAAAAATTAATCTCATACACGCGCGTATCGCGAACAGTGGGCTTTGATTCTTTGAGAGGTACATCGAACAAAAGATTCTTGTTGTAATTACACGTAGTCATAATCGGCGATATACATGTATCGTTTGTATGTTTTGTAGAATATAACATAAAATAGAATTTAAGGCAGAAGAAGGATTGTGTTGATAGTAACTTTTAATATTAGCGCTAACGAGAAAATGAAAGTTCAGTTTGGGCTGACAATGGAAAGTGTTTTAAAAATATTCGACTGGTAATACATAAATAAAAGAAAAATTTAAAAACACTTTTTCTATTGTATAATAAGTACGAACTGAACTTAAATTGTAATTCTTGATGTCCATTTTAGATCTCTGACTTTTATTCTTGACTGAATTGTATTATTCTGAAGATGATCACGAAAGGGTGATACGTATCGTTACAATTTTTATTTTATCGACACAAATTTAAAAAATTTATTTTTGTACATAATTGTTTGCGCTAATATTTGCTAAGGATATAAAGTGATTAAATTAATGCAGTTATAGGGAATAAGATAATTACTTTTCTGGTACTATAATTTACTATCTAAATGGAGAAAATATGGACTAGTTGAAGTTTCCTAAATATGTCCTAATAACTTTTCAAATTAACTCCATTTTGAGTCTGAAACACAGACTATCTATCTATTTACTATCACTGTAAATAAAAGAGCTAAATAATGGTGGTATCAATCTTAACACGAAGAAGAAGAAGAAGAAGAAGTAAGAAACATCTATAAATCGAATAAAAACCTCGGTACAACACTACATATTAATAACTAATGAATTTTATACTTTTGCTTGCAAAATTTCAAGTAACCAAACAAGTTTAAAGTTTTGACCCATTTTGAGTCTGAAACACACATTCAGGTAATCCTCAGTTAGTACACAAGGGACACGGACTGCGGTTAGTATCGCGCAGACATCGGGCCGCGTTAAATTGTTTGCTTGTAGATCGATATTCAACGAGCTCGTCGAGGAAGGATTCCGATCGTCCAGCTAAAGGTTCCGCAGACCGCGGATCGCGAAACGCCTCTAATTAATTCCAATTACGAGCGCTCCAGGACCTGGGGCAGCGCTCGCTATCTATTACAGAGTCGCCCTTTCTTTGCGGTGGGTCGTTGGCGAGCTGCGATCCGCGCCGCGACGATTATTTCTAGGATCCTCTCGGCTGGATCCAAGGAAACAGGCGCGATTCGACTGGAACGGCGATTTCGAATGCACAAAATCGTGAAAAAGGGGGTAATTCTTCGGATTTGCTTGTCGAAAATGCAAAAGGACTCACGGAGAAAAAAGAAACTTGGCGTATTGTATTTGAATGTCTTCGATATTAACCCTTTGCACTCGAGAGATGACTCACAATCACATCTTAACGTAATGCAGTAACTCGAGAGGTGATTCTCGATCACCACTAGCAGTAAATCAACCAGCAATAATGTTTGTTTAGGTTTAATTTCTTTAAAATTTGAAGTTTCATAAATAAAATGATTGTCGGTGAAGAAAAGGTGACCTGATTCTCAAATCTCAAATTAGCTTGCGATCACAAATCGGGTTACATCTTTAAAGTCAATCAAAGCTTAGCAATTCGTGGCAATAGAATGCTAAAAAAAAGGCTTCGAGTGCAAAGGATTATTATTTAGCTTGAGAAACGCAATGACAGGCGACGACATGGCGATAATCGCGCTGGGACGTTTTCATTTGTCGTACGCGAAGCGCGACCGCGGACGCTTGGTTTCATTGAACTGCGCGCGATTCCTACGCACACAAGTTAACGAGTAAACGACATCATCCTTCGCGTTTAATTGCTATCATGTGTAGTTTCAATTCGAATAAAAGAATCGGATATATTCCGTAACATTTACGCTTTATTACGAAATAAAGTCCTACAGCCCCTTTAAGAGAATCCATTGTAACAAAAAATAAGCATGTAATGTCTATAACTAAAATTCGAAGATTCTTATGTTTAATAATATTAGAAATTGTATACTTTTAATTGTACTTCATACTGCTCCATTGAGTCATTATTAAATTGCCACGTCCAAAAAATAAGACAACAAACGATTTAATAATATTGATAAATAAAAAAAATGTGAACTATTTATTTACTGAAATAATAACAAGTTTCTTCACTGATTGTGAAATTTCAATGATTTTCTATTCGCGTTTCGGCCACGTTAATTATTGGTCCTCTGGTGTATTGTAAGTTTCTTAAGAGCGTTGTTCAATCCTCTGCATTTGATAACGAACACTCTTATCTGATACTTAAATTTTACGTTCTTCTTGTGTTTAATTAATTATTATTTAGTATTTTATATAATATTAGTAATTGGTATTTTGATTGTTGTGATCAGACTAATTATCTGATATGTAACGTTTACGTCCATCTTGAATTTAATTCGTAATGGGAAAAGTATAAAATGATTTACGTAAATGGAAAATATATATCATACATAAACATGTGAATAAATCATGGACGCACGGTTCCATTGAACTCCGGCGCGACTCCTGCACCACGCGAGTTAACGAAGGGAGGAAATGCAAGCCTCATGGCGCTCGTTCCCTGGACGATCCACGATGCTCTCCTCTCGTTCCCGCGGATATTTAAAATGTTGCGTAATGCGGCGCGACCGGATGAGACAGGCACGTTTCGCGGTCGATTACTTTGTTCGCGGCGGGGAAATATTTTAATGGCGTCCCGATGATTACCGTTGCGCCGATAGGCGATCGTGCGAGCGTTGCAAGTAGCGGAACGACGCTGATACATAATTTCGATGATACCGGGACGACGAACGATCGCGGGAAACAGGGAACGGTACATTAGCGAAATGAAATTCGTTTCGCGCGTCTCACGCGACGCGGGAAAGAAATATCGTGGTAATGCAGAAACCGAGGGTGGACGTCGAGAATTATACATGCTGTACGCCAGTCTCCGGGCACTTTTCGGTCATTGTTTCGAGAAACACGTTATCTCGTTTTGTGATTATTTGGTTTTTGGTATAGTAGCATTGTATATTAACACATTCGCGACCGGCAGATATTTTACGTTTCTAACACCGAGTACTGACGAAAATAATAAAATTGTTAGATAACGAGGATGGTTACATAATTGATTAAAACTAGAAACTTATCAAGAATGTATTTGTTTGAATTTAATGCAAAATAAATGATATTACTTTTCGGTACACCTAATACTACATCGTTTTAATTTTATCTTCGTAAGATACTTCGTTAACAGATTCCACGAGCAGGCTAAAACTATAATTGTTGTGTAAATATGGCATATACCTTAAGAAACACCTTTCTAATCTTACATTCTCTGAATATTAATGAGGTATTCCAATTTACAAAAATTAATAAATGAACATCGTCTATACTTAACAGTTCAAATACGCCAGTTATTAAATGTCAGCACAATACGTGTAAATATTGTATGAAAATTATAAATCTGACATTTGTGTCAGTTGTTATAATTTATTAACAATACCTGGTCTGCCAAAACAAAAAATTGTTACAATTTTACGTTTTTTAAACAAAAATTTTCCAACCCCTACCCTAAAGGATCACGTATACGAGTCGAATCCCCACGAGTATATTGAACTTTCGCAAGGTACTTCGAGGTAACAGATAAATCTTGGCAGTCGAAACGCGCCAGTTATTACAAATTGCTCGGACAGCGATCACGAGCCGTTGAGCGATGCCTAATACCTCACTTCGTCGGGCAATGTTTCCAATTTTAATGTTACATACACGACATCTAGTTAAAGGGAGTCGCCAGCCCGGGATAATTTACAAGCTACGAAGTTCCTTAGGCAAACTGGCCGCGTCTGATAGACAGGCCACGCTAGGATGAATAATAGGGTATTTACGTGCGCGAAGTGTCTTGGACTTAATGACCTCGGTGTATGGTCGTGCGGGAGCCGCGAGCTACACCGTGTTTTACGTTTCACGGAGGATGTGCCTGAAGATCGGAATTAAGGTCGATTCACATTTAACGACGCGACAACTATCGACGATGACAGTACCAACGAGAACCTGTTCCGACGCATTAAGTGGAAACGCGAAAAAGCTGAGAGACTGGTAAGAATTTGTCGTACGTTATGGCTTTCATGAGATTTTTAACGTGGGTAGAAATTGCAGCTTCGAACGAGACGCGAAAGTAGGCTTGACATTTTTCTAAATTTGATGGATACTTTTACTTCTCATTAGTCGAATTGGAACACGGTGTCGGGGATGGAAAGTAAAGAGTTTTCCAAAAGAGGAATTAGAAATTTGTTTTTCATCCACTTGTTATGTATTGAGAGGAGCACAACATTGTAACATTTTTTACAAGTCGATATTTTTTACTTAGATCGATGTGATTCAAATCACATTCTCATCAGAAAATGCGTCTCTATGGCTTCTTTTTTATTCAATAAACAGGTAAATTTCTGCAGAAAATAGAGAATTTTTTCAGAAGGTTCCTTATAAAAAGTTTCTGAAAATACCTCTCATTTTGAGACTGTTACAATGTTGTTCCCCTTAACGTTTGAGATTCATGGTAGGAAATCATGTGTCAAACATAGAAAATACGAGTCAGACCCGACGTGTGAAAACGCGCAAATAATTTTGTACACACAACTGTGACAGCTACAATTCCGAATTAAATCGTATAGCAAAGGGTTACGAACAAAATGCATCTGTCAGTGAAATCGTGGTAGAAACTTAAATGACATCATCTTTCATGTTTAATTCTATTCTTATTCCATTGATATAAACAAGAAAATCTGATATATTCCATACCATTTAGGATTCAATAAAAAACAAAATTTTAAACCCCTTTTGGAAAGCCCTTACTATAGATATAATAGACGAATAAACTATTTTAGTGGGTGGAAGAAAATACTTTTTTGGTATTGAAAGCAATAAAGTAATAATAATTTTCTATCGATAACTGGTCCTCTTTGTGACACAAAAGTTAACTAAGATGGAACTACATACAATGACATTGCAGCTCTTTACATTAACATAATTGTATAAATATATAGAGAAAGCTGAAATAAGAAGTAACATAAAGACAGGGAAGAATAAAAACAAAAACTAAGGATGATGATTGTGTAGTTGTCTTGTGCAAACATCACGACATCAGATTAATGTGTAAAAACTATTGAACATTAAGATGTAAACCGTAAAGAGAAAGTATAAATGCAGTCATACTCGGAGAGAGTACGAATGTAATCATAAGTTGAAAGAGGTTTTTGAAGAAGACGAAGTCATTCGTGGTTAGAAACGAGAAAAAAATTGAAAATTAATATTTACCAGCACCGACATTTTATCCAGCGAATAAAACGTGGCAATGTCTATACTCTTTATAGCAATTAAATTCGTGTAAATTAGAATTGTTGTTTTATTTAATGTGATAAAACAAAAATTATTGTTATGTTCCCTGATATTTCAGATTATTTTCTGGGTCACAAATAAATTAAGATCTGCTGCTACGCGCTCAACGTTAAAAAAAAAGTCATATGTGATTAATGATTATCGATTATGACTACCGTGTAATTAAGTGAGTGATTAATGATTATGATTACTGAGTAGCCAGTAATAATGATTAATGAGTGACACGAACAATCGAAGCGAATATAATCTTGAAATATGATCAACAAATTAATTACGGAATTACTACATCCTTTGCTAACAATTGTAAGAACAATCTTGTGGATGTTCACGATTCTTCTAACCAATATAAAAAATTCACGTATCCTATCCAGATTTATTTCCATTACCACCTCGCCTCCGAAATTAATTTTGTCACTTCCCTAATGAAAAGTCCTATCACCCATTTCTAGATGACGTGACGACCAACGCGATGCTTGAATTTCTGCAAAATTTTGTTTTCAAACAACATCAGAATCCCGTTAAACGTTAGAGAGTACTCGAGGTCAATTACGCCAGATTTTTATGTCAAAGGGACATCCGTCTTCTATGTTCCTTCAAACAAATTTTCATATCAAAGAAAGGCAACTTAATTATGAAGCTTCGTACGACAGAAAACGTTTCTCCCGGCAACAATATTTCCGTCTGTGTCATCGACCTCTCCATTGTTGAGCCATCGTTACCTTTCAAAGCATCAGTCGGTAGCAGACTAATAGCTGGCTCTACTCTAACTCGTGATCAAAAAGACCTGCGAATGTTTCGCGTGAGCGTAATAATAGATGGGATGAGGAACGCGATCGGAGGACTATGAAACGATTTCAAAAGATACCCGTACCGCGTAAGTTGGCAGGGCTTGCCCTACCATCGCGTGATACCATCGACGAAAATATGCCGGTAGCGAGAATCATCTTCCAATGGTTTACGAGGAAACGCGGGTGCAAGGGTGTCCTTTTGAATGTAAATCGAGCGGCGTTTATCTGATATGGATTGGACGCATATGAATGAGTATGGCGAGAGCAATATCGTCGAGCAGTCGAGTCTACTTCTTATTATTGGGGTAAACCTTTGTTCCGTTACATGGTGCAATATCCACATTGTATTATATCCTGGTGGCTCTAAATCATTCAAAGAACAAATAAGGTTCAGCTTTCGATTCTCGAATGGGAACTGTAGTTGCAAAACAGGCGATTTACCTGTTGCGGAATAAAAATATATGATGGGGGCGTTTGCGGGTATTGTTCGTTTCTACTGTTGTGTTTTCAATCGAGTAAATGCAAAATTATTCCGATTGTGATGATTGAAATATATATATATATATGTGTGTGTGTGTTTTACAATTTATATTGTGATAATATATAATAATGAACAAAGGAGAAACTTAATCTAAAATATGTTTTAAATAATTACTTGGAATGTGTTTAGTAGAAACTAATATTAATTGATATGGTTATGTAGGTACACTCGATTCGTACAATGGAATGAAGTACAAATATTGTTAGTGTAATTGAAATATTATTGAAAATAAAATATATATATTTTTTATCCATCTAATAAACATTCTTTTTAGAAACTTTATGTTTTGTACGTATCTAAAAATGTACATATATTAAAATACAATATACCAGAAAAACTCTTCTCATAAACCTTCAATTTTGTTCCTAGATTTGGCAAAAGTACTTTTACAGACCAGAATTTTGTCTAACATTTTTCATGGTAAATATCTGACACTTTGTTCTCGATTTTATTAAGCTGAAAATATGTTGTAAAGTAGTAAGTGTAATCCAATTCAAATACAATAAAAAAGAAGTTTATGTATCTTTATTTTTAAATTTCCTTATTAATCTATCACACAATTATTCTTCGTAAATAGATATACAGATGTAAATGTAAAAAATATAATATATATTTTATTATTATAATATTACTTCCTTTTTCTGTATATATTAACATGCAAAAAATTGTGTGATAAATTAGTAAGAAAACTTATAAATCAAGTTACAACAGTGTAGAAAGTATATACAAACATGTGAGTAAAATAGTATGAGTGATATTCGTAATAAACATGAACATATCGACTATAGATAAATGAGACTAAAAGTAAAAAATTAAATTGCTTTTCTATAAATAATATTCGTCACACGTACAACATATTTCCAATTATTTGTGATACATTAGCAAAAAAAAAGGAGAAGAAGTACCAACTCTATTGATTAAAACACTCGTTATAAATCCAATAACAACACGCTGTGCAACGTGTAAGATTACACCGACAAGCTCGACACCTGCGAACAGCCAGCGAGGACACAAATGGACCCAGGTGATAATGACGCCCAAGTACCCAAAAATAATTCCCCACCCCCGAACGCAACGCTCCGATCGTACATTTTCTTTCCGTGTTTCCACTTCGAGAATGACCCTTGTAAAACGCGTACCCTTTTATGCTGCGAGCAGACTCCTTTATCCACGATACAGTCGCGTCCGGATCACGAAATCAATGTCAGACACGAGCGAGATCTCCTACCAAGCAGACCCGAGCACACCCCCCGCCGTTAATTTGAATCACAAAGCCACGCAAAGGGACACTCGTGCCGCAGGATTAACCATGAATATTTATCCCGGAGTCGAAAAAAATAAACGTAAAAAGAGACCGCGACCATTCGAGCGGTTGGACCCCAGGGTTCACGGATACAGACATCAATGAACTCGAAACCGTCAATAACCGACATCCTCCGCCGCGATCTTGACTGCAATTAAGCCGCGTCTCGGTGCATCATTAAATCATAAACCTTCGTCGGCCAGTTTATCCGTACGATTTCGCTCTCCCACGCGCCAAACGGTCGTTAATTTGCCACCGAATAAAACGGGCTGACGGCCGCGTCGGCCCTTACGGCTCTCGTTCCCGATCGATCGGCCCTGTTCCTCCCATTCGCTGGTGTGTGTACACGAACCCTAACTGCCCACCGGGCTTTCATTTAATGACCCGCGTCGGTGGGCAATTACGATCGGTAATTTCAGATTTTCTGTAGCCCCAGACCGGCGGTGGTCGACGCCAGCACGAAGGCGGTCGCGATCCTTCTTGGACGCCGATCATCGCTGACCCCGAGAACGACGGTGTTCGTTATTGTGCGTGCCGATGGAACTTCCACGCACCTGATTTGCACAGGACCCTGTTTAGAATCGGTGACGAAATCCCGATCCAAATGGATTCTATATGAATTATGTATTTTTTAGGGGATCGGAACGATCCTTCGGAGGGAGGATTTGGTGATGGGAGAATGCAAGAGATCATTTGGCGAGGAGGGACCTCTGCAGGATTCTCGTTTATTGAGAAGGGTAGGCTGGGATCAGGTGGACTATTTTTATTTTAACCCTTTCAGACCTGTGTTAGTTTTTTTTCTCGTACTAATGTAATTTAATTATTAGGGTTAACATGGACTAAAATTAGTATGGAAAAAATCAAAAATCAAAATCCTAATAGTGTAGTTTTCGAGGAAAACTGACTCTTTTTCATGTGCACAAATAAGAACATTCGCCCTGAACGATAAAGTCGGTAATTTTTAAATTTTGTGTCCTCAATGGTGGACGCCAGGTCTGAAATGGTTAAGGTTATTTAGACATTGTTTTAGTAGTTTTGTTGTATTGTAGTGTAGTGATGATAATAACCCTACATATAATAAATATGTAGTATTACTCACACTAGCTTTGTTTTATTTAAGATTAAAAAATTATGAAACTATTGCGGACTCAACTAGTTATTACTATTTATATATTGTTCCAATAATTATGAACTATTTTGCGTTTTGCAGTATCGATTTGATGAAATGATTGATTACTTTTATTATGCAGTCATTCAATCTTCACCCATAGATTTTACAAATTCATCTAATTAAAATCTGGTCAAATTTAAGTTCGAGAGAGGCCCTACATGATCCCAAGTTGTAATGTACTCATTTTAAACGAAAAGTACATATATGTGCCTGCAAAGTGTGAAAGAACACGTATGTCAGTGTTTATTTCTTTTATTCATGAAGCAAATAATAATATAAAAAATAAAAAAATAACAGCTACTACTGGATTTTCTTCAAAAAGTATAACTATTTGCTGTATACATAAATATCGAATTTTAACAAAAATGAAAATGAATACTATAGGATATTTACTATATAATATCGTGTTACAATGTACAATGAAATATTTTGTAGAATAAAATAAAGAATATGTCCATTCATAAAAAAATAAATAATAAACAAAACTAAAACACTTTTAACCTGTTATCTAATTCTTTCAAAATTTCTAAGCAACTATTTTAACAGTACTTCTCGAAATAATAATTAAATGGTGTCAAAATACCCCTGCGCCCTTGGTGGTGCAAGAGTTAAATTGATTATCGAATGTTTCTCGATACACAGACTCCGATAACATAAGTCACTTATGTTTGTCGCACCACAAACGTGTTCTGACCCACTGTGCGACGCTCGTATGTTACACGCGGTGCGTTCTTGCCCTGGACCGTTACAGTAGGTCGAGGCATTAAATTTTGGGCGATGATTTGTGCGCGAAATTGGTCGCGGTGCGGGCATGCTTTGCACGCAATCGCATCGCGACGATGAAATATGCAATCCGTAAAGGGAAGTGTTTTATGGCCCAAGCACGCGAGACTCGTTGATCCGAGCCTCTCGCTTTCGAGGGCCCTTACAAGTATTTGCCAAAGTCGAACTCTCGACGTTTGACTTGTGAACTTGAAAAGAATTTTCCGAAAGGGGCTTTAGAACTTTATTTTTTAATCAATCTTCGTAGTCGTAGTGGACACTTAAAAGATATCATTTTATGTTTAATTGTGATCATGTGTACTTTCACAAAAATAAAATAAAATGGGATATATTCTGTACGATTTGTGTTTGATTAAAATAAAAAGAAATTTTAAAGATCCTTTTGAGAAACTCGGGTATTTTATTTAAAAAAAGATTCGATCATTTAGATTTATGATTCTTCTAACGTTTACCATTTCTTTATTTCTATTATAGAAAGTTCTCCAAAAAAGGAGCCTCGAAAAAATTTTATGTGTATTATAGTTATAAAGGGTTACTTCATTAGAACTAAAAACTTAAAAATAGTTTTAATTTCGAATCGCTTATTTGAATTGTTTACATAAATTTATTTCATCTTGCGCAAATTAGAATCAAACGAGGCGAATATACGAATACTGTGAAAGATGTGTAATTAATGAATTACTAACTTCAATATTGCGCGAAATATTTCCGAGAGGACTCTCTTCTCCTTTCGAACTTTCACAAATTACGACGCTTGGATGTAGCTACACGTATATTAAAAAAATTAGAATTTTCGTTCACAGCCTGATGCCGCCACCGGCGCCTCGTTAATCAGTAATTTTCTACTCTGGCTGCGTGTTTTTTCAAACCCACGTGTTTCATGAGTGAACAACTTGCGAAACCAATATAGGTACGATGAAAAGGGCCGGTTAGTGAAGCCGACCAGAACGTCTAAAAATAAATTAAAAATGTGGAATGACGTTTTTTATCTATTTTCAGTTGCACTCTCAAAAATATTGGAAGCTTTAAATCGTTGTATTAGAACCTACATGTATTAGTGGTGATGTAGTGACTACTGATTGCTAATATTAATTACACGTTAGGTTTGCGAGTACTCTGTCATTAAAGTGAAATACTGGTATATATGCAGGCAGTCACAATATTAAATGGACGCGTGACAAGAGGAAACGGAAGCCTTTTTCCAGTCTACGCGCTCTGATCTTAATAATTATTGCGTTCTGACACCGAGCATGGGTATGTGTGTAAGTAAAGGGTTCTCCAAGAAGGGGTTTTAGGATTTTGATTTTTAATAAAACAGGGGTGAAATGGAATATATTCGATTATTTTACCTTAAATGAAAGTACACATTGTTATTAATGAAGAATGATGTCGTTTAAAAGTTCAGTATACTATGCTGTTTTATTAAAAATAACATTCTAAAGCCCCTTTTGGAAAACTAAATGTTATATTGGTTTGTCTGGAAAGACCATTTGTTACCAAATACATAGTTCTCCAAGAAAGGCTTTAAGATTTTGGTTTTTAATTAAACACGAATGGTATGAAATATATCCGATTTTTGTAGTTTAAATGAAAACACACGTGATTAACAATTCAAAGTTAAGGATAATGCTGTTTAAGTGTCCATCAAAACTAAACTGGCAGATATTTTAGTATTAGAAAACACTAATACAGTAGCCCCTTTTGGAAAGCCCTTTAGTTTGAATGTTTTGACATTCTCTACGACTTAGTTCTAATTATGTCAGAATTAATATACTAATAGGCACTTCTTGTTGCCAAAGAAACACCAGTAAACACTATTTTCACAACTTTAGAGGAGTAACGATTTTATCAATGAAGCTATGGGATACTTCACTGATGTACTCCAACAACGGATATTTGTTGCAGGTAGACAATTACGAAGACAAGAATGCAATATCTACAGGTAAAAGCAATTAGCGGGATGCTCATTACGCGACGCGTCTGCGCGAAATTACCCCGTGCCCGTGAACCGATAATCATTCTAAAATAGACGAGCATCGGCCACTTTTGGTAATGGGAGCCTAAGTGCAGAGTAAAGTAAAGCGCTCGTGAAAATCATTTACCATTTTTGTGAAATACATATATTGTACGTTACTACGTGTACGCAGCTGCGAAGCAGGAAATGCACAGCAATTAGAATTCCTCCTTCATGCCTCTTGCAATTAATTTAATTTCTTCCTAACATTTTATGCAACATACAGGAACACGCTTGTAGAACTACATCGATACTTTACGCAGAACTGAAAGCTTAGTTAATGGAACGATAAAATGTGACTGACATTTTATTACAGTTTTATTAAATTATAATTACTGGCTTCGTTGAATTTTATGCGCATTTTATCGAGTTTCTTTAATGATTCGAGGTCGAATTTCTTTTATGTTATTCTAATATTAATCGTTAATGTTAATTTTAATGTTCTTTTTATATCTTATCTTCTTATTAAGCGTTCTTATTATTTTTGTGCCTTGTACCTTATTATTAGATTTCATTTATTTTCATTTTTGTTCAAACTTTGCATTCCTAAAGAGGACAACAATTATCCGGTCACAAACGTTGAATTAAATAAACGTATTTTATTCCGTATTTATTTAATTGATAAAAAAAGAAGACTCCTCTCGCTAATTATTACTTTTTCATTGCGTACATTAACTTTTGAATTTCATGAGATACTATAAAACTGAAACGAGTAATTTCATCAACCACGCTGTTTAACTTTTTATTTGAAAAACTTCAATATTGCGTAAAACCGTGTTTAACAATGTTTTTATGTATTTTCTTATATCTTATCCTTTTATTAAGTTTTCTCGTTATCTGTATGTCGTACCTTATCACGAGACTTTCTTTATTTTTATTATTTTTAATTTTGAATAATTTTGTCTACGATACTGTTTAAAGTTTTGTTCGAGAAACTCCAGTATTGCGCAGAAGAGTGTTCGACAATTTCGCGCACAGAGGAAAAGTGAGTTTGACCGGAGTTCATAAATAGCTCGGAGGAATTGTTATCTACTATAAAATGATTGTTAAGAGTATACGCAAAGGGACACGCTCGTGACACAAGTTCGCCCACATTCCCTGCCCACCTTTTGTATCCTTGATTTCTATTGCCAGAAAAAGCCTAAGCGTGGGTGTACGAAATTTCCGTCGGCTGTTACTAGGTCGTGCACAAGAAGAAGAAATCAATTTCGCATGAGAGTATTTTAACAGCGTTGTTACCACACGTGTGGAACAATGAAACGGAACAAGTTTATTACAACAAGTAGATTAAGATTAAAGTTAATAATACTTGTAACAAGTATGCTTCGTGAAACTCGACACTGCGATCTAAACATTTTTATCGAGTTTCCTTTCGTAAACAAAGTGTGCATTACATATTTTTTTTTAATTTGTGAAAGTATTATTTCGAATTTTATTACTAAAAATTATTCCATTACTGTTGTCTTCTTTAAATGTAAGAGATAAAAATGTATTTTGATGGAATCATAATAATTGATTAAATAATACATTGGCAAATGTTCAAATAAAATTGGAGCACTTTAATCGTCACTTTTAAATCTTACTTTGACAATATTTTATTTTTACTGTGTAATGAGCAATATCATACAAGTCGGAGTTACGATATTAAGTCTCAGAGTAATTTCAAAATAGAATTTTTTTATTTTATTCTGGAAGGTTTTAGAAATTTTACAAATATTGTAAATATTCGGAAACATGTATAAAATATTCATAATAGGACATGTATAATAAAACGTACGATTTAATTTCAATAACAAAAAGTTATACTGTGTAGTGCACAATTTCAAAATGATTATTGAATGCTTCAATTTCGTTTGGGTGTTTCTCAGTGGGTCAATTAATCGATTACTATAATTTCGTTAATATAGATGTGTGTGTAATAAAAATTACAAATGAGTGCAGAACAATACATTTTTATTCCTTGAATTCAAAGACAAGAGCAATGGAATAATTTTTATAATCTGTGATTAACACAGCTTTTCAAGTCTGCTTTCAATAAATTTCTTAATGGATTTGTACAAAATAATCTGCACCCATTATGAAAGAATCAATTCAATTTTTATGTTACAATTCGAAACCTTAACGAATAAAATGTGTATATTTCTGTCAATTGTAAAAGACGAAGTAGGGTAACCTATATCCTATTCATTTTCACATTTAATTGTAATTGCGTATGCTTCCATTTAAAATAAAAAAGTTAAATATATTCTATACCATTAGTATTTTATTAAAAAGTAAAATCTTGGAGGCTCTTTTGGGAAACCTTCTATAACCCCTTTCACAATGGTAATTTGTTTATGAAACAAGTCTAGTCTTGTCTAGTACTTACATGTATAGGTTGGTATAAAATGAAAAGGGTATCAAAACTTACCAAAACATCTTGCAACAGCTCATGCTCGTCGAGAAGTATCACCTTGCAATGAAGAAGACGTGGCCTACGGCTTCCGGCCGGCCTAAGTCCAGGACACAGCCACTCTACCACCATGTCTTCCTTCGACAACCCTCGTTTCCCTTGTAATTCCTTCCTAGGTTTACTCGTTCATCCGCTCATCGGTTTAGGTCATCCTGAAACACGAGCGACGCGCTGTAATCCGATCAAAACTGTCAGCGCGCAAGCCTATGCAGAAAACTACACCAGTGATTCCCAAACCTGTTTAACTCTTTGTAGTTTGAAAATTTTTTTGTGAGGAACGATTAAGAACTTCAAGGTAATTTGGTATGCATCCTTGAAAATTAAAAGCGTTCTTTACGACACCAAACTTTTGAATATATCGCCCCTAAGCCATTTCTTACAAGAAATCTTTACATTTATGCTTTTGTACGAAATATTACGTTGGTCAATTCAAATCAAATTCGATGTTTTTTCATTCTTGTAAAAGTACGTTTCCCATTTCTAATTAATTCCTGACTTTACTAGATTTATAACTGGAAACTATAATATGTACAAATATACCACAAATTTAGTAAATAAAAAGTAAAATTCCTTGTTTAAACAAAGTTATTATTAGGAGGACCAGAATACTTGTTCCAATACTTGTCAATACTTATTTATCATTTATCAGATCATTGTGTACCAATTGATTTTGATCGATCAGGTATTGAAAATTTGCACACTAGATAGCAAAAGGTTGTTGATAACGAGGGCGATTACATAATTGATTAAAAGTAAAAAGTTGTTATAAATTTATTTGTTTGAATTTAACGTAAAAGAAACGACATTACTTTCTGGTCCCTCTAATATTGTAATTATTATTTTAGTTTAATCAAAAATTTATTTTTATTTGCATACAAAAAGAATGCCATCACGAATTTAAACATACTCGTCAGTATATTTTGACTACAAATATTTGCTTCACTTTTCGTTCGAAAAATATCCATATCGAATTGAGTAACTTCCTCCGTTTTCGAAGTCGGTTAATAAACAAGTATTGACATTCGCAGAAACGACATTACTTTCTGATCTCCCTAATATTTGTATCCCAATAAGCATTCTGTGTCAATATTGTCATCCACCTCTGTACCCATTATCCAGACAAAGGATTCTGACGTTATTTTGTATCCCTAAATTACATTATAGTACGACATAAAATCGGTTTCACCTTTAACCGTTCCATCAAAAAGCAAACGTAGTTTCTACATCGGCTCCTTTTATAAATATTTAACAAGCGAGATAAGCTACCGACAGAAATCCATTGTGCCGCGAGACGATTAATTCGTTGAGTGAATTGAACACACCTAAAAATGTCTCGGCGTTCCTGGAACGCGCGGCTTAATGGTCATAGGTTTAACGAAACCAATTAAAATTGTCCCGCACAATACCCGGGCAAATGACCGAATTAACTAATGCTATTCAGCGGAAAATTACGCGTGCAAGCAGCCATGGAATAATGAAACGGTAACGAATTGCAAACCGAGAGACTCCGCCCCCACCTCCGAGGCTTATACCGACGTTTCTCAAACTGTGTTTCGTGGAAAAAAAGACCGTAATTAACGATTTAAATAAATGAAATAAAATAAATAAAATCTTGCGTATTTGCAGGCTGTACTTATGCTAACCTCAAAAACGCGTATTTCTACTTGATAAAAAGGGACGTAGGTGTATATAGAAAAATCTAGTCTTTAGTAAATAAGTACATATGTAACCAACATCGAATTTTTACAATTTTTAAATGACAAGTAAGTATAAATATTTTAAGGTTAGAGAATTACAACTATTTCTCTTTTGTTCAATGTAAGGTACTTTCATTGATTTTTCTTTTCAAATTTTAAATTAATTTGATATTAAATTACATAAATGGTAATTTTGAACATTTCTCAAAACATATATTTTTGTTTATTATATGAGCCCCTGAAAAATCAAACTGTTCCACTGTGCAAAAAAAAAAAACTAAAAAAGAGATAATCGATATGTTACAAAAATTATTATATAATTATTTCTTAAAATTGAACTTAAATCAAAAGATTTACAAAAAGTGGATTTGGTCGGTTTGACTCTTGAAGACCTCACATTGTAGGATTGAATAATTCCTTAACACTGATGAGCAAAAATGCTTACAAGACATTATCAGTTAATTATTTTTCATAAAATAACCATTGGAATTAGCAAATATTGTTTTTCCCACATAGACTAGTAGACGTAAAATTATTTAAAATAGAAATTACCGAAGTACACCTTAAACGCCTCATTTATGCAGATTTTGCATTCATCGTAACGACACCCACAAATAATTAAAAAATCGAACGATCATACGTTTCCTTCCATACCGTCAAATAGTTCATTCAATGCCTCGAATTCTAATTTTTATTCAACGAAGAAACAAATGAAAAATTGCCTATCGTCTACCCGTTACTCGACATTTTTATCCAGGTAAGAATTTCGCTCAGGTCAGACGCTGGCTTGCAGATTCGATCGCGACGCGAGTCAAAAAGAAAATCGGCTCGTTAATCAGTCAGCAGAAGAATACCACTCGATCTGATCGTTAATCAGACGGATATCCATCGAGTCTTCCACGAGATCTACGAAAGGGACACGCTTGTGCGACTAATAGAGTCGACTCTCCGCAAGAAGAAGAACAAGAAGACGATGGAGCAGCAGAAGGGGGGCAAAGGAGGGCACGAAACGAAGGTGAATTATCTAGATCTCGTCGACAGTCGTCAACGAAGACGCGTAGAAGAGTAGGACGATTGGCTACAGGGTCGGGCAATTGATTTCGTGATTTATGATATCTGCTATAGCCGTGCGGATTGACAGTTCTTGCGAGTGTCGCTTTTTAATCGTCCCTGGACACGATTCCCGGACCAAGTTTAAAATAATAATTGACGTTCCGATTTATACGCGTCGTACTTGCAGCCTCGTCCCCAGAAATCCTGCTTATTCATTTTCAGGAAAAGATAGCGAATGATACGTTGCGGAAATGAGACGAAGCAATTCTTTGCACGCGAATAGTTGCTATTTTATGAAGGAAAAACGATAGTTTTGAAATTTGAAAGACGAGGTTTTTTAATTAAATCATTGCCATTATATTAATAAAGGACATTCTAAGAGATTGGCTGTATCTTAGCAACTTTCAAATATATCTTAACAAAATATATTATATATTTTGGTCAATACTCGTACTGTGAAGTTATGGTTGGTTTTGGATTAAAATATTTAAATCTTGAAAAAAAAACGTGAATTTTGGTTATGACAACAATGTGTAGCTCTTTAAGTAAAGCTCATGTAAATCGAAAGATATTTAAAAAATTATACATTTGGTTAATCATGTGGGAAAACAAGTTTTTGCTCAATTTGTTCTATATTATTACATGGAAAAACTTGATAAACTTAGAAACATTTCGAATAAAGAGGCATGTGCTACTGAATTTTTTCAGATTTCCTAATTGAAAATCAATCAGACAAAGAGAAGGTGAAAAATACCAATTTTGTATTGAAAACGTCAGCGCATTGTAATGATATATTAACAGTACGAAGATATTACTGTTACTATTATCCGCAATTTTTTTCAAACATTCAGCACAAGTGCGCCATTAATTAAAAAATTGAAAACCAACATTTTCGTCATCTTTGCTCGTTAGGGTACCTTACAAGGTAGAACTTTCGCATATTCTTTACCCAATTAGTGCTTTATGGCATATTCAACTTGATATTCAGTAAAACAGTGTAGGAATGAGAGAAACAGTACGCAAGCTCCGAAATATCGCTGTTCATCAACGCGTTCGTTCCAGGTGTACTCGAGCAAATTTATGCACGCCCCGTTAGCCGAATAATTATCGTACTATGAGAAATATTTACATAACGAGTTTAAGTAACAAACACAATCGACACCGTAGAATCTGCACGAGGCGTTTGCTTAACTTCCCGCCAAAGACAGGATCGAATAAAGGAGGAGAGCGAAACACGGTTACGCGGCGTAACGGGAATAAACGCGTCGCGATCGTCACGGCAGTCGACCGCTTGGCATGTTACGATTCACAAAACGAACACACAGTGGTAAGAAATCTTGAATAGCTGGCAAAAGTTGAAGAAAACTTTCGAAACGCAAAGACTTTCGAAGAGAACATCGGACTTACGAAGCTTAATTAAGAGGACTGGGTAAACGTCAAAATCCTTCTTCTTTGGGAATTATTTGCTAGGAATTGAATGCAAGACCTTCTACCTTCAACCTTCTGCTTCCATGCAATGTTTAAATGTATTTTAAAGATTATGAAAGTTATATTTAGCTATACATGTATATGTGGTGAAAATGGTCTTGTGTAAAATCGACGAAAGGGCTATTTTGGAGAAGTCAATTTTACAGTAATTATTAATTTTGCAGCAATCCGAGATGTAAACATAAAGATATCGAAATTTCCTTTGAAATGGTTGTTCTAGAAATTGGTAGTTTTATATTGAATCTGTGAAAAATGTTTTACGACAGATGGAGTCTCGTTGTTTTAGACTCTCTATTTTAATAACTTTGTTCTAATTTCTCTCTGTCACAGGCACAGTCTGAAATTACAAGTTTCTATCTTAACTGTCACCAAGAAAATTTAAATTATATCTTTATTTTCAAAACTGGAATCACTCCAAAACCAATAGGACCTCTTAAAAATAACTAATACAATATTTAAAAACTAAATGTTATTCAAATATATATACACAAATTTTGTTTAGTACATATAATATACACATATATTGCCCTATTATTTTATTTTAGATTATTACATTGTTTTTGTTATATTATGTATGTAGATATAATACAATTTGCCTGTTTAAGAGTCTCTAAGATGCATGCAAACATTGTGTACAAGGCAAAGTTAAAACTTGCATTCATTTCCTAGAAATTAATTTCCAAAGAGGACTGAATTTCGGAGCAGTCCTATTTTACTCCTCTCAAAAGACAACGAGTAATACTAATAAATCAATATACGAAAGTGAGACGCCATACTTGTTTGATAAAATCAATTTACAGATCAAAATTGCTTTGGTTCGTCTATACTAAATTACAGCAAATAAAAATCCATTTAAAATTTGCCCCTCAAGAAGCTAAAAAAAACTAGAACAATTACCACACAAATCAAAAACCACTACAAAAAAACGAGGTAAACATATAAATTATTAATGAATAAGGAAGTTAGATCTCCAGTTAAAAGGTCAAAGTTCCGGTTACCAGTGTCTACTATCTGGTTACCTACAAACACCAATAACGTCACATAAATCGAAAGGGAAATTGCACTAAACATAAATTTTCATGAGTACCCGCCTCGGAGCTAGAAATCGCAAACCACTTGTTGCAACTTGATTATTCATAGCCCATTCCATTGCTCTACAGCCACAATTGATACAGTTGATGGTGGGATTAAATCAGCGATCAAAAGTGTACACAATGGATACGCGTCTTCGGAATCACGCGAGCTTGCAGAGGGTTATCGAAACAGACACGATCAGTGGAATCCTCGAGCCGCAAAGAAGGAAAACGAAAGGTAACGCGACTCGTCGTGGATACGCGGTGACTTTTGCAATCAGGCGCGTGCGGGGAGTGGTTTCGCGTCGTTTTGGACGATTTGCTAATCGGCAGAGCGCGCTCGCGGTCATAAATTTATATCCAACGCCTCGAGCCACCGTCGAATGCTTCCTGCTGCTGACTGAAAAATCAGCTCCGCCGGCCGTGTGTACCGTTAGCTCATAGTTCCGACGTAACATCTCGAATACGATTGCCTTTGCTTGTTCGACGTACGCTCGTCCGCGGTAACGTACGTGCGCGTGTACGAGCGAGCTGCCACTTAAAATGCCTTCATCGGGACCTGCCGGCATGCATCTCCCCAGCTAGAGGAAAAACTGATTAAAGAAGAACCCCTTCCACACGGGAATCGACATGTATTGGAAGCTGAACAACGAGTCGAGTTGCGAGGACGTGTTCTGGAGCAGTGGTCGGTTCCCAGAGATGGGCAAAACTGTCGTGTAGTTAAATCAACGGAGGAGACGATGGTATGCGATGGTTGGGGAGTATTGGGTGCTTGAACGAATTGGGGAAATAAGCAGAGTTTATCGATAAGCTCATAGGGAAGATGGTTTGATGGTTAATGTAAATTAATTTGGAAGGTAACAAGGTTAGAGAAAGAAAGGGTTGATAATGGTTATGGGAATAGAATTATGGTAGTTTTTAATGAGGATTGATGATAGATATAAATTAATTGAAGAGGGAACAAGATTAGAGGAAAAAAGGTTTGATAATGAATATAGGAATAGAATTATGGTAATTTTTGATGGTTTGATGATAAACTAAAATTTAATTTAATTTAATAGTGGCCTGATAAACAAGAGAGCAGAAACGCTTTAAACATGTATGGAGATCTCTAAACGTATGTGGAGGCTTTTTATAAAATTAAGGGTCTCAGAGTTCCCATAATTTGAGAGGTCCTGTCTGGTATACTATTTCTCTAAATACTGTTAATTTTAATAAATACAAGATTCTCGGTTTACTACGTTGACTCCAAGATATGAACATTGAAGCAACTTATTTCATTTTTATACATAAATTACCGACTTTCTACGAAACATCAAAGAATTATAAAGTCTCAAGCAACCTTTTCCCGAATTAACTATTTGAGTCCCAGGCATACTCATGAAAATATTTATGAATCTATAATTTTGTTCTTATACAATTGCAAACTATATAATCTAACATTTCCGATAGAATTTATTTTTAAAACCCAATCAAAATTCATGAATCCTATCCAGACTTGTTTTCTGTAACACCTAATCTTCAAAATTAATTTTTTAATACCTTAATGGAAAACCCTGTCACTCATATATGGATGACGTGGCGATCAACTTGTTAATTTAAATATTACAAAAATCATCATTTTTATGGCTGATGCCTCGTCCTTTTTCTTATTTGGCGAACACAAGATTATCCTTTTAAAAATTATTTTCATACTCCTAAACAGTTAATAGACCATAAAAAAAAAATATGGAATAAGTAACGTCTACCAATTTCTTACAAAAAAAAAATGAACAAAGTAAGGTCATTTTCCCAACCTCCTAGGTGTGCGTCCCGCATTAAGCCTAAGGCCGCGCACCAACGACACAGGTAAATTGTAAATTATTATTACGGCTCGATTATTTCCACGGTACGGTATCGCGTTTCGCGCGAATCGTGCTATCGCGGGCTATTTATAACGCGTCGCTATTTGTGTACCAGTCGCGGTGATACACGGCCGAATGGAGGACTGATTAAAAAGCGAAGGTAGCAAGCGTGCGCCCGCGCGGCAAAGAACGACTCAAGGGTGCACTGATAAATGCACCGGTATATAGGCGAGAGTAAATCATTGGGGGTCTTCTTTTCCGTGCAGGCAGTTAGCTTGCAATTTAAATATTTAACGCTGTGTTTTGGGCAGTTTGATATAAATTGTCAAAATTAATTTCTTATTATACAAATGAAAATATAGTTAAATTCCTTCAAACTCGATAAATGGATTTTCCTTACATTAATTTTCTTTCCTCTATTTGACTTTCTATTTGATTATCTATTTGATTATCTTTATCGAAGTAGATTTTGTATGCAGAATGAAACACGTAAAAGGGGTAGCCTGAGTATTTCTGGTATGAAATATAAAAGTCAATAGAAGATAACTTCTTCTTTGCGCATGTTTGCGCATTGCATTCGTGCCGTTACATTAAACAAAAATATTTTCAAAAGTTATCAAAAGGTAGTCCCTTATAGGGCATTCAATTTTTTCTAATTCACATTATAGAAATATTATCAAACTCTATACCCCTATTGCTCAGTTTATAATTATTCAGATTTGTGGCGAATAAAATAAACTTTGTTTGGTGGTTGTTAGAGCAATCAGTATATTGCTTCATTTATCGTCCAAACAAAAATAGTAGAATTACACAGAAAACCACGTGTAAGGATTCTCTGTTCCAATTTCCAAAAATACCTACTCTCAGAAATGAAGAAATTTACATCTATGGATATACGAGTTTATTTTATTCTATATAAAAATATATATCGCGATCAAAAGGTTCCTTGTGTCGTTCAAATTTTATAACAAATAAAATTGCATACTGATCGCTCCAATAACCACCAACAAAGTTTATGTTACTTACAATTATCCAACCCACTAAAGAAAAAAATAAACATTAGCAAATCTGTCCTCAGTTGAACCCTGAAGCTACAACCCTCCCCTTAGAATTCCTAACCCTTTAACGCAAGCTTGACAACCTATCCCAGTATCCACAATCACTTCGACCAGGCGAGAGTAAATCATCGACGAGCCTCTTCTTCGCGAAGAGGGGGTCAGGTGGCGCTAGTAGCAATTTAAATATTTAAACTCCTTAGCCGGCGCAAAATTACGAAGCGCCGCGAGGCGACTGTTACGCAGGACGGTAGTCCAGGAGGCGAGAGTAGGCGCATTTCAATCGTTCGCGACTCGCAATTGAATATACGCCTTCGTCGGTCTCTTCATTTTACAATGTTCGAGCGATTCGAACTAGGAGCCGATGCCGGCGGGGGGGCTTGCCCCCCCTGTTCGAGCCGGAATCAAATAAAAATCGCGTATAAACGTTGGCCGCCGCGTCGCGCAATATATCAACCCTGAAAAGAATGTCCCTACGCTCGACGAATCGCTAAGAAAATTAATGGCTCGTGCTTTGCATTCCCGAGAGAAGCTTTGAATACCGAAGGTATTCGAGTAGCCTTCCAGGTTCTGGCAGCGAACGAGTCGCCCGGCGGCTTCTGGTGCTCCTCAATGTCTCCTCACTGGGTTCGGCACGATCGTCGCGGTTTTGTGAACGTGTTCACGTTTTATTCATTAGCCGACGCGCTCGCCGCTGTCGCGGTGCCCCTGATGAATTATTTTATACGTTTGCACGCGGTACGTGTACGCGCCTGGATATCGAATCCCAATCAGAGACGGACTTGGCCGAGACTTTGGTCTCCATTCGGGAGAGAAATAAATCGCGGACGCGCGTTTCTCGACGCTTCGCGAAACGGGCCACGTTTCGTTCGCGATCATTTCGACGCGATTGAAATTTCACGCGGTTTAAATGCTAATTGAGGTTCTACGGGATCGAATCCACTCGTTCGGTAGTTTATATACCCGTATGCGCGGTCGTTGATCGAATTATCGGTTTGGTGCGGACGAATTGACGTTTTCAATGTGTTTCGAATCGATGACGTTTCATTTCGCGCAATCATAGGTTGGTTATAATCATATTAAAGAGGAAGAAGTATACTGCAACACGTGGGCATTAAATATTAAAAACGTTTGAAACAGAGAAATTACAACTTGAATATCAATTGTTAATATTCGGGATATTCTGAATTGAGCCGTTCACTGCACGAATTGATTAACTACATTACTCATATAAAAATTGTAACATTACTGACGATTATTTTTCGGCTATTCTTTTTTATTAATTTTATATACCGTTAGATAAAGGCTACATCTGTATTTATGCATTCTACAATATTTATTTGAATTTATATTATAAAGGGAATTTTAAAAAACGATGTACACTATTTCGTCGCGTTTCTCAACTGTTTGGTTTAGGGAGTTAATAGATTTGTGCAATGAATGGCTCAATTGTGAAGAATATAGGTAGGTAGGGCTGAGAAATCGATGAAAAATCAATAGAAAGAATTAATAGAAGGAAATAGAGTAGTGCAAAAAGAAATAGAATATAATAAAATAAAGAATGCAAATTATAACAGTAGATAGAAGTTAATGATGACAGAACAATAAGCAAAGTAACCTGAATAAAAAATAGACGGTACCAAGAAAAGGACTGCACAGGCAAAATAGAGAAATTGAAACCTCGTTACCAACTGTAACAAATATTCAGGATATTCTGAATCATAATGGATATAGTTAGAAAGAGTTGAAAAATCGATGAAAAATAAATTAGTAGAAAGAACTAGAGCAACACCAAATACGATATAATAAAATAAAAAACGAAAGTTATAACACCAGATAGAAATTAATGATGACAGGACAACAAGCAGAGAAACTGAATAAAGAATGGACGACGGTCACAAAAGGATTGTGCAAACACGATGCGAATACCTGAAACCGTGGAATAAATATTGGGAGGAAGAACAAAAAAAGACGATGCGAGCTGTGCAATAGAGGAAGGCAAATAGTTCACTTCATGTACGATTGTGAAAAAATAGAAAAATGTTAAATGGAAGAAGTAATTTAAATAAAGTTGATTGGTTTCAGAAATTCAATTTATACAAGAAATAAAATATCGAAGGCGAATATGCAGCTAGTAAATAAGTTAGTTGACGAGGAGAATTGTTTGCATTGTAAAATTGAGTAGTTGATAAGAGCATAATGGACGCGGTTTAAATGCTAATTGAAATTCTACGGGATTGAATGCACTCATTCGGTAGTTTATATACCAGCCGTATCCGCGGTCGTGAATACAGACAAAAAACTATAAAAAAAACCAAGCTCATTTGTGAGCAAACACGCTCGAATTAATAAAATATTTATCTATCTATTTAGAATATTCGTGGCTGAGCCAAGAGCAATTTACAATACAAATTGCGAAAAATTTATAATTTCCAATGCAAATAAAAAAATCCTAGTTTCCTATTATGATAAACTAGGATTAGATTTCAGTATGTTGTCGTCCTGCCTTTTGCAGCAAAGGACTCGACATCTTTGAAGTATTGACTCGTTAAAACGGTTGAAGTGCATCGATTCCAAATTCTTTTCGATTCACCTTATAAAGACTGTGACAGTTGGTTTTTCCTGCTATGTTTTGTGGTTCTAATACCATTTCCTAGTTCATCCGATACCTGTTCGACAGGATTTAGGTCAGCTGATTGAGCTGCCCGCGGTAAAACTTGTAGCCTGTAACCAGTCTTGCAACTTTTGCGGAGTATTTCTGGTCATTGTCATGCTAGAAAACCCAATTAGGCGGTATACTTTTCTTAAGGTATGGCAATATATTTTCTTCTACTGTATTCGTAAAGCCGGCACTTTTCATGGTATCCTCAATTAGTACTAAGGGTCCAACTCCTTGAACGAGGCTTTTCTGCCTACATCCTTCTCAGTTTACTTCGATGTACTTCGTAAGTTCGAATTTCATGATTATATATGAAAATATATCGAGTTTGAATGTGTTCATGTGAAAGAAAAACAAATAGTTAACAAAATATTAGGTATGGCAGACAATTGTGGTAATTTAGTAATCGACAATAATTACTTAATTGTTGTCTTTTCTAATATTTCTATACATTTTTTTATTTCCAAGATGATCCACTCGTGTAATTGCGAGTGGTTTTCCACATTTTTTAGTATTTTGCATCCTCGATTCAAAGTTGAATTTCTTAATAGTGTTTCACGAACAGAGATGGGCAAAATTTTATTAAAATTATTGTAGGTAACGGATTAAAATTTTGTATAGTAATTTATTCGCAATATTCCTTCGATCAAACTGTTATTCATCCAATGTGAAGCATAATTTGATTGTATGATTGAGATTTCAAGTTTTCAAGGTGATTAACAAATTAACCCTTTTCTTCGTTATTCAACATTTTTATCTAGGGAAAAGTCAGGAGCAATCAGCTTTCTCTGATTCTAATAATATTGATTGATACTTGTATTAAAACAAATAAATTAATTTGAAATCATCTCAAGCATTTTTGTCGAATTCTTACTACGTCTTCGATTCTAGAGATTTTAATGTTCATTCTCTAAGAATAAATCTTGTTCAAAGGTAACGCGATTTAAACACGACTATTAACAAGTCAATCTTATGTCAATGTTTTACGTAAATAATTGCATGAAATCAAAATGAAGAATATCATATTGAGAACACTTTCTTTCTCGAGAATTTAATATATAATTATATTTAATGTACCAATTATACTTCTATGTATGATTCTAAATAGTAAATTAAATGTATTTGATAATCTATTTATTTTTATTCATTCGTTCAACGAATCAATTCTTTTTTTATTTCATTCAATAACTCAATATGTGTGACCTACTTCATTGATTAGTTTCATGGTTTTGAACGTCAAATAAAAAATTTATGAACAATCCTTTAGCTAACAAAATGGCGATATCTATTGATACAGTAAGTTTGAATAGATTTACATTAATTTTGTATTGATAATTAATTCTCTGCAATGATTCTTCAATTTACAAAATGTTCTCTTCGTTTTCTAAAAAACAATCTGTATAAAAGAGATAATAAATTCTCTACAATATTTCCTCAATTTATGAAATATTTTCTTTGTTTCCAAAAAATCTAACTATCTATAAATAATGCGTTTCACTACTCTCAAGCTCGCTAATTTAACATAATAAACTGTCAGACAAAAATTTCTATCCAAACCAGAGTTAATAAACGATTGGATGCAAATCCTCAGAATAAATTCCTACAGCAAACAAAATCGGTATCCGTAAGAAAATAACGCGTATCTTTCGACAGTCATTCAAACGCCAACCAGCAGCACGAAGAAACAGCCAGAAGAAGCTGCTTCCTCTTATTACCATTCTTTTGTCCATCCAATCCCACCAGCTATAAAGAAATCATGGTCACGTGTCCATCGTCTATCGTTTTCTCGTAGTCACAGACGTAATTGTTTCCCGTCACGTACAGATACGTTTTCAAGGGATAGTCAACCCGTCGCCTGCAGAAGGTCAAGAGTCCAAGTACACCTTTTGTCCTCGTGTCGTTTGAAAAATCTCTGCTCAATGTGCCGAACTGACGAGTGCCATTGAACTCGAAGCGGTGCGCTCGCGCGAGGCCCGATGCATCCGTGGAACAGGTTTCAAATACAGAATCCCTGAATCTGTCCACGGGATAATAGAAACTGACGGAGCTTAACTTATTGCCACGGTTAACCCATATCGCGGAATTAATTGCCGAGAAGTCTGCCTTCGCCGATTAGCGTGTCCATTTGCTACCCAACCGTGACACCAAACGACCCGTACACCCTGAACAGGGTTCCCAATTCAAGGAACAGTTTTCGCTTCGTGAGTTCCTGCGACGAATAGTGACGATCGTTATCGTTTCGAGTGTATCGACCCTGACTAAGTCTTTTGCACCGTAGGAATCGTTAACGCCTTCCTAATCGGCTATTTCGAATCACAATTATCTCGTCCAGTCGGTTATTTTCCCTCAATTGAGTATAAAATGAAGAAATGTAAGCAAACCTCGGGAATCTCTATTTACTTATACAAAGTGTTTCGTTTAAAGTGGAATGGTTTTTAATGAGGAAATGAATTACTAATTGTGAGGGAATGAAGTATGAAAGATATGTTTTTACAGAAGTTATTTAGTTCAATGGGACAAATTATATTGCTTAAAGAAGTGCTATCTTATTATGGATAAAAATAGAGAAGATTCCATTTACAAAAATTAATTTCTTTGTTAAATCTCACCCACCACTTACTTACATGAAAATTATTTACACCATATAATGTGCCCCTTTATAACAAAGAATTTTTGTTAAAACCTTTTCTTTTGATAGCTTTATGCACTCATGATATATTAAACCATTCTGCTTTAAATGAAATACCCTATATACTTGATAGTTATTTCACGTATGGTATACAATGTAGCACTAACTTTACTGGCCGCAAGGGTATAATTAAAAAGCAACTTTTGCGAATACATCAACTTTTGCTACGCTTTCTTTTAGTTGAGCATACTTTACGAACTTTAATGAAACGTTTGTTCTCGCTTGTTGCAATTTTTTCTAAAATATAATCTTGCAATATTCCTCATAACGTCAAAGGTGAATTTTTAAAAAAAGAAGAAAGGCTGAAATCTTAACAAAAGATTTAGGATAGCTAAGAGTATGATAGCTAAAATACGATAGCTAAGAGCACGACTAAGAAATGCTGCTATAAAT
This sequence comes from Hylaeus volcanicus, assembly GCF_026283585.1. Lineage (NCBI taxonomy): Eukaryota > Metazoa > Arthropoda > Insecta > Hymenoptera > Colletidae > Hylaeus > Hylaeus volcanicus. The sequence continues at coordinate 19,330,867 of NC_071978.1, read as the reverse complement.
GCCGATATATGTTGTTTTCAGGATCGAAAACTGGGTAAACTAATGTAGATGCAAACAAGAGCTAACTCGTGATCAATGAGTAACGTTAGACTGTATAAACACGAGTATAGGTTCTCGCAACCGATCTGCAACATTAAATAGGTTAATATTTGGACACGAGTATACAAGTAGACTCGTGACCGGGCAGCAAAATGTTAGCAGACATCAGACTGTATGGTTAACCCTTTGACTGCGGGACGGCTTTGGAAATTCTAAAAGACGTAAAAGTGTAAATTTAAAAAAAAATATCACCTTATAGAGATTGACAAAACGAAACTTTTTTATGTGTATAATTTATTTATACGACGTTTAGTTTCAGAGATAAAAAATTGTAAACTTACAAGAACTTTTTCCTGAAATTCAATTTTCGCAACGAACTTCTAACTTTTCAATTTTTATTTTCAAAACCTAAACGTCCCATGAATAAACTGTAAATGTAAAAAAGTTTCGTCTCATCATCTCCTATAAGCTGATATTTTTTAAACCCTTTGTTTAACGAATATAAACATTTCTCTGAGCCCAATTCTCGAGGGCGCATATATACGCCCTTCGCAGTTAAAGGGTTAATTAAAGAATCACACGAAAAATTAAGCTAAAGTACTATTGTATTGATAAAAAATATACGGTATTGTTTAGACACTCCAACATATTTTACTTTCTCATATTCTAATGTGGCAAAGGTATAATAATACTGTTGGGTTTCGACAGGGTAACAGATTTAAAAATGATGTAAAGTAATGTCTTGATTACCGAAATATTTTTGACAATCATCACTTTCAATAGAAAAAAATATAACGATCTTAAAAATTGCATCAACTTAATAACATCAATAATTTTGATTCACCTAACTCTAACCTAGAGTATCCATATTATTGGGAATTCAAAGACTTGAGGTATATTAATACACATGTATACGTTAGCTTTTATGTCAAAATTACCGTTATTTACGATTACAATATCCTTTAGAATTAAAAAACATACAATATAGAAGTACAACAGCATATTAGTATGTCAAAATCGATGTACACATAAAAATTGCTTTGGTATTCGATTCAAACAAAAAAAAAATGCATTTAAAATTCCTCCCTCAAAAGATTAATTTTTAGTAAAAAAAAAATATAATTTACTCCAATTGAATGTACCTAACACATTATCAATCTATTTATGTGTTAAAGAAACTGTATTTTTAAAAACTGATGCAATATCTGTAATCACTATGTCCGTCACTATGTTCCATCACTATGAAAATTGAGTTTTTCACGAAACGGTGCGGATAAAATTGGAACCCAACTGCGTGTGATTCGTGTGTTGATCGTGTTCTCAAAGTTTCCGTTGGAATAAAGTTTCATACCACGTCAAATCGGTGGAATTTATAATTCTGTGGGTTAAGTTCACTTATTTTATAATTTTGATATTTGTACTCAAATTGAACATTAATTGCAACTAACGTAATTATAATCGAAAATAATTGTGTCATTCATTAGGAATTTTTATTATCTTATATATAAATCAATTTTTGAAAGTCTGGCCATAAAGAAACCAACGCATTTGTTCAAACAATTGCAAAGAAAATGGTTAGATACAATTTTGTTTTTTAACCATTTTCATTTACTACTCATACGTCTTCACCGTTAACTCCAGAAATTTCATTCTTATCCATTTACTTGTTTAATGATTATTATGTATTGAAAAATGGTTGCACTCGACTTGAAGCAGGCATACAATTTTGAAAATTTCGAAAAATCCTTTGTCCAACATTCACATATATCGTTAAAAACTTCAACAAAGCAAAATTTCAATAATATCTAAATCATTTTACTCCAAAAAATGTCTGACTTCGCCTAGAATGACTCAATCATAATCGACCTCTAATTACAACAAAACGTAACTGCAATTCAGAATTAAACTATCGATCGTAATTAACGTTCAACTGCAGTGGAAATCGACAGCAATTAAATCTTTGATTGATTGAAAATGTAATTGATGATTGCCCAAGGCTGCTCCAAACGTATAGGAGCAGCAAGAAAACACAGAAAGGTCCTTCATCCGTCCCGATCGTTCCTCCCATATGTGCAAGAAGTGAGAAATCATCGTTAAAACGTAGCAACTAGTTTATTCGATCAAGCACCAGCGAGGTGACCCGAGACTCCGAAGTCACAGGGCATCGAAGGCAACATTCCGAACGACGTCGTCCAATTAGTCCAATTTTTCGCGACTCGTAGCTATCGCTGGTAAACGAGCGTCACTCGTAGTTCCTTTGGATTTCTTTGATTTTTCTTCGTCCGGTTTCGTCTATCCTGTCCGTGTCCCCAGCGAGCGTCGCGACGGAAAAGACGCCACCGAGCGCTTTGCTCGCGCATACAACTTATCCGTGGAAAAGAAGAAGCACGCTGTACAGCTCCGTAATTGGTGCTCGCGGCTAATAGCCCATTGTCTGCCATAAAGAAGCGGGAAAAATGTTTCATTTATCCGTGACGTTTTCAGAGCCACCATCGGTAGAAAACACGACGTCGACGATGCGTTTCGGAATACAATACCGAGCGATGCTCCCCGTCCCACATTAAGCATTCGTCGATCGGCTTTTAAGGGGGCATCAAATTATACCCGACGATAAATTTTTCCCTGTTGCTCAGCGCGGAGACAAAGAGATACCGTGAGCCAATAAAACGAACGATAATATCGCAATCATGGATGAAACCGTTCATTTTCCAAGATCTCAACGAGTAATTAAACGGTTTTCGATTTTTGGTTTGAAATCGTCTTTGGAATTTTAACCCTTTGAGTGCCAAGAAGCGATATATCGTTGCTCGAAACTGTAAGTGCTATAACTCATTAAGAAATCAATTCTGCTTTACGAAAATAAGCAAAAAAAAAACAGAACAATAAATTATGTTTATTTACAAACAAAATTCAAGTTCAAGTTTTTGTGGAAATATTTTCTATATACAAATGTATTTTTTGTGAAACCTATAACGCTTTATTTTTATTATTTTAGTAGTAAGGGAAGTCTAACATGATTTTCGTATTGTTATTCGAATTGACCGTAATATGCATTTTTGTTTACAATCATGCATCTTTGATTAAAATTGTCTGGCATTTCTCGGATATGTACGAGAATTTTCTCTGGCACTCAAAGAATGTAGACGTTTTCGTTGACACGTGAAGCAGAGAATGTTGTGAAAGGTGAACAAATGTTTGATAAGCTGTATTATTTTGCTCGTATTCATTCTAAATTAGTAATTACGATGTACAGAACAACACTTTCATGGTAGGTAGAGCAAAACTGATGATGAGTAGTCAGTGTTTTAATTTGGTACAAAATGTCTCAAATGTATTTTATTCAAAATATGATCATGTTGCACCATTTAAATTTTACAGTAATTCTTCTTTATACTAGGGTTAATCATCATGAATCCTAACAAGAGCCATATCTAAAATTTTAAATTGCATCCAGAAGCAGTCTCTCTAATTATCAAATATTTGTATATATATTATAATACAGCACAATGAATGAAGAATCTACAAGGGGCTCGTAAATTAAGTAGACTAAAGAGAGGCATCCGTGAGAATGCCCTTGACAATGAGTCAGAGATGGATACAATTTTCATCTGGATAAAAGTCTCGAGTAACGAATCAAAGATAAAGAATTGTAGAATTGCCACTTGAATAAGTATTTCATAATGACAATAAATAACAAACTATTAACCTGTCCAATTGAATGACCATCGAGAATATCGCCAATCACTGATCAGTAGCGAAATAAACTAACCGGAAATCGTGATCACTAAATTTAAATTCCATCTAAGGCCGTTCACTCCAGTTGTTCAGTATACATCACGGTGAATGAAAGAATCACAATGGGCTCGTAAATTAAAAGTTGTAAACAAAAGCATCCTTGACAATACCTCTGAGTCAGAGACGACCAAAATTCTTATATGCACAGATAAAAGTCTGTATATCAACGAAGGAAGAATAAACAATTTTATATTAGGTTGTCCCAAAAGTTTCTTCCATTTCATTAATAAGTAATGCATTCACAATATTTTATCTCTAATGTTACGTTATTGAATTGCTTACGATTCATTTTGCTCCACTGCTGTTACAACATTAACGTCTAAGAAATCAGGTTGTCTATTCATGTAAACATTAGCACACAAAATAACTGAGTGCAAGTCACGGAAGAAACTTTTGGGACAACCTAATATTTGCTATTAATAAAATAAAATAATTGATAACGGATAATCAAAAATATAACTGTTCGATCGAATGAACGTCAGGAATAAATCTGTCACGTTTGGTAGAAACGGCTTAAGATATGACCACAAATATGATCTTATCGGATTTGGAAGTATAAGTAGTGAGAACTGTGCTAAAGTTACTAGAATTTTAAATTTCAAAACTGAGTCAATTTAATACATAATTCGTGGAATCTGTCACATTTTATGAAATATTCTTTCTTCTGAGAAAAATGGAAATATTTCTTAAACTTTTTCTAACACAAAATAATCACAGAAAGTTCTATTCATTATGTATTATCATAACATAGATTATCCTATCCTTCATCTCTGATCCTCGTAAATTTCGTAAATTTCGTAAATTTCTCTAAAAACTCGGCTCAGTAAATATACAAACTATAATTCAGATTCATAGTCTTGACTTTTATTTATTTATTATGATACATTATTCAAAACTGAAATAAAGGAAACTTTGTTTGCTATGATTCACCAAGGTAAACTGCATAAATTGGAAAAGATTGGTCCATCAAACTAGACTGTCAAATTCAAACACACCTTGTGATTAAAATATTTATTGCTCTTTCTGAGAGAAATGGTAAATATTTCTCAAACTCTTTCTACCAAACGCGAAAGTAACCACAAAATCGCTTATTCGTCATTCATTATCCCAACACAAATTCGCCCATCTCTGATCGTGCTAAATTTCATAAATCGCTCGAAAAATTCCCGAGAAATTCATCCCGTTAAATATAATTTCCAGCCAGAGGCATCATCCCTCTATTCATTTACTTGAACAGATTAATTACAAAGCTGTCGAGTGTGTGCACGCACGTACCTTGACCGCGAAACTCAGATCCCAGATCGAAGGCACGCTGTCGCCGCGTTGATCGATGCAGCCGGTCCCGCTGGAAGGGTCATCACACTTCCGGTGTCGGGACAGCGATGCGACAGGATCCACAGAAATTCCCCGTTTTCCACGAAACGCGCGCACCGGAGTCACAAGGGGTAACGAGGAGGCGATACGCCGTACGTGGGGAGGAGAAGAGCGAGTACCGACCAGGTCCGCTTCCGTTTCTCACTGAACGCGCGTGAACCAGCGACGGTCGTCGGCGCGTTGCTGGTGCGCGCACTGTGACATGTCAGGTGGCGATTTTCGTCTGTCGGGCGAAACTGGCGACGAGAGCGGAAGCTGGCCGACTTGAACCGACCGCGCAGGGTGGAGACCGACGCGAAGGAAGGAAGGAAGCTAGGATCAGCAATCGATGACACCGTCGGGGATTAGACACCCGTGGAACGTGTCAGGAGTGGACAGAAGGCGGTGAGGATCCAGCCGCGGCGAGCGGAGGCGCGCTCGGGGGAACAGGGCAGTGGCTTGGCTCGGATCAGACTGAGCCGAGTCAACCGAAGGATCCAAGATATGCCTTTACCTTGCGCGCCTTCCTTTCCTTCACCTTTCCTTCGCCGCGAGCCCTCTCTCCCTTCCACGCGCGGACGTCCCCTGCTCGCTCGCTCTGTTAATCGTGATAGCGCGGACAGTGACGTACCCAGGCCAGGTCCTTCGCGCTCTCGAGCGTGCCCAACGACGAAATTGCGCCGCGTCACGCGACCGTCCTGAAACCTTTTCGACGCTATTGGTCGCCTCGATCCGCTTGCTACCAATTCCTGGAATTCGGGCCCGAAATTCTTCCGGTTTTTCTTCGAAATTTCCGCGTCGATTCCTGGGGAAAATCGGAAGAAGAAAAAAACTTGTTATGTTTACGTTTTGCTATCAACGTCAACGGTTGGGTAGACAATGGATTCGTTTGCGACGATGGTACGCGAATAGTGTGTACGAATTAGAGAATATTATACAGACAATTGATGTTGGAAAAATAATATTATATTGGCAAAATTTATATGTATAATATTATTTCTATGTTGTGATTATTGTATATTCTTTATGCTTTATTAGGACGTGATGTATGACGGTATTATTTATTACATATTATGATATACGATTGAAATATTTATGTGTAGTATAAATATGTATTAACATCACATAGTATACACATATATAACATACTGTATATATAATGTTAATACATATTATTGTATACATATAAAGCAGTATATACTATATAACACACAATGTTAATTAAATAAAATAATATTTACAATACCATAGATCATTATCTAATTGAATTAATATATTATGTAATATTATCTCTTGTTGGTTTAATAACCATCAAACGATACCATCGACCCAATACATTTATTGGACATAAAAGCAAGAAGTAAATGTGCTTCAGTGTGCTCCTGTTCAGAACATTAAGTAATAATACAGAGTACCCAATGAAATAAAAGTAAACACTGTGTATAGTAAAACAGTATAAAATTGTATAAACAAAAAATGTTTAGTATGAGTAGTACGCCTGCCTAATTTCTGAAAAACATCATCATCCATGTCGTTAAATATAGATTTGCAAAGTTGTTATTAAAATTTCAACAGTGACATTTTATATGAATATTTTATATGAATTATTATTACTTGCACTTCTTATTTGTAGTGAGATAGTCTAAGTCTTTGATAAGAACATAACTTCTTATTTTGTACTTTTAAATCAATTTCCACGAGACAATGTTAAAATTAGGGAATATGAAAATATTTAGGTTGAATAAAAATTGTCAACACATACAGTATTTTAAAAAGCAGTTTTGAATTCTAATTAAACGACCAAAGATTAATTATACTCCGCTAAAAATTTGTCTTCGTTGAGGAGATCAAGTTGGTGAAGTTTGAGAGACACTGTCTTATTATATGACTAGATGACGTCAGATATGGAGTATTTGAATATTAATATTCCGTCTATGTCGAAACATACAAGTGCAAGGGGTATAATTGTTTGTAAAAAAATGTTCGTAACTGTTTTCCTTTTCCTCTGACATCTTGGTAAGAGAAAGGGAATATTTATTTGGCGACAGAAGCACAGGAAAACAGAATAAAACAGGAAAAATTTTTCGTTAAAAATTAATTTTAATAATTAATTTCCCGTGTTGTATCTTCCGGCCACCATGTGTGCACGTGGTTACGCTCACGTTGCGTTACATTGACTACTGTAGTAATTCTGGCGTGCACGAATTTAATTAATATTAAGAATGTTGATTTTCCGTTTTGTACGTTCTCTGTAATGAATTAATGCAGGTATATGATACGGTTTCTGATCATAAATAATCTATGTACGTTTTCTCATTATATTTCTTATTTTCAATTGTTATTTATTCCCAATGAAAATTGTGCACAATCTCAAGAACTTTAAAAAGCATTGGTTATTTTTGTGTTAGTCCAACGAAAGAAATTCTTCTTTAATATAGAGTAAAAATGAACAAAAAGGAAGAGTAAAGAGTAGAAAATAGACAAAATAAAGAAGTTTGACCACATGATACTTAAATAAAAATCAAAGAAAAGTAAAGAAAAGAACACAAACAAGAAATAAAACACGAATAGATTCTTTAATTTTCATTTTCATAAAAGACCACGAAGCAATGTAACTCCAATTGATAGTTATAACGAATATTGTCGACCAAATATATTCTAGGATGAAAGAAATATCAGACCTGTTCTAACAAAATTTAATTAATCTTCCTAAAGCTCACAAATCCTAATCGAAACTGTTTAAATTTTTTTTACTTATAGTACCACATTTATTTCGACCTGAGGCTCATCTTTCTTCCTCATTACAGTACATTGTACTCACGCAATCCGACTTGCGCGGTGTTTGATTTATCTACAAAACTTTGAAACGAATTAACTACGACATCCGAGAACTTATTGTATAACGTACGGGTGAGAAGATGAGACCCAGAGGAACCCGACCACTGTTTAAATTGTACAATATATACCTCTGGTATCCCTCGGGTCTCATCTTCTCATCCGTGTGCAATACATGTTGTTCATCTAGAGCAGTAAAGGCTATGTGCCTCAAAGAGGATATGGAAGAATCGAAAAATTCGAATTGGAAGTAATACTTCCTACCACAAGTACATCAATACAGTACAGTACAGCAATAAAAGTAGCATGGAATATATCGTGATTAAAATTAAACGTAGAAAATTAAGTCGTTTAAATGTCCACCACTACGCTAGCAGATGAATTTTGTTATTAAATAATAAAATCCTAAAGCTCCTGTTGAATAACTTTTTATTTCAAACCTTGCTGCGAGATTAGATCAGAATAACAAGTTTAAGCTAAACAATATTTTAGAGCAAAGAGTGAAAGTGTTTAAGAATTTGTAGAATTAAATAGTTAAAGAAGACTCGGCATTTTTGAAGCAATAGCAAATCAAAATCACGTTGTGGAATATCACACTCGCAGTTGAAGAATGTGATACATGCATTGCAATGTACAAAGATCTTGAGTACTAAGCTCTGAAGAAATTCTTAATTACTTATTCATATTATGTTCAAATAATATCTGTTCATACGATGATTTTGCTTTAAATGTTTCGATCAAATTATGTATCGAGTTATCCTTTTAATTATAATTCAAATTTTTGTTTTGCCATAAATCGAAACAATTACACAACCCAAATAGTCGAAACATGAATAAAATAAAAGCTCGTTTGATAGCCTACAAGTGTACGTCTTCTTTTATACGACCCCTTTTATTGTCTTAGATCTTAAATAATAAATTATAAAAAGAATTCAAGCAGTCGAAACATCAACAAAGTAAAACCACGTTTAAAATATAGCAAGTGTGTGCCTTCTAGTATATCCTTTTGCAAACCCTTTATTGGCTCGAATCTTAAATAACAAATAATAAAAAGAATTCAAATGGTCGAAACGTCAATAAAATAAAAGCACGTTGAAAACACTCCAAGTGTGTTGCTTTTTTGTATATCCTTTCGCCGCTTTAGATCTTCAGTAATAAATAATAAAGTGAATTGAGTAGACTTTTCCTACTGCTAATTAATTCAGCGCTGAAAGGGTTGAATCGAAACGCGCGCCCTTTTAGCAGTGAATGTCCCAAACTAACGATACGGCACTGCGTGTAAGCACAGGCATAGCAAGGCGTCTGCCCCCCGTCCCCCTTCTTTTAAGCGCTACTCACCTTCCTCCGTTGAGGACCACGGGCCTCGTGCCCACCATTCTTCCTAATACTTTGGTACACGCCACGGGGAAAGAAGCCTCATAAAAACGTGCTGTCCCATAATGTCCATGCAATCAACTTGACTTCCTAAAAATAAAGGGAACGCGCGACAGGATTAAAAGAAGAAGAAAGGAATTCCTTTTGAGTCGTCATTCGGTGAACGCACTAAGCCACTTTTCTGAATGATACGGCTGCCGGGGGCACCCGTCTCAAAGGGGTTTTTATTCCCGAATTACAAGTCACGGGAGAGAGGATAGGGAAACCGGGCAATTTATTTGCGTCGAGAAAAGAACTAAATTGACGCGGGAGCGTCCTATTTAAAACAGGTGTCATGGTTGAGTGTTTCAGCGAGGCACCGTGGCGCATTTAAACGGCGCCGGCGTTCTTTTGCAAGCCCTCCCATCAATTTAGAATTCTAACCGAAACTGACGTTTATTAAGTTGCTCGGTTACTCCCGTTTGCAACATTTCCAAAGCGTTCTAATGAACGAGTAAGCGGCTGCTAAATAAATGAGCATTATGAATTATACGGGATTATAGACTGAGAGAAGATCTACGTAATTGTTCTGCTGCTTTCGTTGAAATAAGCGGAGTAAATCTGGAAAGTCGACGTTGATAATCTTCCAGTACTGCCAGGTCCGACATTGTAATATGAAGTGTCGTGAATTATGAAATACGCAGAGTGCGCGTCAGTTTATGCGACCTTGTGAATGAAAACGTCTTTGCGATTCTAAAATTTGGATCTTAGGATAAGTTCTCTTAACAAATTTCGATAAAAACCTTGAACAACCTTAGCCCTTACATAGATCTTATATAGGCCTTCTAAATATGAACTATATTTTTGTAGACTATTAACAAGTTTTGTCTATGTTATATACGTTATCTTATATTTCATTTGTTTCACTAAAATATCTTAGTCTCTGCATAGTATCGATACAATAGTTCTTGCAATCATACAATAGAATTCGTCTGAAAATACCTACATACAGAATTATATATTAATTTCTTCTACCATAGAAAGCAGTCAAAATTTAGTATTTCGCTTATTACTTAACTCAAATATGAACTTCATAGCCCATGTGTTTGGTCTCTTACGAAATATGTGACATCAATTGGAGGTTTCCAATTTGCAGTCCCTAATTTAAATTCCATAATTATTCTAAAGATAGCATTAATTCAAATTCAATAGTGCTGCCACCTCTAAATTTACTGAGTAATTAGAACCGACACTGTCGATAACACACTTACATATCTAAATATTTCTATAGACCTAATGCAGCCATTTAGTGGAAGAAATAACGTAAAATAATCATTTAAGAATATCATCAAAAAGAACAAAAAATTCAATAAAATTATTCAGTAAAACAAGGAAATCCCAAGGAATCTAATCATTGTTTACATAATGTTGTCGACCATCATGCACTAAATGCTCAACTAAACTTGTTGTAAACTTTTATGCCTGTATTTCATGTTTTAAAAGTTTTGTGCTGCGATACATATACTTTTGTTAGAATCTGCATGTAGTGACATCTAGAAAAAGGATTCAAATTGAAGTACAGTGTAAGATTACCATCCAGCTGATAACAGTCTATACAAGGCTCTATTTTACCAACCAATTCGTGCTAAGAGTGGCGGTAAACTTAAAATACTAAAATATGACTTATGAAAAAACTATGTTGTCGTTAAGAACTGTTTCAATTATGTATGAATAACTCCTCACAGATTTATCTTACATAAAAGAATGATCAAAAGGATTACACGAAACTAATGACAAGAACATTGAGTACAAGAGTAACTCAACTCGAAAAACAGTGAAGTAGGAGTAGTAGTAGAAGATGGTAGTGGAGAAGTTGTCAAAGAGTGCAGAGAGTGAGATTGCATGATTGAAAGGCTCCAAAAATTGTTTGGCTCGTTCATTCTAATTTAAGACTATAAACAACATCGACATGTCTATCACTCTCAGTATATACCTAGTATTTTAATAAATAAGTACGTGAATAATGCATAATTGACTATTCTGAACTATAGCGAACGTTTTCTTACGTATAACCTTGTTAACAAAAATGTAATTGAAATTCTATTACCCAAGATCCTGATCCTGAGATAACTGGAAAGAACTAGAAATATTCTTATAGAATTAAAGTATATTTAGATAGATTCATGGATTACGTGGAATAAAATGTTAGAGTAAATTTTGTTTACAAGACCGAAACACGAAAAACCGAGGAAATCAAATATTGTGCGATATCACTGCTTCCTATTTGTTTTATATTACACATTTCAAAAAGAAATCGTAAACTATTAGGAAGATATATACGAACAAGAAGTACAATTTACCATTACCTTTTATTTATGCACTGCACACTGACACAATTCGTTAGCAGTCGTCCATTTTCACGCGGGAACTGTACTAAATTATCATACTTCGCTAAGAGAGAATTAGACTCGACAGTGCTGCCCACCTTAAGCTTATAACGAACTCCATCGGTAAAAAGCTACCTCGAATAAATTTCTATTCTGTACAAACATAAGCACTCGTTGGGTTATAAAAGAGACGAAGAGGGACAATGTATTGAATAATACAATTACAAATGGCAAGAAATTATGCAGTTTTAGTATTACATATACTTCGTTACGTAAAATAGAAAAATCCCAAGGAATCTAGTAATTTTTTATATAACGTTGCCGACCATGCCCAACTAAACTTGTGTATTTTGTGAGGGTTAGTACGTGTTCCTGTTACTTCATGTTTTGATACTTTTATGCCGTTGACGTGTGCAGTTTTATCAGAATATGCAGTGTTCATAACGTCCAGAAAGAGTGTTCAAATACCTTTTCCAAAATACATATAAGGCCGAGTGTCGACGTGTAAAATGGCGTGGTTCGGTGACGGACTGCCTAGCTTGTCGAATTTAAAAGGACAGATAACAAATTTTACGAAGGAAGTCTTATCAGAGGGCATTGTGGAAGAAATAGGTACGTACTATTCCCTCTGTATCACAACATAACCAAAGCGAACTGCCATTTGTTGTCCCGGAACATAGCAGGTTACTAACGACTGTCAATATAAGGGTCTGTTTTATCGACCCAGTTCACGTTAAAAGTGGCGGGAAATTTAAAACCCGTTAATATAAAGTTTACAGCTATTTTTTTGCTGCTTAAATAATTAATAAATAACTCTTTACTTGTTTCATGTACGTAGACGAACGATCAAGAGCATTAAACGAAGCAAACGAAAAGTGCGTCGAACTGCAAGAATTACTCAACTCGAAAGACGCTGAAGTGAGTATAATTTTAATTTTTAACAATATTCCTTATTATAAATACCTTTTTTTTATCGTAAATATTGATGCCAAGAAGTATAGAATAGTAACTACGAAATATTATGATTGAAGCTTAATGCAAAATCACGTTAAGTATTTTTCATTTTTCATTTTAATAGATTGCTTGTGTCATTCGTATGCTTTAACTTGTAACAACTACTTTGTAATCGTATATCACGCTATATTACAAATTCTTGACACCAACGCAGATGTCGACCATTTTGATAAGGACACAGTTACCCAGCGGTTAGAAATTATTTTAACAGATGTTGCTTTCCATAATAAACGGGATTGAGTGTAATGTAAACACGTTTAACTTATCTCGCATGACACCAACCCCGAATCCTTTCAACCCTCAGCAAGGAGCGATACGAAGCTATCCTTCGTCGCACAAAACACCGGGCACACGTTTCCTGGAACGCCACTCTATTATTCTCGATAAATTTATCACTTTATTGTTTCCAACATGAATCTACCAAGGGAGAAAATATTCATGACTAAGATTTAAGAAATTATAATGAAATAAAATGGTATCATGAAAATGAATGTATTCGACATAAATCAATTTTCTTATATATATATTTTTTTTATTTCTGTCGTATCTAAAGTGACCAAAATTATTACTGAGTACAACATATCCAGTACTTGATTCTCCTCTACTGTGCAAGTATGTTATTAATTTTTGTCGTACTTCGATTTTCTTAAAAAATAGATTGTTATTTTAGATTACTTGCATAATACACGAAAGGGAACCAAACTTTAAGGACGATGAACAAATTCACTGTTCAAATTAATATTTAAAATCAAATCAAACAGGAGCCTGTACTATAATATTATGTATATCGACCCTGGAACGACTTTCGAGATTTATACAGATCCTATCCATGCTTTGATTTAACTTTACTTCATTTTATCATAATACATTACAATTGTATCATTGTATATTCATTAATGTACAGAATAATGCATTGATTTCATATTTAAAAAAATCTGTTCGTATGCTGTTTCTCTATTAACTCAAATAGCATGCTCGATCCATTTCGTTGCATAAACTCCGGACTCTTTGGAATCGTTTCGATGTAATCCCTCGATCGATTTACGAATGCCTATGGTTTCAACGGGCACACCTTCCTTCGGTAGAAGTCAATGAGGATCGAGTGCATTAACACTGTAACATTATAACGTTTCTAAGGGAGACAGGGCCGGGCACATAAGCATTGTTAATGTAGACCAAAGGCTTTGATATCGCTATCTATCGGTTCCTAGAACAACGGAGGGCATGGTCCTGAGGTTTACCACAAAAGCACGAACAAACGTGGTGCACGCTTTCGGTCTCTTATGCTTCCACAAATTGTCCGCGATAACAAACCGGAACGACGTGACCGTACAGACTTCAATGGCTCACCTTCCCTCCCTCACCGCTGGAACAACTATTTTTGCACGGTGGAACGATTGCACATTCGAAGGTCGTTCCGACGAGCAATATTTTATGAAAGAAATATGCCGATCGGGGACAAAATAAAATATTCCACGCATTTCATAATTTTAGTTTATGTACGGCGTGGAACTTCAGTTAGAATTACATAAAAAATTGTTACATTTTATGGGTGAAGTTTTGCTTGTGATTCTTTATTGTTAAATGTAATTATTGCTTAGCTTTTCCATTTTTCGATTACATTTAGATTTGTTATTTTCGAAATCAGTGCAGTGTTTAGTGAAAATATGAGATGGACACGTAACCTTCAAAATCATGAAGTGAAGTGATCAAGAGTGAATTCTCGGAATTCAATTCTGTATAATTTAATATCGCGAATTCATCTGATGAATTTAATTAATTTAACTAGTTTGTATAATATGTAAACTTTCAGGATATTAGATAGCACGTTTGAATGACCAATTCCGTAATTGTACGAAGCAATGTAAAATGATATGTGTAGCAAAATGATACGTACCCAGCCTTGCAATCGAATGAAGTCGTCCAAACTTTGAAGCATTTGTTAATTTTGTTATCAACCTACAGGAATTGTAATATCGTTTTCCAATAGTAACGTTTGATATCCCCGCCGTGTTCACGGAATACGAATCGCAGGTATAGTGCACCGCCTTTGGTCAGATGCAACAGTAGTTATGAACACACATGAACACAGCATGTGTCTGGAATTTCCAATCTATTCCCTCAGTATATATTTTAGTATATATTCTAAAACATAAAACAAACTTTGCAATTAAATATTTTATTCAAGTTTTATATTGAACGTGACAACGAGCGTATTTATGTTAAAAATGAAAGTTATTGTTGTCTTTGAGATGAGAATATCAATTTTACGTGAGGATTAGCTGAATATATAAAAATAAAAAAATAGAAAGAAGTATAAATATAAGGTAATTGAAAATGAAAACGTGAAACAAATTGTAGCAAATAAAGCTTAATAATAAATAGTGTATAACTGAAGATAAGAGATGGACGATTTTCTTTAATTTATTCTTTATTACAATTATTAATATTCTTTAAACATTTATTAATATTTCTACAAATAAGAAATATATGCATACATACAATGTATGATCATAATTATAAGGTAATTGAAAATGGAAACAATCAAATTTGAAAGAACAACAAGTGCTCGAGCGTTATCAAGACACGAAGATGTGGCATCAACTCGCATCCATTTTTCATTAATTTTTTCCTAAAGTACGAATAATTATCTTCAAAATAAAAAAAAAATTGTCTCGATACAATGAAAATCGACGAACTTATGCGCACTTGAAAAATGACGAAATTTTGATGAATTATTTTGTTGGGTAAATAAGGTACGATCAACGATCAAGTGATCTTCAAGCGCATTTTTCGTGGAAATAATTTTCTCCATATTTTCCTTCGTTGCAATATCTGTTTCGTCCTTTAATGGTCGAAAAATAAAAATGCGAGATATTAATCGAGCGTAGATTTAAAACGATTCGAGTCGTTTCGCTTTCATTGCTCCCAGCGGCTGTGTAAGATGATGTGGTATAGGTGGTATAACGTTTAGGGAAGGGGAGAGGCGGTTATCGCAGCGCAAACCTGAGATAAGGAAAGTAAACAGAAACGCGCATCGTACGGTCCCTATGCCCACAGCGTACCAACCGGACTTCCTTCTGATTATGGTTACCAATATTTAAGTCCGTAACGTGATTACCGCGTTCCCCGTGTTAACGTTCTTTTTCCGTTTTTTTTTCTCTCCTTCACCTTACGAGATACCAATTTTTCGTTGCTGTTTCAACACGATCGCCGAGTTCCAAGAATTTTTCAAACACCGTCCAACTGTCAAAAGCAGTTTGGAGTGCTTTTAATTGATGCTTAACAGAGCTCCGAAACTTTATGGCCTCGTTAGCATAGCGAATTTATCCGCGAGGGAATTTTTTAATTAACCAATCAGAATCAGTGCACGAGAGAACACGGTTTACTCCGATTTCTGTTCGCTCCGATTGCTTACACCACTGTTTTTCATGGAGTAGAGGTGACTTGTAATCCAAGAGGGGGCAAAGAAAAAATGCCACTTTGCAATATATAGATAACTTTAACAACTGTTTTTGTTAAAGCGTATTGAAGTGAAACGTGTCATGTTTTATGCGAAAAAGCATATTTGTCCTTAATATAAAACTTGCATTTATCATTTTAAATGGCTTGATTTTCGTTTAGATGTAATAATAATAAATGTGTGGAGAATGAAAGTTAAGAAATAAATATTCAAAATAATAGTAAACAAAATAAACATATTTAATAATTGTAATGATCAAAATTCATATAACTTTTTAATTCAATTAATTGATCCCCAAATCATTTAAAGTATGCTAAGAATTCTTGTATACTCTTTCCTTAGTCATTATGTAATATTTTATTGTATTTTATATTCTTTATACAAATTGTGATATCGATGAACTTCAAAAATGTGATTGAAAAGATTCATATAATTTTGATTTGACGAAGAATATTAAATTAATTGGAAAATCTACTCTGCTTTTCTTTATAAACATTATGCTACGAATCCACATTTGATTAATTTTTGTTTTCCCCCCATTTCCAAAATCCAGAACTGACAAAGTTAATATAGAAATATACCTATTGTTCCTGTATCACTTAAATTTCTTCAGGAACCAATTGCTTTGTATAATGTATATAGGTTAAAATTGTAACTAATATTCACCTACATCTATCAGCCTTGAAGTGATGTTGATGTATTGAGTCATAACAAAAAATATACTCATGTCTATTTATTTAAAATTTTAGTACATAATTCACTTCGTACTGCAGTACTTAAGGTAATTAAAAATTAAACACACATATATTTATGAGTATCCTTTAATTGATAATATACACCCCTTATCTCTCTGAATAAATGCAGCTACACTTTAATTCAAAAGAATCGTAAAAATGTGTCGCTTGAATTTTAATGAATTTTTTTTTATCACATTATTTACATTATATGTATTTTTCATTACCTAGTGACGAGCATTTTGAAGACTAAATCTGTAAAAAAATTGTATCCTTCAAAATCAATGAAAGCAACTTAATTGTGGTTTAATTAATAATATTTTCTATTTTAATTCCACGTTGTTGTGTTTGATAAACTTGTCCATAGTTAGATATTTATATTTAATATTTTTATAGCAAATAAACAAATTTTTGTTGATAAGTTAAAACGAAAATACGGTTGCAGCACACATAGAAAATATAATATGGTAAATTCAAATGACATCTCTGGATGAGAATGTACGACGTGATTCTGATTGGCCCCTATTTTCTACTTGACCAATTTACGAGAATCTTTCTGAATGTTTTTAACGAATGTACGATATATTATTCATTCGTTTCTCGAAAAATGTATTATTCATTCTTTAAAACGGGACTAGATGGTTGTCTAACATATAATACACAAGTAAGGAATTAATTAAATGAAAACCATCCCTAATATTGATGAAAGTGAACCACTCTAGAAGACCTGTACTTGGAACCACTCTACTAGAACTCTAGAAGCAAGTTTAGAGTGCAGAAATGTATGCACGAAACCAATAATCTTGAAAACAATATTATATTCTTTGAAATTTATATCACATGCAAAGAATTAATGAAACGTATCATTAATAAATTCTTTTATTTTATTAGATCCTGTAATGTTTTTTAAGTTTACTAGAACAGGAAACTATGAATTAAACTACTTCATCTAATGTTATTAATATCAACACAAGAAGCTCTATTCGCAATAATTTTTAAAGCAATGTTATATTTTTCTGCAACTTATACCCGATGCAAACAATGAATGACACGTATCATTAATAAATACCCTTATCATGTATAGATTTCACTCCTGCGGCGACAGAACTACGAGCTTCAAAAAACAGTCGTTGAACTCAACGAGAAGCCAAAGGATTCGGTAAGTAACGAGATATTTTATATCAATAGTATTCGATCAATAAAACAGATGTCACCGTCAACACAGAAGTAGTAATACCTAGAATAGATATCTATTTTTTACGCAAACTAAAATATCCGGTGCTCAAGCAGTGGCGGAAATTTATCTATGTTAGTGACTCACAATCGTCACTACCACGTTTTCGGCTCAGTTAGGAAAAGTGGCACACGATAAGACTGAATACTGCTCTCTAGCATAAGAAACGTTAATTAAGTATTCGACGTACATATGCGCGGTTAGTATAGTACAAAAGGTTTTAATGAGTCAATTTTAGAAGTGACTGGTATACTGATAACGAATATTGTGCGAGACATTTTCTTCGTGATGAATTTTCTAGGACGAAAATATACTTTATCCCGCATAAACAGAGCTTGGTAAGATTCTATTTTATACGTGTAATCGATTTGTTTTAATTAAAATAGTGAATAAGTATGGGTAACATAATGTGTAAAAAAAGACACAGAAATTTAATGAGGTAATGATGAGTCAGGATCTTGTAATGATAATAATGTATGTATTTTGATTATGATATGTACCTAATTGCATTAACTTGTCATAATGAAATCTATTCTTTTTAACTACAAGTGGTTTAGTTTACGAATAATGGAATTAATTTCATTCTAATAGAGTTTGATTGATTAAATTCGAAGATAAATTTAAATATTTTATAATTATTATATCTAAAATAAGAAAAATGAAAAAAATAATCGCACCGAATTAAATTATAGATTTATGGAAATATCTTAGATTACACATTAAATATACGCCCTCTAAAAATAATTTAAATACTATACCATCGTTCCAATAAATGTTTTCATAAAATTACAAGAAAACATTTTGTAACTGGTACGTAAAGTCTCGTGAAACATACGTGATGTTCTCTTAATAATTTTCATATATGATATTAATTAATTAATCCAGGTATAAAGTAAACGTTTATTCAAGGAACAGAAAATTTCTTGATTTTAAGCGAAACGTAATTAATATTGCAACGATACTCAATAAAAAGAATGACGTATTCGCGAACCTGCCTCCCAGCGTAATTAACCGCTCGCAATTGGTTCAAATTCATACCCAACACAGTGCATATGCTGAGTAGCAGCTGATGATGCAGATACAAATCTGCTAAACACATTCGCCCCCCTCGCGTCTCCTTCGTGACGGTCTAACGTTTCCATAATGAATTGTTAGCAATATACAACTCTTAAAATCGCGTCAAGTGCATACTTATATTGCTTTGTAAATGCACCTCGCATTGCAAAATAAAATCCTGGTTTCTGAATTACTAAATCGTTACTTTAACAGTCGCGCAAATTTCTTTTGTGCACCCTTTACGATTACTATAATGCAATTTTTTGTTTAAATATAAATCAATGATATTTCTACAATTTGAACTTAAAATTGACAGAAGGCTGGTACTTTGCTAATTAGGTTACTTTATAATTTTCATTGGAAATGATTTTGTACTTTGATATAAGAATATAGAAAAATTCTTCATGACGAATGTCTTCAATGAATACTTATTTTGAACCGTAATTCTTATAAACCCTTTGCGAACGGGGTGATTCTTATTAACCCTTTGGGCGGCCGACACGGATCCCCAAAGGGTTAATATTTAAGCGAAAAGTAAATTTTACTGTTTATGTTATAAATGCTTAACTAAATGGGAATTATTCATTTTAATTTCATCTTGAAGATTTAAATTGTTATTACTATTATAAAATGCCACCGTTTAATTTATTTCTGTATTTGATAAACATTATTGCTAAGATCAACTGAACTGAGGCATCATCTTCCAAATATCTGGGAAGAATTAATAAAATCTCACCATTGCGTCTAAGAAGTTATACTTGTAACGCGCGGCATTCCACTTTTTATTTCTAAAGATCTTATTACAAGTTCGCAGAAATTAGCTAGCTATTACTCGCGTCGAAGGATCGTTCGAACAATCTTTCCCCGCGAGTAATACCGATTACCAGGTCTGTGGAGGTTGCTGCGAGTGAAGACCCGAGGGAGATAGAAGGAAACAAAGTTCCTTCGATCTGCCTTTACATTCGCTTATT
>NC_071978.1:19299357-19310623 GCF_026283585.1 Hylaeus volcanicus | reverse complement strand
ATCTCTATTTACATTCGAGCTTCGTATTAACTAAGTATGAAGAGAAGAAAATAGAAGGAAACAAAGTTCCTTCGATCTCTATTTACATTCGAGCTTAATACTAACAAGGAAAGCTTTTTAGGTGTCCGCCTCCGATTGTTTTGATTTTTGGATATGTTTTAAAGGACTGAAAAATAAGATATACGTATTTTTTTATTTTGATCCGTTTCCATATTTAGGGGGTAGAACGACCCCCTAAAACTTCTTGTTGAATTACTGATTGCGAATAGTTACTGACAATCATTTTGTTTCCATTTACATTCATATACAATGAAAGTTCCTTTTGTAAATACACACCACAGTTTCTTTACTTCATCTACAAATAATTTGTATACTATACGAACGTTAACATTAATATATGTGGATATATTTATAGATAACAGATATACCTGTATAATATACTTAGATACGTAACAGATATAAGTATACTATATAAACTGTACAAGTCGAATATATTCCATACCGTTAGTGTTGAAACTAAAAAACAAAATCTGCCCCTTTCGGGAAATCTGTCGTAACAGAGGATTACTTAATTTTCAATTGAACTTTAGTTGAAAACAACGGTTCCCCAGGTCGCGACACCTCTTTCCGAGTAACGTTTATTACTCTCCCAGGGGCAGAGTTCTTCAAACTCTTTGGCCAACGAATAAAAAACACGACGCAACGGCGAGCCGATTTCACGTGGTTTTCACGCGACTGTTAGTCGCGTATGCGTTTCATTCCCGAGTTCACGGGGAATGAGGGTTCCCTGAACTTTATGGCGACCACGTATGCAGAAACAGCGGGCGCAACGCGTCGCGCATGCTTCGTAAAAGTAAAAAAAGAAATGCACCAACAATAAGCGCACCTTAAGGATTGGTTGCGGTTGCACGATCCATAAACCATGTGCCCTCGCTCGCCGCACAACTTTTACTCCGTTAACATTCGAAAGATGATAACTCATTGTTAGGTCATCGCAATAATAATCCACGATCGAGTGTCATTAAATTGCTTGCTGCGTCGCGTTATTAAGTTTCGAATGTGACGCTAGCGTTTATACACAAATAGCGACCGCAGCTTTTACGAAGAGCAGTTTTGCTACCCGTCACTGTTTTCGGAATCATTAACTGTTTCTTTTCCCTGTCCCGCGATACTGCAAGTTCAGCGACACGTGATCGTAAACGTTACTTCATCCGTTCAATATACCGTGCACGTTTCTTGTTATTTCATAATTATAGGAACACAAATTTAGCGCCACGTGATCTCAAGCGTTATTATTTATTCAACCCATCGTGCTCGTTTCCTGTTATTCTATCATTATAGTTTAAATGGCTATTTATACTGATGGAAGCGAATATTGTAGATCTATCGGAAATTGCTCGAGGTACAATCAGCGATGAGAAGACAGCACTTGCGGTGTTTATGACAAGCTTTCATTTTATCGACGCCTCGACTTCTTGGATTGAATTGTTTTCAGAATCCATGAATAATAACGAATTTGCGTTAAATTTAAATGAAAGAGTTTTTACACGGTTCGATTGAAATACTTCAAGTGAAATCGTGGAATGAAAAGAATTTATTGGAATGTAATGTAAACGAAAATGTTTTGATCGACGTAAAAATATAGTACACCTCTTGTAAGCAAATATAAGATAATTTCAACGAGCCTCGTGCGAATCGGCGATATCCCGATAAAGGATATTGACGATAGAAATAGTTGTAAAGGATAATTCAATGTTGCACCGTGCGCCGTGATAGAAACTACGTTCACTAAGAATGCGAGATAAGCCGATAACCAGAGCCTCGCACTTTAGTTCATATCTTGGACCAACAAAGGATCGGTCCAATCTCCCGTCACCCGTCATCATGAGCGCTGTTCGAGGAGTCTTCCTTGCTTTTTCACTGTGCTCAGCACTATGCTGGAACCTCGATTATCCGAACTATTAACCTAAAATCCTTAGGTTGTTGGAAATGAAATATATCTTATTTGTATCTTTGTTGTAAATTAACCTTATTAATCAAAATAAGCATAAACTGATTCAATGGACTTTAGCTATCAATGCACAAATGCGTTTATTCCATTTTTTGTAAAAATGTCTGTTCATTTCTGGTCGCGATGAAGTCTTCATAACCAACGCAATGATTGTTCAATCTACATGTAAGAAGTACATCCGCTCTGCTACCCCTAAACATACTAATTGCTTAGAGATCACCTCCCCCCCCTCACTTGTCGCAATGCAACTTTCGAGGCTTTCGTGCAATAATCGAGATTCACTACCTGTGGAGCTATCAGTTTTCGTGCTCGCCGCACGCTGAAACGATCATGGTGCAGAGTCTTACCTTGACAGTATAATATAATATGTAACAACAGGTATCTTACGCACCAAGCTACAGTCTACAATACTACTTTAAATGCAAATCGATATCAGATAGGAATGTGAAAATATCTTAAAGTTTCAGTAGTCTTCGGCCGAACAATTGACACTGTTTTACACTCAAAATACAATATTCTTGGAATGTGTATCTGTTGAGAAATGCAAACAAAATTGATTTTATTTTAAATTTTACAATGTTGTAACTTAACACTGCTCCATATCCAAGGCTGTAACTTTAGCAATTATACAGATTTCTTTCTCATAATTTAACAACATATTCTTAAACTGTGTGTACCTTTTGAGAAATGCAAACAAAATTAGCTTTATTTTACATTTAGAATGTTGAACTTAACACTGCTACATATCCAAGCCTGTAACTTTAGCCATTATAAAGATATCTTTCTCACAATTTTACAACATATTCTAGAACTGTGTACTTTTCGAGAAATGAAACAAAAAGCAATCAATTTGTAAACAAAATTCTACAACACTGTGCTCCCTTCCGTGATTCGACTTTGACAACTCTTCCCTACCTAGAAAAATAAGCACGGTACACCAGCTGGTCCAACTATTTGTTCTCAGCACGTTACAAACTATTTCAACGAAACGATAGCAATCTTCCAACGAAGCTACCGCAAGAACGTACTCCAAGTTCTAGAATAACTGTTTCTTTAACTTACAAGTTTCGGCGTTTGTTCGAATTAAAACACGACTTACGTCCCGCTGCACGTAACACGTGTCCCTGGGGCACGGCTGATCAGAAGACATTGTGCTATTCACGAGGTACTGCACCGGATGTAGCCGGTGACCTCCGGCACCTCGGCTTTTAATAACTAATCAGGTGCTGGAACCTGGTGTCGTTTTCAACGGCGATCGTGGAAACGAGCACCGGCAAGATAAAATTCGTCGCAATGACTCATCCCCTCGTCAACGATGGCTACCGCCTAAGTGCCGTCCTTTTTAACTTCGAGTCCTTGAAGTTGATCGCGGTTAATGCATCGAAAATTACCTAATGCGACGCTTATCGGCTGCCACTTGGAAATTATTCCCGTTTACTACGAGCAAATTGAGAACGTTAAATTTCGCATTCATATTCCGCGAAATTCCGTCCACTTGAATTTACGCTCTTGAATTTACCCCTGAGTTTATTTTGCAATTGTTCGATGCGAGGACCCTCTCGAATTTTACGTCGAGAGTCCATTCTGCGTGATGGGGTAATTTTCTCCCTGTTTGTTGTTCGTATGTCTTCTTTAATTTCAAACATTCGTCTAAAGTTTCGCTTTTGTTTTGAAACTAAGGCTTCAAGAAGTTGAGTGGTATGGATTTTATTTGTGTATAGGAAGTTCGAAAAGCGATAGAAACTTTGGATGAAAAATGAAACTAAAGTTAAGGTTTGTTTCGATTCTTATTCGTTTTTCTTAACAGGTTTTTCATTTTTGCATATGTTTCTTTTTGTAAGTTGGAACAGTTTAGAAAGCCAAAGTGCTTAAATTTGTTTATGATAACCTTTACTTAAGTGCAGCCTAGGTAGCTAACCTTCAATGAGCCCACATAACTTTCACATCACGTACTAATGTATCGATATTTTATCAAATAATTTTAGTTTTCTCCCAAGATTACGTATACGTTTTAATTATGAAATATAATGTCTCTGATAACCATTAACAATATTGATAACGGTCCGCAGCACCATCAACTTTAAATATCAAAGTAAATGCCTTACAAGTTGTCTGCGGAAAAAAAGTTTGACCCATAGAGGGCTAAGAGCATATACTTCGTATTTAAACAAAATTTGAAAGACGCCAAATTTTATCCTTACAAATTACAAGGGTACGGCATTTATTTTTATTTTAAATACAATGATTTAAAGTCCTTGCTTACAAAGCACTTACGGAATTAAAATTGAGACACTATCTCCGAATTCAATTTATTGAGTAAAATATCCATCACGTATTTGTACATATTTATGTGTCCAAAATAAGAAATTGTTCTCAACATTTGACAAAGTTTCAGGTGTTACTATCTTATCAATAACGACAAAAGTATTACGCGAAACTTGTTTTAAACGTGTTTTTCTCAAAATATGTTTTTTTCAAAATGATCTAGTCATTATCAGAAAAACTATTTAAAGTGTCACTTTGATATTTGAATTGTGTGCAAATAACGTACCACTTTATCGCGTGAACTACAGCTAGCTGACTTGATAACGTAACAGGTTTTTTTCCTTTCAACGATAAAATTTAAAACGTCAACTTTTACAAAATTGTGGATTTCTATTACTAAAATTAATTGATGAATGTTAGATGAAATTTCAAATTTCATTATTCATTTTCCCCCAGCTTAATCCTATAATATTTATTGATACGTTCACCGCTATAATTTGTTGACCGTGATATTCTTAATAGCGAGTCACGCTCGCGGAGACTAAATATTAACTCAATAAGTGCACGTTAATTGCCACTTCATAATGCCATAGAAACTTACACTTAGCGGGTACGCGTTTTCAAACGCGGTTGAATAAATATAAACCTCGTCCCACAATGCCTTTGAAAAATAGAACTATGAAGTAACCAGTCGTGGAAAGTGCTATGGTGTTCAATGGAAAGCAAGATTGTTGTTTTTACTAAGTCAGCGATTTGGATGAAAGATTCAGAATTTCACATAAACTTTTATCATTGAATCTATTGATTTCCGTACGTAAAGTGAAACAGTAAAATAAATCATCACACATTATATACAAAAGTGACTAAAACATTGGGATGCGTTCCTTTAATCAGGTATAATTCATTCGAATGAACTAAACTTTTCTAATCGAACTTATCGATTTCATTTAACTGGCGCGTGCAATTATTACTCTTCGATTTTCGTCGATAACACATCGAAACACGATAGGACGAGTATCAGGGGTGATTAGGGATAGGGGTGATAGTGTCTATGACTACCACCCGCGAATGGCTATAAATGTAGGTCGATCGAGCTTTCACTCTGCTTACGTGGCTGGTGTCACCCTGGTCGTCTAACTAACAATTTCGTCGAAAGGTTAGTAAATAAATATTATTTCAATTTGTTGATGTTGAAGCTATTTCTTCGCTGGCATCGTTTCAATTAAGGTTCTAGTGTAAACGTCTAAAAAGAGAGACTTCTTTAAGAATTGAAAGAAGTAAAACTATAAGTCGTGTAATAATAAATGATTTTGTATTTAACAATACATGTTTTACAAGTGTAAAATCAATGTTCGCGTGTTATTTTATTGTTAGTATACGAAAATTACGTGTCTAGACGGTAAATTACATTTTCTTAATGTATATTTATGTACCTATCCTGTCTACCAGAATAAACAGTGTTGGTTAATAAATACATTTTGTGAACATTTTCTAATAAAAAAAAAGACGTTCTTCTGCAATATTTTAAACAAGTATATGTCAGTGTCAAATTTTCATTGTTTTTCAATCATTCTAGTAGACACCATAGCCACATAAATAGACATTAAGACAAATTTGTTTTTTGTTTCTTTCATAACGTAGTTACCATCTCCATATGTAATTTTCGCAGCGTTACTTTCCCATCCAGTTTCCTCAGAATATTAACAATAAAATGACCCCACAACAAATTTGTTTTCTATTAAGGCATGTAGGATTCTCAAATATAAATTCATTTATTATTGTACGACTTAAATTTGTCCTTTTCTTAATTTCCAAAGAAACCTGTCTTTTTAGATGTTTATAGTAAAATGTATTCTTTAATTCACTGCTGAGAACAACTATAGCACTACCCATATTTTTAAACGTTTCAGTGTTTTTTAACCCTTAGACTGCCGGACGATTTTTGCTGGAAATTTTAAGAGGCGTCGAAGTGTAAATTTTAACGAAATATCATTGTATAGAGAATGATTACTTTTTTATATTCACAGTTTAGTTTCAAAAATAAAAATGAAAAAACCTAAAAGACCTTTTTCCTGAGATCTCGTAGTGATCTGGTCCTGTTGGTGTTGTCTTAAAGAAAAAACAACAACAGTAGAACAATCGAATTTTAAAAAAAATATCACCTTATAGAGAAAGACAAAACGAAACTTTTTTGTATATATAGTTTATTCATACGACGTTTAGTTTTAGAGATAAAAATCGAAAACTTAGAAGACCTTATTCCTGAAATTCAATTTTTGCAACGACCTTCTAACTTTTCAATTTTTATTTCCGAAACTAAGCTTCCTATGAACAAACTATAAATATAACAAAGTTTCGTCTTATCATTCCGTATAAGCTGTATTTTTTAAAAATTGATTTGATGAATATGAACATTTTTCTAAGCCCATTTCTCGATGGCGCATATATACGCCCTTCGTAGTTAAAGGGTTAATCGATATAAAATAAAATCAATTATATGAGATGAAACGCAACTTCAGAGAGATTAATAAAAAACGTATTCCTTCAGTTCATATGATTTCTGTTCATTCCTGCTCAAAACGTCAAATCGTTAACAAAAAAAATGATGCTATAGTTATAATCCACAGTGTACCTTTCGATCAACGAGGCTCATAATATTTGAAATTTTAGTCCTCTTCCGTCAGAATGAAAGATTCCTCGTAGGTGGGCTCGAGCTCACGAATAAGTAGGGTAGTGGGGTGAAGGGGTAAGGTAAGGAAGAACCAGAAGGGGGCGATCCTGCGATTACCATAATGTCACCGGTAATGTGCCTTTTCCACTCTGGTTTCCTTCAGCTGCGCCCGCAGGGCGCATTCGCATGGGGGCCGATAAAAATGTTCTCTCGTTAACAGCGACGCGTTGTACATTCGTACGGAAACATGTCCCAACGGAAAAGGCGGCAGCTAGCCTAATTACATTATTCATGACCGTGTCTGCGGTGTTCCTCGTCCGAACTGTGTATTTTGTTCGAGGAGACGTCGTTCCAAGTGAATCTGTACCGGTTCCGGAAATTTTCGTTTCTGAATAGTACTAGTGGAAGTAATCAAAGACAACGAATGAAAAGGAAAGTGTGGATTAGGTCCCTTAATTGCAACATGCAACGAATTTAACACGTTCTTGACAGAGGAGATAGATTTAGTAACCACCACACGTTTCAGAGCCCTTGGTTAAAACCTTTAAACGCTACTTAATTACATCGCTAAAATTTAGTTGAAAATTGTCTCCCCAAGATAGTCTTCTATCAGTACTAGAGAAATCTCTGTATCTTTTGAGCAATAAAAGTACACATGATTACAATTGACACGTTGACTGCCAGACTAACAACTCGTAAAACTCGTGAAAATTTCTTCAAGATAAAATTTCGTCCCTAAACTGTTACAGATTAAATAATTTAACATTTGTTGTAATATTTAATTTTGTAACCTATATACTTGGCAAATTCTACCCAAAATTATTTTCATCATCATCCTACTTTTGGAATTAATTTCTTTAGTTCCTTACTGATAAGTCCTGGCATCCATTCTTGGGTGACGTGGCGACTAACGGGTTAAACGTGCAAGAGGATGTCGTTTAAGTGCCCACCACTAAGCTAACATGTAGTTTGTCATTTAAAACCAAAATCCTGAAATTCCTTTTGGAAGACCCTTTAGTTTCGTTTTGGTCATTTCTTATTGAGGTCGATTGAAATTAATCCTCTAAATTAGATTGATTTTAGTCATTTGTTTGAAGAACATCATTAGCGAATGAAAACAATCTATTATTGTATTTGAATAAATATTCAGTGACTGTATCTGCCATTACTAGAATTTTTTAAGAGAACTTCGAGGGGCTATTCTGACACGGACATTTTATGCGTTACAACCCAATAGGACGCAGCGTTCCGCGGGTTATTGCCTATGCGTGGCTCCGTGATCGTCATACACAGAAGTTCACGTAATAAGGATGTTCGATTGTTGTAATAAAATTGGTGCTGAAATCGATTTTAACACATTAACCATCAGTTTATTTAGAAACGGGTTTCAACTTACAAAAGGATTTTCTATATTAGTATATATTAATGTGGGCTAACATTAATTTTTATATACTGTTACTGGGTATATCAAGGGCCGTATCTGTTTCCTCAAACTCAATGTTGTAAATACACAACCAACAATACAATTAATAGGTTCCAGTATGTAGACACTAGAATTAAACAGCCTATAAATAGATGCCTGGTAAATAGTGTTGAATTAAAGTGAAAAAAATTGTTTTGCAAAAAAATCGTTTTTCTTAATTAGAAATTATACCTCATACGTATTTTGAAATCTGAATTCCATGTTCACTCTAAAAACGTTACAGAGAAAAACAATTAACCAAAAATGAAGTAATGGATTAATCATTGTTTACTAGTTGTTTATTCAATGGTACTGAGTTTAAAAATAATCAATTTTGCATGTTTACGATTATCGGTTATAGTACTACCGTTATTGAATAAAAATTTTACATTGGTGTGTACATTCTCTACAATTGCGACTATCGGGCTAATAATATTTATTCAATTTCGTATCCAACGAGAAAAACAAAATATTTGCTTTTACCGCGAAAATAGAAATAAAATTCGCTTGAGATTCAATACAAAACACGCACTTCATGGGATGCTGGACGTATCCAGGATCGATTCTTGTTATAATCGGACATACAAGGGTTATAGACAAGTAATATGATCACGTACAATTAGGACTGTCTGCTTCCAACTAATCATAGGGGTGTTCTGTGGCGATTTGGACGGCCATATCGCGGTTATTCAGCTGGGTCCATCATTAACCCTGAATGGTCGTATTACTGTCAGCCAGCATTCGGACATTCTACATGACAAGGTTTAGGTTATGATTCGCAAATTGTTTCCCAGGAACAATGCCATTTTTCAAGTTAGCAATACACAATGTTCATTCTTGGTGTACAGAGCATCAAGATAAAGTTAAATATCATGATAAGGGCACTTTTGGAGAACTGAGTGATGTGAGAGATTCCCTCTTTCCCCTCTAAAGAATTTGAAGAAACTAAATAACACTTTACTGGAAAATATTTATATATTGTATGAATCCATCACAATAAAGTTTAACTTGTTTCTTTATAAGTTTTATTGTACAATTAACTCGATGTAGAGTCGACTTTGATAAACTTTATGTTTTCGTTAAGGAAATCTTTTAAATATTCGAAGAGGATTACACAACTTCTTTCATGAATTGTTTACTATTTACCATGAGTCCTGGTGTAATGCATCACCTACCGATAACAGAAAATATAGCCATAACAGATAAAATAGAATGTCACTACAAAATAGAATATGAAAATGTATATGAAAAATGAAAATGGGTGGTTTGTAATAAGAATTTTTAAATTATTTAGGGTACACGTGCATTTTCTCAATAAGCATGTATGCTGTACACATATAAAAAATTTATATAATTTTATCTGGAGTGATGATTTCGCTACAGGACAATTTGTAACTCGGGCATATAAAAAAATATACTATTTTTTACAAAGACTCGTAACTCTACGTTTAAAAATAAATGTAACTCTCTATGGGCCCGTGTAACTTTCAGATTTCATGCTAATATATCAACATTTAATCAAATAATTTTAGTTTCTTCGCAATCATATAATGTCTTTGATTTGAATTTGAATATTTTTCTGTACAAAATTTGCAAGGCATTTACTTTGGTCAATTGAGATTAATATTGTTGCTAACCGTCATTAATATAAAGTAAATGCCTTGCAAATTTTCTACAGAACAAAAATTCGACCATAGAGGGTTAATTATAAATCCGATATAAAAATGCAAGTATAAATAAAATAAACCGCTCCTTTTAGAGATCTAGCTGTCTAAATAGAACTAATGTCCGGATATTCGAGTAGTCCCAGTCCTACTTGCCACACACATCGACACGCAAATGTTGAAAACGGGAAACTAAGGACCATCGCAGTCCTCTCCCGTCTGCATCACAACGTACCATCGACCATCTCTCGGATGCACTTGCGTTTATCATCGATAACCCGGCCGATAGAGGAGCCTCAGCGACGTGCTCCATACGCGACCGAATACCCTGCCGAATGCATTAACGCATCGCTATCCGTGCATGCGCATCCATCGTTCGAAAACGGAGTTACCCGAGACAGCCCGTGCGACTGCTCCAAGTTTGCCAGAGCGCACACGTGTCCCCGCGGTGTGACTGTGCGTTTTGTACCTGCGTTTCCTCTCCTTCTTGCAGTGTGCACTTTTCGTTTACACACGACCGCCTGTGAGCACCTCTCCGCCCGGTGTTCCTGCCACCAGGGCAGACCTACGCTCGCACACCGGCACAGGTAATCTACCTACTTATAGAATATCTACGCGGGACACCGTGCATACGTATCTTTGATATCTGCGTTCGTTCGTTCGTTCGTTCGTTCGTTCGTTGCGAGCCGTTTGTGTGTCAGCGGTAGAACGTGTGGTCTCTTGGTGCGTGCGTGTGCCCTCCTCCTCCTCGAGGAGGGTTGCTAGGTGGTAGGAGGTGGAGTAGCCGCAAACGCACAGTCGCTTCTCGACGGTCGGACGGTGAACGTGGTCCACGGGTGGTGTCCAGCACGCGCACGACCGTCAGTTCCTTCTGGGCTAGCGGTGCAACCATCGCAGGGTGTTCCACCTCTCTCAGGATTCGTGTGTTTTCCCGGCAAGCCACCTCAAAAAGAACACGGACCAGCCGATAGGAACGAAATACCACCCTTCCAAGTAAGAGAATCTAGTTTTTCATTATCCTTAGATGTCCTTGGGTCGGGTCTTGGCTCTGGGTCACCACTGTTGGGTTGGATTGTATCGTTGAAGGGGACATTAGAGTTGAGTTATCACGCAATCGTAAGATTGGAAAGATAGTGTTTCGAGTAAAATATTTAGGTTTTCAATGTCGATTGGTGGTCTGGGGGTCGGGAGAA
>NC_071978.1:19272088-19299347 GCF_026283585.1 Hylaeus volcanicus | reverse complement strand
GGATATGAGAGTCGAGCTATCACGCGATCGGACGATAGAAAGGATATCATTGGGAGTCCCAGTAGAATATTTAGGTTTTCAACGTCCATAGATCGTAAATAGGAAGATTCCTGATGCTCGAGTCCTTTTTTAAAAATCACCAAGTGAGTGTTTGACCCGAATTTTAATGTTAAAGGATGCCTTAGAGTTACAATATAACGCGATTGTGTAACGGAAAGGATAGAATCAGTAGTTTAAGTAGAAAATCTAGGCTTCCAATGTCGATAGATGTTCTCCAGCCGAAGAGTCCTCTCGAGTTATTTCTTAGAGACGACCATGGGGTCCTTTGAATCCAATTTCCATTTTATCAAAGGGGACATTAGAGGTAGAATATGACGCGATCGTTAGACTAAAATAATACAACTGGTTAAATAAGAAGCATCTAGTTACGTACTCAACTATTGTTACTCGTGAAAATCTGATAACCTCAGCTTTTGCATTCCTCAATCTTTTGAGGTAACCCGAGTTCAAATATGCAGAAAAACTGATTACGAAATTCCGTTTGTATGAATGTGTGTCTATGTATGTTGGAGTGATTTATCAAACAGCGATAATATCTAGTATAGTTATCACTATATATAGAAAGTCATGCAATTAAGTTTTGGAGAAAATCTTGTGTGTATGAATGTGTGTATACACGTATGTATGCTAGGCTTTGTTTTGCTTTGTGTCTCAGAACTGGTTCATCAAGGTGACAAAATTTAGTATAATGGCTTCCATACAATGTGGGTCGTTAATGCCATTAAATTTTACAAAAAAAATTGTGTATGTTATTGATGTGTGCATATTGATCTCTATTTTGTTTCATACCTCAAAAGTAATTTATCAGACAACGATGAAATTTAGCATAATGACATTTCTATACACGAAGCATGGATGCTATTTAATTTTTCCACAAACTCTATATCCATGTATATCTTATGTAAGTATGTACACCGTTCCTCGGTTTGCTTTTATATCTCAGAACCATTTCATGAGGCAGTCATAAAATACGACAACTTCTACGTACGACACTCCGATGTTATTAAATTTTTGAAAAAACGTCGCCAATTTTTTCCCCAATATCGACAGACATGTTCTCCGACTATTCTCTCGGTTCTAGGTAGAGATCCTTTTTCTGAAACCACTTTGCGGCTGTTTGCGCTTTTCCGCGTCAAAGAGAATATCCGTAGTTAAAATACGACACGATCATTCGACGAAAGGTATTTCAAGTCGTGACGCATCTATTTGACAGAGGATTTACACCTAATGCGTGGATTTAGAGCGCTGGCCCGCGTTGATCGTACGTGCACGCACGTAGCAAACGGAGATATCCGATAGGGCGATACTGTTTGTGCCGATCGGAGAACGAATCGAAACACATCGCCGATTATCGCGACGTTATATTTGCAACGTTCGACGAGTTTCGAATTGCAATGTCGTTGATACCGTGACGTTTAATAGCGAGCAAGCGCGACACGCCAGAGATGTTGCAGGAACGCTCGGTATATTAAGTTTCTTCGAGCACAATGTCTCGAAGACAATGTTCATAGCACGCGAGGAGCGGTAATAAATTTTCCAATTTGAGACTCGAGGAAGGTTTGGAGGCGGCCGTACGTGCAGCGATGTTAATAATTATTCCGCCGCTCCTCGAAACTAAGTTATCCCGATAATATAAATTAACTGGATAGGGAACTTCGTCCTGGCCCGTGGGGGCAGCGCAACAAGTTCCCAGCGGAACATCATTTAACTTCGCGCCCTTTAAATCGAGAAATAACAGATTAGGTCATCGTATACATCTTCGAGTATTTAACTATTAGAACTTCTGACTGAATGTAAGTCTAGGAAAATGCAGATCTATTAGTTTAAAACGTGTATAAACATATATTGGGATGATTATAAATTCGTGAATGGAATTGAAGCAAATTCGCAATAGGTATACGAAACTGTTCCTATTATCGACACATTCTTTGACATTTTGACAACGTCATGTTGAAGAATGGTATGGAGATTGTGAATATTAGTTTCTGCCTAAATTATGATATTAGAAGATAGAACGTTTTATGGGATATAAACGGTATCTTTTGTATGAAAATAATAGTTTATTTTATGGATAAATTCTCATGGTCATCGAGTCATCGTAATATCAATGTGTGAATTGTTCGAGGGTATAATGAGAACATCATTATGTTCATTTCTTATCTAAACTTTTGACATTTATTACTAAAAATAGAAAATATAGTGCTTTCATAAAAAATTCCAAATGTCAATGACTGGGTTACTGTCGAAACTAGGTACAGTTACTCTGTTACATTCAAAAATTAATGAAGCAATTAATTTACCAAATTAACAGTAGCATTCATTCTAAACTGGTGATAACTTCTTGAAATTAATGATAAACTAGTTTTTGACAGTAAACTGACGGACTTCTATAAATGAACCATCGTTAAATTAATTTTGAGTGACAGGAAAATGTCACGGCCACTGATTGGATGATTAATTACGCGTTTCCCTTGAACATTTATTTAGAAATGCCCACAAGAATATTTACGAACTAACATAGCCCAAATGACTGACCTTGGAGAAATCGAAATTTCTTTGAGAGAATTGAGAACTTTAAAAAATATGTCATTGTGCAGCTGAGAAGAATGCCTCTGAAGAATAAAAACACCCTATAACGATTCATTCTCTATATTTATTCCACATATTTCTAAATGCAATAATCATTGAATACAAAACATGTTTACCTTTTATTCGTTATTTGAAGATTTTGTTGAAAGAAAAAATTTGTCTATATCGTGGGATACGATATCATTTTATACTTCAAATATTAATTTTTATTGACCACAAAACATGTTTACCTTTTATTCGTTACATGAAATTTATATTAAAAGAAAAGAATTGCCTACATCATTCAACATAAAATACAATTTCATTTTATACTTCAGATTGCAATTTCCATCGAACACAAGACATATTTACTTTCTACTCATTACTCGAACTCTGTGTCCAAACAAGAAATTTGTCTCCGTCGTTCAACGTGAAAGATAATTTTATATTTCACATTGCAATTTTCATAAAACGGTTCAGAATACGTTTTATTTATTCGATGTCCCAAATTTGTATCCGCATAAGACACCAGTATATGTTGGAGACACGGTCGTCAGAGCTTCCAAGAAAAAAAGAGTTCTTCGTGGGACGAGAACCACGACTGAAAGGACACGATGCCAAGCGACGGAATTATTTACACGAATGCAAATCGTCCCCTGTCCCCGACGGCGACGTCTTTCACTGTGCTCGCTGTTGGTCTCGAACGAGCGACATTCTGAAAATGGCTTTCGCAGACGATTCGCAGGCCATTTGTCGCGTTAGTCGATGGTCCTCAACAGCAACGGCGCCGCGCTACGCAATCCTCGCGCACGCAACGTTGCGCCGCTCAAACATTACGGGGTTAACATTCGCAGTGTACACATAACCCCGCGAAATGATTTTTCGTAAACAAGTTTCGAAATGCGAACGTTTGCCATGGAAAAACAGAAAGATTTCCTGCAAACACTTGCATACGCGTAATGAGGTCCGGGAAAACCTTCGTTTCGTGAGTCCGTCAACCCTTTCAACCCGACTTTTTTTCAGTTTGTATTTTATTCGTTTCTCGTTTGGAAATTAATTGCATTAAACTAGAATTGGTTATATGAGCCGTCGGTAAAATTCACCAATTTACAAAAGTAGTCACATTTATTCCCAAAAACGATTTTTAGTCAAAATGTTGACCTTATCTAAATTGTTATTTTCTCATGGTGACACTATGGGTGAACTTGAACTAACATGACGGCACGAGGCATTTAGTTTATAAGTTATTTAAAATATTGCAACGAGGAAGTAATTACTACAATTGTAAATAAATATTCATGATTAAATGTTCCAATATCACGGCAACATCGCCGGGAAGCTGATAAATATCATGAGCTCAATGTCAGTCAAAATTTTAGTTTATATAAAGTAATTCGTCCCTAAAGAGATTAAAATAAAGAATGATCCAATGAAGATATTTTTATATTGATAGAAATAATGAAATTTATTTACGTAATCGAGTTTGCTTCCTCTCTGTATTCGTATTTAACCTCCTAGAAGTAATTAATTAAAATTAATTAGTGCTTCTTGCGAATACCCTTCTCGATTCGAGAATCCGAAACAATTGTTTTATTCGGAAATGGACATTTATAGATGGACCCTTTAGTATATACAATTACGATATTGGGGTTTATTGTCACTTACGTCAATAGGTATTCACAAATTCCAGGAATTGAGGATAGAGATCTACTGAAATAGAACTGTAGTCTCACGAATGAAGGATTGTCAAATTGGATATCGTTGTTTTGGGATGGATGTACTCGTACCTAAAAATATACAATATTATATCATATAGCTATATAGATCAGTTGGAAACATTTTCTAAATTATTTGTTTCATAAAGCATGTTAAATGTTTGTTAAATAAATAAAACAAAACTGCTAATCTAAACAACAAAAGCAAAGGATTAATCTGTAGGTACCAAACCATGTGTAAATATTTTATGCAGTCAAATTTTTAAATATTGATGAATAGTAACAGGGCGAACTAGGAAAATAAAAAAGAATCTCGTGTAATTAAAATTAAAAATTTAATAGTTAAAGTATGAAGTATTTTGTATTTAAATACACAAAAGTATTGAAATTAACGAAACACGTTTAATTAAAATTGCGGTGTAAGTAAATGAATTGTGGTATAATTAGATTGCGAAAGATTAATTCTTAGGGAATTGACTACTTAACATTTATACCGGCTATCTCCTTTTATTTATTTACTTAACGTGTTACATAATTTATTAACAATGTGAAAAAGTTGATCTTTATTTGTGTTCTAACAGTATCCTCATTCTATTTAAGGCAAAAGCTGCAATTTTTTACTGCATGCGCGCAAATTATTTATAATGATTCAATGGGACCTTTCGTCTTGCATGCGAGATTAACGAGAAAATATTATTGGAATTTTTTCGAAGGCACATGCAAGTCTGATAGATAGAATGAAAATGAGAAATGGAAGTAGATGAATGAAATTTTTAAAAATTCTTAAAAATTTCTCAATACATCTAAATTTCAACATAATTCGAGAGGTTCCTTTAACAAGATATCTAATTTCGCGTGGAATTAACTCACGTATAATAGTAATCGAGAATTACTGCATCGAGCAAATATTATCCAAAGAAACCAAGCAGTCGAGTACATAGAAAAAAAGTAACGCGCATTTGTTGTACGATAAAATGCAGCCACGTTATTAGCAGATAATAAACGAAGGACGAATTTACCTACGATTACTTAGCAAACGCGTGGAACGATTAGCCGCGTTGTTAACTCACAACGTTCGTTAACGTCATTTTCGTTTTAAAAGTCAACGCAGCCGCGTGATAAAATTCGCGCGGTCGCCTTATCTGACCATAGTAATGCAAGCGTGCGCCGATAAGTCGAAATTTTTGCATTCTTTGTTGCACTGCAGACTTTCCGCTTTCGAGATTCGAAATATCGTACGGTCGATTGAAATTCTAATGAAGTCGAGAACGTTCCTCGTAATCGCTCGAACCATTAAATGACAATGGCAGCGTCGAGTCGTTTAAAATGGCTGTAAGGTTGGAGTGCAGTGAAAACAAAAATTCGAAGCAAATGTAGATTCAACGTTTTGTAACGTAAAGGGATTTTCCAAAGAGTACTTTATGATATTGTTTAAAACAGTAGCGATGTAGAGTATGTTCAATTTTTACAAAAATATTCGAACAATAAAAACGTAAAAGATGATGTTGTTTAAATGTCAACCACGGCTACAATGACAGGCCTACTTTGTTATTAAAAAATGTATGTTCTGGAAAGTTTAACAAACGTATTTCTTGTAACATACTGTTTCAAAACTGTGGTCGATGTTGCGTATTACAATAATTATTCTTTTCAATTTTCTAAATTTAAATGTATTTTATTTACAAAAAAAACATTCAATAGTTCCTTAGATGCGACGAGTAAAATTTGATTCAAATAATAGATACTGAATAGAAACACTTGTAGAAATTTATGTATACTGCGTTTATTTCATCAGACGGTTACTCAGATAAGCTTCTATTCATTACGTGAAATTTCGTTTCGTTTTATAATTCCGAGTGTAATTTTTATCGAATAGATAACATCTTTCATTCGTTACTGGAAATGCATATCTCTGCTTTCGATCGTTAGATTAGGAACGTTAGCCAATTTATCTAGAGTTTATATTGGCACGATGTTACTTTGATCGAAACGATACAGGCGATTTTTTATCTTTTGACACCTGTGTAGCAGTTCTTGTTATTGTGCGCAATGAAAAGAGAATGGAAAATTCATAGTTGAACGAGGAAGTTGACGTAAATGCAATTGAGTCAGGATGTGGAGTTGATTTCTTGCATCTCTTTCTTGCATTAATTCAAAATAAGCTTACTCAGAGTGTGACTTTTAGAGCCATTGAAATCCTCTCATTACAATAATTGTCGAAATATACAGAAAAGAAGAATTGGTAAAAAAAAAACGTACTCATTAATTACTATATGCTTTTTAAATAATTTACACATTTAGATAATTCATACATTATCATAGTAGTAAGATTTCATACTTGTTTTACACAAAACCACATTATTTTGACAGTCTTTTATGAGTCAATGTAATGCTTTAAACTTTCAATCATTTCTTTTGAATTCTCTTCAGAATATCAATTAATGTCTAAACAAAATTCCCTATTAAATTATATATCACGTTGAAAAATATTAGCATACATTAAAAGTAACCCACTGAGAAAAGGTGTTAAAATACAAAATTGACTTGTAGAAGACAGTTAAATAAATATGGTTAAGATGTATCAGGTTTGAATGATATAATTTGCAATATTCGTGGAAGAATAATAATGCTACCTGTAAAATTCTCTGTATCTTTAATGATGAATGGAAACAGAGAAAGGCGTGGCTAGTTGTAGAGGTAAGTTTACAATGTGTGTAAAAAGAAATACCATCTTGCGCGATGTCACGTGCAATTGAAAGTATATTCGAACTTTAAACTTTGAACATGTTGATGTTTTATAAGCACATTGTAACGACTAATGCCTCCTCTCTTATAAAAAAGACTAGAAAATGTACGAAGTAGTACCTATCGAATACTACATAACAAAAATCGTAAATTTCTAAGGAAGACATAATTGATTCGTTCAGATCTAATTTTAAAATTCTTTCTGTCACGTACTTATTGAAATACTATAATTCTTACATTTCTTATTTTTCTTAAGTTTTTAACGTGGCATTAGAATGCGTCTTTTGGTCGGTGTCATTCAATCAGAATTTAATGCTTTATCTACTGAGAGCTTATTTATAGGCTTTTTAATTCCAGTATCAATCTACAGGATTTTATTGATTGTGTTATTGATTGTACAATTATAATGCTCAATTCTACGAAGCAGACAAAAATTTTGATATAGCTACTAGCAGTATACAAAAGTTAATGTCTGCCTAGGTTATTATATATACCAATGTTGAAAATTTTCTTCCAAACAAAATGGAGAGTAAATATTTCTATTTAAACTACAGTCATGCATTTAGATCGAATTTAAGGCAAATAATTAATTTTTATACCTAATAATTTTTCAAGTACACTTATAATCTATTAAAAGAATGATAATAGGCGGAATTTGGTGGGTACTAACCGTGACCATCAGGTTGAGGATCTAGGTTATGAATTTAGAGCCATTGTAATAGAGATTAGAAATTCTACACCTAATAAACAGATTGGTAGTTAAAGTATCATTAACCGAAGAAAACAGAATAAGACTATAAATGATTTAACCCTTTAACCTATAACAACGTGTGAGACTCGTAGTACAGAATTTGAACCAAACATGAACAACACGAGTCAAACACGTGGTATGAAAGGGCGCAAGGAATTTTGTACCTGATTATGGCATTCGCGACCTACAGTAAATCGTGGGTCAAAGTGTTAAAAATGTGTGGGGTCATTCGAGACCCCGAGAAGACGTCTGAAAAGTAAGTAAAATCACGTCGACTGTAATTTGATTTTGGAAGAAATCACGAGCCCTGCAGTTGATCCTTGAACGGAACAAAAACTTCGTAATTACAAACGACGCCAGTCGCACGGAACACTTGTGCGTTACTTGTAGCTAATTAAGTCAATCCTTGTACTCTAACCTTAGAGTCGGTAGTTCTGAATCCTTGGCGAGTAATATGCAGTTTCACCTGGTTCGTTATTCGCTTCTTGCGCGACGCGCTTCCAACGTGTTTCTCAAAATGACAGAAGTGACTCGAAAAAATAAACAATTATACAAAGCACAACAGTTTTCTAACGAAATTCAAAATGAAGAGTTTAAAAAAATGATAACTATTTACTACTTAAAGTACTAACGTAAAAAATTGATCGAAACCAAGAAAGGAAAATTAAAAGTTGATTTAAAAAATTCCAAGTTTCCAAAAAGTTTCTGTATATACAAATTTCAAATTATCTCTCCTACCAACGAGTCATTCAATCAAAATATTGTTCCACGTGATATAAACGACGAAAGAAAATTATTCCCGATTGAAGGAGACTTTAAGGCGGTTAGAAATGGAAAAAAAAAATAAAAGTATCCGCGAACGTGCAAACGTAATCAAGGTCTCCATCCAGCGATCCAGTTGCGCAATAGAAACATCACGTAATTGTCGAGCTACGCCAGCGCCGTTGAGAATCGTGGCAGCGTAACAACGATCCTGGATTCTCAGATTTGGAGTAACGATACGTAAGTGCAGAATTCAGCGTTATCTTTTTCGTTCTTTAATGCAAGAAGCCACGATGCAACGACGAGTCATGGCTTTACGTAAGTAACCGTGATACCCCGTTAAAATGCACGCGCAAAGTTCAGACGGTACACGATAAAGAAAAACGTGCTCGAGTCGGAGCCAAAAAGTCGCATACTTTCCTGGAGTTTGCAAAAATTTCGCCAGCAAACCTAATAGAAATGAAGGAAACAGAAGAAGACTAAATAAAACTGAAAGAAATAGAACAAAACTGGACAATAATAAACGAATCTAGACAAGATAACATGAAATTGCAAAGAAAATTGTATAAAACTGAATGGAACGCGCTTAAAATGGAGTAGGTTGAAGAAAAGTAAAGAGTACGGAAGATATTTAGAAGAAAATTGGAAAAATTTACAGAAATCTGAACAGAACGCATGAAAATTGACCCAAATTTAAAAGTGCTGAAGGTATCTAAGGAAAACTAATCAAAACTGAAGACATCTGAAGAAACCTAAACAAAACTGCAGACAACTGGAAAAACCTCATCAAAACGCACGAAAATTGATTCAAATTGAAAAGTACAGAAGCAAGCTGAATAAAATGTAACAAAACCTAACAAAACTGAAGGAAACAGAAGAAAACGAACTCAGCGTTATCTTTTTCCTTCTTTAATTCAAGAAGTCACGATGCAACAACGAGTTTTGTGGTGTTACGTAAGCAACCGTGATGCTACGTTAAAATGCATGCACAAAGTTCAGACGGTGGAAGATGATGAAAAACGCGCTCGAGTCGGTGCATAAAAATCGCCTGCCTTTCAGAAATTTGTAAAAATCTGGTCAATGGTAGAGACAAAACAGTGCAGAATGAAGAATGTCTGATATAGATACACCAGTCGGATAATTTACCCTTTATTGCATAATACGGTCGATGGAAAACGCGATAAAAAAAACGTTCCATTCATAGGCACCTTTGCGCGTACAGAAATGAATGAATGATAATTTTGCAGTCTCGAACAAGCTTCTGCGTATTTACGTACCCCATCCTTTTACTAATAATTGCATCTACTTATGTATTCATTTTTAATAATACTATTTAGATATTAATTTTTAGCAAGTCTACTTGTGCTATTTGTAATTGAGTTTGAACAAGTTACTATTTATTATTCATTTACATTTTGACTCTAAAAACGAAGATTAATTATAGACACTTGAAAGAAATGATGGGGGTAAAAAAAGATAATAAAAAATAATTAGGTAATACAGGTCTAAATATATCGGAATGGTTGAAAACAAATAACACGTGGACATGCCTTGAAAGGTGGAAAAATTGTGAAACAAAATGGTACATATATAATTCAATAAATATATATCGAAATTCAAATGTGCTTTGAATGTTTCTTAAAAATTGGCACGAACTTTCTGGATAACCCAATACAACAAGAGTAAAAGAAAGAGTTAAATATAAATTAATGTAAATACGCAACGTACGTAAAATGTTTTGGAACTTTGACAAAAATAGCCCAAAGAAATATTTCTGTAACGTCCATGAATATTTTATAT
Organism: Hylaeus volcanicus; assembly: GCF_026283585.1. NCBI lineage: Eukaryota > Metazoa > Arthropoda > Insecta > Hymenoptera > Colletidae > Hylaeus > Hylaeus volcanicus. The sequence goes on along the minus strand of NC_071978.1, from coordinate 19,288,946 downwards.
CCTTCCTTGCAAGACCAAAATATTGCATGCTTTTTGAAAGTAACCGACCGGCGCGAAACACTTCCAGTATTAAAATAACAATGTCGGAGACGAAGAAGTGGAGAACAAATTTAGAAAACGCTTCAACGCTCGTTTTCCCGAGGAAAATAGCCAAAGGCAATTCGATCGATTCCATTTCGTTAATTGAATATTTTCACCTGGACATGTGTAACAGCCGAGGAAAGTAAATGTACACACACGGAACGTGTTCTGACGCTTTCGACGCCCGTTGGGTACCGTGAACGCAGAGGAGAAACTTAGGCGTGAATTGAAACGTACAACCTGTGGAATGTTGTAAACGCGAGTAAATTAACACTGGAGATATTTTCACTGAAAAAAAGAAGCGGAAAAAGATTGTTTCGTTATTTGTTTCGAGGTGCTGACGACTGTTCCATCAACGTCGGGCGGCTTAATGAGAAGTGGCGGGATGCATGATTTTTCAGTTCTTCTTATATCCTCGGACAACGCTAATGTACCATTATGCGCACGTAATCTTGGGGAAAGATCGAGCGAGTCGAACACTTAGGAGCAATGTAGAACAAAGGGTGAACCGAGCGTTTTAAACGAAAAATTTTCAGTAAACAGGACAAAATCTAATAAGACTTTTCCAGTTGATACGTAAAAAAAGTTAAAAACTAGAAATTCAATACTAAAGAATATAATAAATTTGGAGTAAACAGTCCCATAGCAGAAACGATATAAGCGTCACGTGTTGTTGTAACTGCTTAAAGTTATCTACGACCACCAATTGACCAGCAATATATTTATCTAGAGAAGAATCTTAAGTATCGAGTGAAAGATAAAAACAATTTTTAATCTCTTAATCCAAAGTAAAATTTCATTTTGAATAAGTAAGTTGCTAGAACACTTGTTCAATTCAACTAAATATGAAAATATCACAAGTAAAGTATTGCGTTGTTTTTGTTTTTCATTAATCATTCAAATAAATTTATTTCACTTATGTTTGCTAACATGAAACATTTGAACGATGAACATTTTTAATGTAAAGGATTTTCTAAAGTGGCCTCTAAAATTTTGTTTGTTAATAAAACACAGGTGTGTACGGAATATATCTGATTTTTTTAAACGTCCATCACGACTATGCTAATAGGTGTGTTACGTTATTAACGCTAAAGCTACTGAGGTCAATGACGTACATGTATTAAATATACATCTAGTTTGTCAGTCGAATTAATTCTCTGTTACAACGATTGCCCCTAAATATTATGGTAAAAAAAAATATTGTCAATGATTGAGTCACTTTAGAAAGAAGTTTGGAGTACATGGATTAAAGTGGCTAAATTGGTAGTTTTAGTGTCACAAAATAAATTCCTGAAGCTCCTATTAGAAGACCCTTTACTTTTATCAGTTTGTAAAACATATTCTGTGTAATAAAAAAAAAACAGCATAAAATGGGAGACACGCCACGATAATCACCAACATTCTTTACACCCTTTTATTTCCCTCAAGATACGACAACAACAACAACAATCCATCTCGCTCCTCTAAAACGATTACACAGCAAACTATCCTCCGCTCAGTGAAGGGATGAGACGCATAGAGAACTCCGCGCACGTAAGAAATTACAATCAACCGTTTGTTCTCTTCGGCGAATTAATTGGATCGATTCGAACCACCAACCGGGGGGCATAGAAATTCTTCGTCGACGTGGAAATAGCCGTCGTCGAAATCGTCATTGGCGAAACGTTGCGGCAATTATATCAGATTTCTCCGTCGCAGCGAGCCAAACAGCGATCGTTAGCGCGACGCGCTGGTTAAAAATCTGATCCCGAAGCCAACGAGCGCTATCGAGAAACGCGCGGCGTTGTTTGATCAACGCAACGGGTGCATTAAACTTTCGTTTTCACGGGAAGCCGACGACGCGGCTCCGCGCGGAAACATTTGTCCTGGCAATCGCGAATCGAGTCGTACGGCAGCCGCGTTACAATTTCACGGTAGCGGAACAGAGAATGAAATTGCCAGTGCACCACGAACCGCAATGCGGCCTCATCTGCGCTCGGGCCGCTCGTGTGCGAGCGATTTTTACACGACGAACGTTTGTAATGTGCGGCCTGATTTGTGGCAAAAGGTAAAGATCGATCGGTGATCATGTATAATCAATACCGGAGAAAGTATCGCGACACTGAGCTGGGAATATTTTCTTTTTGTGAGATCATTTCGCGAGTTCTTGAGCATTTCGGAGGGTGATTCCTTTGTTTTTCTTTTTACGAGTTTAGGGCAATTTTTAGGTTTTATTTTGTAGCCAAGGTTCTTCACATAAACTGTTGAAATTTGGTCCTGCTCAAAATTGACATAATGTCTTTAAACTTAAATTTTCAATTTTTTCACAAGGTTTGTACCTTTTGTGACTCAAGAAATAGAGTAATTGTGTACGGTATAAAAAATATCCTAGCTCACGCCACAACCAGAGGAACTTAATGCAATAAGAACATACAAAAATAATTTATTTGTTGACCCAGAAAAGAAAGAGTAAGTACCTCTTCAATGAGAGATGGGTTAAGGTCTTCACCATCGTTTTCCAACCCCTTATAACATACATTGCGTTTGACTTCTGGCAAATTTCTACGATCGGAACTATCGATAAACGCTAATAATGGAATGTAAAGTGTAAGGTAAATATTCGTCTGGATCCATCCTAATATGAGAAATTATCAAATAATTGTTACAAATAATTTATTTGCGAGCCATATTATTCTATAAAAATGTGACTTCACAGTCACAGTCATTATTAAAATCATTATTAAAAGCTTCATAAAAATGGGACTTTATTTATCCCGCGTCTTTAAACTTTTAAATAAAATATATACAAATTGTTTTGTACTTAAATGTACAAAAGAATGATGAATACTCTTTTCCTTCCAATACCTATGAGAACCTGATGATTTTTCTTACCAATACAAGTATAGTATAGCAATATAGTATAGTCATTACATTATTTTGTCCTACCACTGTTATGAAAATGGTGCAAACTACCACAACAGCACAAAACTGTTAATATATTAGTTCAGATAACAAAACGTGCTACGTAAATAATACCTAATAGATATCCAAACGTGCGCTAAATTTTCCTTTAACGACGAGGATAAACCCCTTCGTGTCCACACCTAATTACAGTTAACGTTATTTTCTTTTTAATATACATCAGGCTGTTCTCATTCCCAATATAATGGAATTATACAAGAAAACACAAGAAGCTATAATTGAGATTTCTTTCACATCTGCTTCATCATTGTGGCAAAAAATCGCACTGAATATGATTACAAAAAATTGATCTCTTCAATTACACAGATGTACCAACCTTAAACGACATTCCAGAAAAAGGAATTCACACAGTGGACAGTTTCAAGAACAACACAAATTATTTTGATTACTTGAATTCTGTCATTCGAAACCAGTAAAGGCTGTAAATAAAAAACGTTGCGATTGCTATGAAACTATGAAGAGATTAAGTAGTAATAAAAGGAAATCGTACGTTCCATGTACGAGAGAGATTATAAGTTCACGATCGTTGGATGGATTTTACAATAAATTAAGATTTCCAGAAGATTTGATGGGAAAATGTCAACAAAAGTTTGAAAGATCGAGAGCTAAGATTTGCCCCGTTAACGACTTTTGCTTTTCCATAACTAGATTCTCACTTTAGAAAGTTTTCGAACTGCAACGGGAAACTTTTCCGGAACTTCAAGAGTTTTCGTCGGTAAATACCAGCCCCGGACGTTCGTAACGTTCAACGTGCACGCAAACGGTCGTTCTCGTTGTTACCAATAGCTTGGGAGGAAAAAAGAAACATCATTTTCCAATAATGAGGACGACTGCAAAACTCGTCAGTAACTGTGACACGTATTCTGTATGTACATTTATTAGCGGTTATGCGATCTACGATGCATCGTTATCTGAGCCGCTCGAAAAAAAAAAATAAAAATTCACTTGCCAGCGATAATTGTTATCTATGAAACCTTTAGATATATTCTAGAATTTTCAGCCTTGAAAAGTGTTATTCATTTTGTACACAAGAGTGCATGAAATCGATAATAGTAACGTTGAAAGCACCATCGTAGTGTTTCTCAAACCTCATCTTCCCATGGGTCTCCTTCAATAAAGGAAAACAGGTTCAAGTATTCGAAACATTTTTGATATAATTTAGATGATTTTACATTTCTTAGTTTACGTTTTGTATAAATTGTTTTCTAAAGCACAGAAATAAAAATGAAAATAAATTAGTGCGATCAATTAATCCCTTCTTATTCGACAGCGTTAACGTGTTCGTATTAATTGATTTTCAAGTAAAAATGTCTCGTTTTAACCGAAATACCAAATAATGTTTGTTATCTTTTATTGTTTTTAATAGAAGCAGACTAAAATGTGATGAATTTGTTATTAGTACAAAATAATATTGAAAAATCTATACAAATTAAATTAAATTCAATGAAATAGGCTTAGAAATAACATCTATAAAAAGATGACTTGCTCGAACAAATATAAAGTGCCAAATTGTGTTAACAATTTTGAAGGATTAAACATTTTTTTTATTCCAATAGTATCCTCCTTTTGAGAAACACTGTACTAGCGTACATGTTAAGCATCGAGCACATGTAAACGATGATTAATATTTATGGTCCTTGGAGAGTTCCTATTTCATTATAGGACTCTATCGATTCTACTGAATTCTTTATTTCCGTCGTTTTAAATATTAAATCGCTACTTTCAGTCCATCAAAGCGGAACCGTATACACGACAAGGAATATCTTACTTCGTTAATAAAGAAATTAATAAATCTTTATCGAAACTACCATTCTTTCACTATACCTCCAATGCTTATCGAGTTACGAATTAACTGCAATAACCTGACTCGCATTTTCTACCTTTTTATTTACCTGTAAATTCTTACGGAACCAGATAAGTAATAACTTATCGTTACTCGTTATTAACTACATTTAGTGTACAATTTTCAGGCATTAAAAGGTACTACGGTCAAACTGAACAAATTAATAATTTTTCTTTTGGTGAATACCAACTGCAGCGTAAATAACCAAATGTGTATCAATTAACCTGTACCGAATTCACTAACAATTCTTACATTTTTAAAGTCTTACCCCTATAATTTCTTACGGAACCAGATAAATAATAACGTGTCATTATTAGTTGTTAAGTAAATTTGGTGTATCAGTTTTCAAGCATTAAAAGCTACTACAGTCAAATTGAACAAATTAATAATTTTTCTTTTGTCGAATCCCAACTGCAACTTAAATAACCAAATGTGTATCAATTAACCTGTACCGAATTGACTAACAGCTCTTACCTTTTTAAAGTCTTTCCTCTGTAATTTCTTACGGGGCTGGATAAGTAATAACCTATTATTACTCGTTATTAAATAAAATTGGCATATTAATTTTCAACGATTGAACGCTACCGCGTTAGCAGTCGAATTGGGAAAATTAATTTTTTGCCATTCGTCGAGCACAGGCTGCGGGCAGACCAGCCAAATGAATGTAACGCGCTTGATTCGTTTCCAACACGAATCTCATTACGAGATTTCAATCAATTTCTGGCCGTGCTTAATTACACGTCATCGCGGCGACGCAATAATGAGTTTATTCCCTTCCCGCAAGGTGCAGCGGCAAATCCACCATGCACTTTGGGAACTTCGGATACGTACAACTCAATTGTAATGCCCAACCCTTGCGAAAGACCTGACTGAGGATATTGCATACCTTGCACAGTAGATTTTCAAACAATGGTTGAAACTGAATAACCATCTGGTAGTAATAATATTATTGATACTGGTATTCGAGACTATTGGCTGTAATTGATCCTGTAAATTAATCATTGCAAACTAATGATTAAGAATTATATATTGAAAAAATTTCGAAAGATTTTGGAACTCTTCGAACAGAATTAAAGTTTGGAGGCTGCGTTCTAGAAAAAGTTTATCGAGACATCACTAGTCTTCAGCGTTTGTATAAATAGAATTGTTTAGTAATACTACTGTAATCAATTATACAGAGCATTTAAGAGCATCTATACCTTAAATCACATAAAATTACCCTAAATCACTATAGAAGAATAAGAACTAACAATGTGGGATAATTTTAAGATTCTGTATGCAAAAATGAAACTTAAACGTTGGATTTTAGAAAGGATCGTCGCAAGTCTTCGATGTTAATATAAATATCATCCATTCTTAATGCTCGTGTGATCAATTATAAACATGGAATATTATGTCGAATCTTCATCAATAGTAATCTCAAACCAAATACATGATATATTCGAATAATTACCCTGAATCATTTATACGAATTATCTGTGAATTATTCAGTACTGGAACTATCTAAATGAACAATTATTACAAAAGAAACAAAACTAACACTGTGAAATAATTTTAAGGTACTCTGTACAAAAATGAAATTTAAACATTGAGTTCTAGAAAGAATCGTCTATCTGAACGTCGCTGTCTTCGACGTTAATATAAATATCACTGATTATTAATGCTTCTGTAATCAGTAATAAACATGAACTAATATGACGGCAATGAGAACACGTGGAAACGTATACGTTATCAAAAGCGGAATATTTAATAGTTAGCCTGATGCTTTGCCAATAATAATTTAACATACAAAATATAATATATTGCGTAGTTAGTCTAACCGATGCTAATATTAATTTTAAATTGGTCGATTGCAGAACCGACTGAAATGGAATGATTATTAACAAACCAGGAAAATATTACTAATGTACACAGTTAGCTGACTCAGGATGAAACGCGTTAGTCTCGCACAATGAATTAAACATTTGTTAGTTCTGCTATCATGGCCGTAGCAAGCTAAGCATTGTTCAAATCAAGTTATTTAACCTATTTTTTTGTATTATACTGTTCAGTAATATATGTAGCCTTGATCCTATGCAAAACGCACACGAGGGTAAAATAAGCAATATAAAATAATATTAATAAAATTATAGGGTGCATGGAAAGGTCGTCAAAAATCATCGTGAAATCATCTTAAGTACCATATGGTAATTGATAATGGTACATACAGATTTTGTCTATGTTGTATATAAACTACTGGAAGCATAATACAATCAGAATGTTTAACTAATAGACCTACAAGAAATTTCCTGTTCTGGTTTTAGTAATCATCATTTGACAAAACAAATTGGTTTTATATTACGAATAGACAACATTATTGTTCCTTTCTCCTCCTTTTCGTGTTCAATTATTTCTATTACTGAATAGCTCAAGGATATTATTATCAGCGATACAGGACATGTCTTTGAATATATCATGTAGTTGATTTCAAATTATTATTTCTAGATATTCGAGTTAACTACTAAACACACATTGTACTCCTTAAAAATCACTACACATTTCACACTGAAAGATTCAAAGAGATGATATATTTTTTTTTAATTAAAAATGAGCGTCACTTATTTCTAGATATTCGAGTTAACTACTAACAATACATTGTACTCCTCAAAAATCACTACACATTTCGTACTGAAAGATTCAAAGAGATGATATACTTTTTTCTAATTAAAAAGGACTATCACTAATTTCTAGATATACGAGTTAACTACTAAGCACATATCGTACTCCTTAAAAATCACTACACATTTCGTACTGAATGGTTCAAAGAGATGATATATTTTTTTTAATTGAAAAGGAGTATCGCTTTTTCATTTGCCAGCAATTATCGCTGCTTCTAATACCAATATGGCCGATCTGCACTTTCACAGCGTCACCTTGTACCATTTAGTTTTCCATTCATAGAAAGAGTGCAGGACTTTTTTTGGCACGGTGACGTAGACCAAAGATCAAGAGCAACCAGTGAGACACGTTCATTATTGCAAATCATGAAACGGCTGTTGCATCGATAACGCGCGTTCAGATGCATTTTTTTATTTTCATGCGCCAAGTCGAGAAACCCGCTGTTCCTGAATCGACGAGTACGTTTCAACGACTGACAGTATGAAAGTTGAAAAGTTTTTATTTCGTACTTGCGCATTCATCGCGCATGAATTATGAAGCGTAAAATTTTATGAGGATTGACACGTATGTATAAATGAAACGAATAGAATTTGTATGAGAAAACGGAGATCAATATTCAAATCGGACGCGCTCACGTATGTATTTTTATAAGAAATTTGATCGCCGCGCAACAATTATTTATAAGGTACGCTGATGGAAATGCTGTCAAGGATAGCTGAAGACCTATTTTTACGATACATATTAATCCGTCACGAGCTGCGCTTAGAATCGTCTATTCAAGCGTTTGGTAAAAATAATCCAGGAATTCTCACCATTGCTGATGAACTGTTTTTTGTATGTAAAATTTGAATTTTATTGTTCCTCTCTTTGTCCAAGCAAACTCCACACAGCTTCTTCGATACTGTGTACCTTTACTTGAAAACGTACGTTTACGTGTATGTACATACTTCAAAATTCTTCTTATAATCACTCAGTTGTTAATAGACTGCTTATGTTTATGCATTTGTGGCAAATAAAAAATGTGGGCAATTTTATGAAAATGTACATAAACACAAATCTTGGAAACTATCTATCAAGTAATCTAGATAGACAAATTAAAGAAAGAGGAACATGATTGAAAAACTCACATCGAAATTCATAGTATCACGTTCTACAGAAAAATTTCTCGAATATCCTATGGAAGATATTAAATAACGAAGTAGACATGTTTTCGATAAAGTAACATCTTGTGAAGAAACTACTTCCCTTTTATTACTTTATTCATAGTAGTTTATCCAATCAGAAAACATTTAAAAAACCACATTTCAAATGCATTAGTCAGATATGTCTGTAAATCATCAGTAGGGAAATCAAATTTTTTGCAAAATGGTTAACGTAATTAATTTACAACCTGGAACTCCTGTTACTGGCCAAAAAAATCAAATTTAAAAGTAAATTGCGTTTTCTTCAGGTTTGTTGTGCAAAGTCGCCGAGCAATCGTTGCTTACGTAAATCTTGAATCTCGATATGAATAATTAAATATGAAAATTATATAGTTATTTACTGATCATTCAATAAATAGAATTACGTGGAATGAAGGTCACTTCCTTGCTGGTAGTTTGAAATAACATAAATCAACAGACAGTGTTGAAGATTTATTTATCCGTGACAATGTCTCTGGTATGTCCATGTTTAGAAAATAATGGATAAGCTAATTCTTCAAATCGTGAGATCTCGACTAAAATTTAAAAAATCGTAACTCTTGATTGAGTGAACGGATTTCAATGATCAAAACGGGAAACTGCGTGTCTTTAGGTGAACAAATTTTTATACAATATAAAACTGTCGAAAGAATCTATTTTTTAGTTCTTATTGGCAGACAGATATGTAAAAAGTTGGCTAATCTTCAAAATTTCGTAGTTCTCTTAATAATGAACATTTTCGATTAAAACTTTTATTCCTTTTAGATCTTATGGAACCCTGCGAAAAACATATACAAAGTTCTTTCCTAAAGTGAAAACCCAATTTTTTAAAAATGAAGGAAACATTTTTCTAAGAATTCGCAAGGGAGGGTAGTCCATCGATTTTTGTCAACATCTAAAATCGTCTATAAAAATTATTTTCCACTTCCTCGGTCAAAATGAAGCATATTTTCTTAATTATTTTCTTATTATGCAGAAATACTTTAAACACAGATATATCAGCAAAAATATAAATAACTTAAATTATTTCGAACGGGTGGTTCCACCGCTAAAATCGTTTTTGGGCCATAATTGAAACTGAAATTTTTCGACGTGCATCAATTGCTGAACTTCTCTTGTTAGTGCTCGATGTTCAGTTGATATAAGGTCTTCTCAACAATTCCAGAGCTTCGTCGAAACTCACGTCTCCCATAATTTTCACAAATGCAGCAGCCACCGGTGACGCATTCAAGAAAACGAGGAAGAAGGCTTGCCTACTTTTCGACGGTGTATTACACGTTTATTCGACGGGGAGCATTGTTGTTCCACGTCACGTAAAGTGAACGGAAAAATCTCCCATATCGCATAGATGTTTGAAAAGACGTATGGACGACCTGAAACCCTGACGACTTGCTTGCACGAAGCCCCGAGGTACCGGAAAGCGGTCTCTCGTCTCGCGGCGAGTGTCCCTTCTTTCGTAATTCCTGGGCAAATAATAGCACCGAAAATACACACTGGCATGTGTGAAAGACCTTAACGAAACTCTGCTTCCATTTCATGGAATTCTTAAAACCTTAAACAATGAACAGGATGCCATGGAAATTCACACCGACGTTCGGTCGAACCCGATAAAAGGTAACAAATGGTGCACTTGGTGAACTGAAGAGATTGCCTCAATATAAAATTCGGACTCGGCAATCAGAACTTTAGAAAATGATGTCTCGCTATTCGTCAAGATTGCCCATCGCGTAGGATAATAATTAGTAACTGAACTGTGGATATTTATGCACTTGTGTCAAGTCCAAAGATATGTACAAAAATATACAAGGAGGTGTACAAATGCATTTATGAAAAGTGTAGATACAGAAAAATATACAAGAACGTGCACAAATGCATTTATGACAAGTGGAAGTATAAAAGTATAAAATACAAGAACGTGTACGAATGCATAATTATGTAAAATATATAAAGTAAAGTGTACATTACTACTTTCGAATACAAAGCATACTTCAATTTAACACTAAACCTATCACGACTGATCAAATGACAGTTTTCAATCTTCTGTATACAGTTGTTGTATACAATAGAATATATAATATATACAATTGTTTCATGTACTATTAAATTTGGTATCACATACAATCATACAGTCATTTAATCGGTCACGATAGAAATAGGTGCAAATGAAATGTGTTTAGGCTTTGTGTTAAGTTTCCGTTCTTTATGATTCCGTTTCTTTACAAAAGTAATGGCATAGTAATCGTCGTTTCTGCATCACGAGCATTGAAATTCGTAATTTTTCAAGGGTGTCTTCCAATTTCAGCCAGCTTATCAGTGAGAAAGCTCGGTTTTATCAAGGCAGGAGGTGATTTTGGGTTTTGAATTTCGCGTGGAAAGGCGGGAACGTTTTCGTTCAGGATACGCGATCGCGAATAGAGCACCAGAGTTAGGAAACGTCGAGAGATTAGTCAGCAAAGTGTGTTTGCGACGAGACGCGTCGTTTCCCATCGTTGCATTATTCCTGTTCTTCGTTTTCTACCAGCTCTGGTCTTTCCCAGTATTCGGCTAGTGTCTTCGTTCCTTTCTCGCGATACCGTACGATATTACCGTCGAGGACAGAAAAGGTACACCGTGTCTCGTGTTAGATACTCAGAACTTAACATTCAGCGCGTTCCTGCTGAAGATAAGGGAATAGGACTCGCGAAGCGCGAGATTCGATGACGCTCCGACGACGAACTGCTTTACGCGCGAATTTTATTTCAAGATTTTTTAAGTATGGTGTCCACGACCCCTTTTGTTCGACCGTTGACGAGGTTTTGTGTAATCTTTACAAAATGCTAAGAAAAAGGCAATTTAAAGAAAAGATACGAATATTAAATAAAAGGGTTTTCCAAGAGAAACTTGAAAATTTCAGAGAAATGTTTATATTCGTCAAATCAATTTTTAAACAATATCAGCTTATAGAGGATGATGAAACGAAACTTCTTCATGTTTTCAGCTTATTCATAGGACGCTTAGTTTCGAAAATAAAACTTGAAAAGTTAGAAGTTTGTTGCAAAAATTGAATCTCAGGAAAAAAGTCTTCTAAGTTTTTAATTTTTATCTCTGAAACTAAGTGCCGTATGAATAAACTATAAACATAAAAAACTTTCATTTTATCATTCTCTATAGGGTGATACTTTTTTTTAAATTCACACCTGAACGCCTCTTAGAATATCCAGCAAAAATCGTCCCACAGTCTAAGACATCCTGTACACTACGAATATTTTTAAGAATATATACTTTTAAAGTATCTAATTAATCAAAATTGTGTTTTAACGTTCGTAATTGGAATCTTCTTTTAGCACTAAAACTATCCATTCTATATATAACTATATCTTTCTAATTAGAGAAGGAGCAAACTTCATTACCGAATATTATCAATCAAATTAATTCTGTACTTCAATCATTATTCTGAGATATTGCGATAGAAGAATTCTTAATAATTGAACGACTTCAGAAAAAAGTTTGAAATACAAGGGTTAAATTAACTGGTTGGTTAGATTTAATTTTAATACAAATAATCTTTTTCATTCAAATTTCCAATATGCACATAAATTATGGTCCTAAGTGTTATTAAGCCTTTCATAATAAATATTTGAATGTCAAATTTTAATTATAAATGCTTCACCGACATCCTTTAAACGATAATTCTTACGAATTAAGTGTGGGCAAATTATTGGATAAACTTTATCCAAGTTTACCTTTGTAAGATTCAGTTTCATCCTAACTTTTTACAACAATTTCTGCACCAATTAAAATGTGTCAGCGTGTTTTATTAGCGCTAACAAGATTCAGCAGTTCCCTAGACGTCTTTTTACTTCGTTACGAGGGAAATTAAATACCTTAAGTATTACAGGCATTAATTCCTTACATAATATACGCGGTTCATTTATTTCAAAATTGAAATTCAATGATTGGAGGAACTTTGTTCTCTCGTTCCTACTTCAATATTATGCAGAGAAAATGAATAACAAATTATTAAAAGAACGTTATTTTAATTAAATTAACAAACTTTAAGCAAGCAATTTACGACAATGACATTGTGTAACAAAGTTAAACAGTAATTACTTTGTAATGATTCTTGTAATAATCACTTTTCAGATTAATGAGGAATCTGCAATCATAAACCGTTAATTATGATTACTGATTACTGACAAATATAGTTTGCTAATTACCATATATATACCGTCTTTGTACTAACTATCGATAACAAAAATTATATCTAGAGGATACTAAAAGCATCTGTTTGGGAAACATACGACGCATAAAAATACGGTATTCAGTGCTGAGTAAGACGAGAAGCATTTTCCTTTATGTCATATCCAATGAATAAGCAAACCGGAAAAGCACGCGATTTCTTTTGTATTCTTCCTTCTGCATTATATCAGATCAAATTTGATAATTTGTTACTCCTTGGTCGATGACAATTACGAAGTATAGAAACATCATTCTCACAGGAATTTTAGTGTATTCGATAGTAAGTACAAAACTGTCTACTTGCAACTAACTATGATAAACCTTAAGAAATACAAAAGTAAACAGCACTGAGAAATTAAGTCGTTTGGGTTAAATAAGAAAAAACTTAATAAAGACACGTTTGTATAAAAATACACCTTAAATATTTTGTATAAGGATGAACTCAGAAAAGAGTTTCTTGTACCTCATTTTATGTACGTGTAACTTTTTTTATTTTTTTATTTTATTTCTCTTTTCAACTTTTTCCTGTGCATTAAGAATCATTACTGTATCTACAAGGTAGTCGTTAAGTTCATGCTTGGAGAGCAAGCGTCTATTAACTAATTAGATTTCTATTTTTTTTCTATGTATTATGAATTACAACTGTGCCTACAAAATAGTTGTTAAATTGGCACTTAGAGAGCAAACACCTATTAACTAATTAGATTTCTATTTTGTTCTATGTATTATGAATTACAACTGACAATCATAACGGCTACAAGATAGTCGTTAAGTCGGTGCTTAGAGAGCAAGTACCTATTAATTAATTAGTTTTATATATTTTTTTTCTATGGATTAAGAATTACAACTCCACCTACAAAGTAGTCGTTAAGTTGGTGCTCTCCAAGCATCATAATTTAACATATTCAAATTCGTTCACCTTGCAGTGCATGCACGGTGGCCACCGTTGCGTTACGTCATTGGCATTGCGCGACATTATTACGCTCGCACCAATACAGGTACAATACACCTGTCAAGGTGTTCGAGCTGTCCATGTCCACCTGAAACACCGTGTAAATGCACACGCACACGAGAACCGCGGGTGCTAAGTTTGTTTCATAACGTTGCAAAACATGATAATTCGCGAAATAGCTGCATCGCTGTGTCCTCGGAAATTAGTCCTGCAGGAATCCGCGAGAATTCTCACTTTCATCCAAAACTTAAACAATTTCGTTGCTGTTACCAAGACAAAAAAATGTCTACGAGATTTCCTACGACTTCTTTTAACACTTTATTTACTGGGAACCTATTTGTAGATTTTTCAATTGCAGTGTTTGTCTTCTGGAATTTATTCAGTGTTGTTGGTCGTCTATTTAGGATGTTCAATTTTTGGAAACAGACTTGACCTTGGATGTACCTAATAACATTACGAATGAACGTCAGGAATTAAGGTCAACCTAGATTAACATATACTAATGTAGAAAATTCTTTTCTAAATTGCATTGCTGTTTTCTAAATAGACTCGTAACACTGCTATTTTTACTTTTAACTCGAATTTCTCTTATAATAATTTCTCTGCAACGTTCTTTAACTTGCTTTTTCATTTTATTGATGGATTAATGTCTGCATCAGCTGGAGATACTGGTTACTGGCGACGTGGCATATCCAGATCAGGTTTTGTGATTTAATGTTATATGAGTTTCTGGAATAATCTCTGTTTCTGTTTAAAAAAAAGTGTAAATGTCAAAGCTCTATCCATTTAATTTTTAAAATTGTATAACACGTAAAATTAATTTTCCCTCTTCTATTCTTCTTTAAAACCTACAAAAGACGTATCAATTACCAGTTTAAGCGATCTCCTAATTTTCTAAATCTCAAGTTAACAACTAATGATTTCATTCCACGTTGTTTACTTCATTTTAGAACTATAACAAAAATTGAATCGTGACTAAAATTGACGTAACCGTTCCGTGCTCCAGTTTGATACACAAAATTGATATATCTTTCATGGTATTAATACGGAAGAGGCAAATCTGTGTACTCTACACGTACGAAATGGATTTTAATTAAAAAGCTTGACGCAACACGGTCGATCCTTTAAAGCTGTGTAACTTCACTGACGCAAATGCTTGTATTACCCATTGTCTCAATTTTACTCGACCCTTCAAAGTTATAATTCAAAATTTATATCAGCTTATCGAAGGTAAAAATGGGTAAAATTTAATTTTAATAATAAACAACCACTGGAAACAACGTATAACGAATCATATGCGTCGTTTATTTAATGGAACAGTTGTTGAGGCCATTTTCTGTTTATTCTATGTAAGATATAATACCATTATGCGATTCAATTTCTACTTCTTATTCAACCAGTAAGGAGTCAAAATTTGTTTATCTTTTATTCGTTTATCGATATTTGTATCCAGTTATTAAGATATGAATACCATTACTTTTTTAAAATTATTACGTCTTTTTGCTCTGTACGTGTTATATGATAGGACAGTTTTTCAATAAGAAAGCGACAGCCCGCATTGCACGCTTATAAACTCTTTTCGTTTCGCAATGAGTTTTACGCTTATCCTTTCAATTTCAACGATTTCACGGTCTCGTATTAATACTTGAACCGTGTAGTCGTCTTCAAAATAGACAAAACACTCTCCTTGAATCCACACCGTGAAGCATGCTTTTACATAAATTTATATTCAAGCTAAGGATACTATCAGCAATTTTCACAGAGTTACTACTCGAGGTTTGAATAATGCATCAAATACTCAAAACTTTCTATTCTCTTTCGTCATATCCTCGCGATGCAAAAGAAAATTTTTCACTGTCCCGGAATGGCAAATATCCGAGTATTCATGAAATTAGAGTTGGCTGGGCTGTTCGCAAAAACTTCGTATTAACCTCCTCCTGCTTTCCCTCTTATTGCACTTCGCTCAGTAATCTCTTCAGTGATTTCGCTCTTCTCGGTTTAAACTTGCGTGAACTCGCGTATTCCTTACAGAAACTATTTTGTATATTAACATCGTTAATTCTGTGCCTTTATGTTCACACATTTATAACTGGGGTGCGATTATTTTGCAAATTCATATATTCATAGAAACAGAAACAGAATTCAAAATTAAATGGCAGGCTTGATTTTTTCAAATAAAAATTTCATTTTAAATGTATACAAATATAAAATTTATTCATGTGCAGTCAGTGTAATGAGTATTCGTACAGGAACTATTTATTTTAAATTGGTTGCTGTACGAATACTTCTTACACTGACTGTATATATTCATAATTATTTAAGAACATTAAAGCTATCATTTAATTTAAATAAATTTGAGTCTGACTGTATGTAAAGTACGTCCTATTTTCTAAACGGTATAACACGTGTGTTATTGTTAATAATTTATGTATCTTCACATTTGTGCATATTTTTACAGATTTCCCCATATTTCCATTTACCATATGTGCATTAATGCAGTCTATGTATAACTGTAGTTTAAGTAGAAATATTTACTCGTCATTCTGTTACATGAGGGTACCAACCTTTTAGATAACCTAACTCTCAACCTGATGACCACTACAATGTACACGAAGTTCAGTAGTCATCAAATCTCGTCTATTGCCATTCTAGAAATTAACTCTATGTCTTCACATTTGATTATTTATAACTGCAGCTTAAATAGAAACATTCTTTCACCATTGTCAAGAAACTTTACTTTACAAAGACACGTAATTAATTTTTACACCTAATGTTTTTTGCTTTGATATTTGTCCATTGATAACATTCTTCGAGGAATATTAATTGTTGAACTATCCAGAGCATTGCTTCGTTTTCATTTGTGAACAGATCAGTCAATTTTTACTTCTTCAAAGTAACTTCTACTTCTAAGAAGGCCAGAGCCATTCAATTTATGTGCATAATAGTTACCTTATCAAAAGTATT
>NC_071978.1:18742696-18958850 GCF_026283585.1 Hylaeus volcanicus | reverse complement strand
GAGAGAGAGAGAGAGAGAGAGAGAGAGAGAGAGAGAGAGAGAGAGAGGAGAGAGAGAGAGGAGAGAGCGTTGGAAGGCAAATCAGCGGCTCCGTAGATGATCATTATAGATGGGATGAGAGCATATTAAGTAAGGCGCAGGGCGGCAGCCGGCTGCTGGAAGTTTTATTAAAAAATCTTGCCTCAAGGGTGATGGATATTTCTTGACAGGAGTCGACCTTGCGCCTAAGATAGTCGACGGAACAGTCGACGCGATGGGGGTGGAAAAAGGAATCGCGCGAGATACGCCCAGGGACGCTGAACGAATGGTGCCCGAAACGAGGAGTCGAAATAAAATGAATCGAAGCGAGAGGTCTTTCGGAGGAACAAGGGCTCGGGAGTGTGCTTCATTTAAAAAATCAGTGACTATGGCGGATGGCAAAGAGAAGGCTTCCAATTTAAAGCTCGAATTACGGGTGTAACACGGTTTCGTGCAGAGCCGTGGTATTAAAACCTGCGTTAAGGAGGAGAGAGTTCTCGAAACGAAACCGGGTCGAACATCAAAATCGTATGAGTGGCTGGGAATTAAAGGGAGGTCCAAATGGGAATAAAAGACAAAGAGCAGCTCCGCGAAATCGAGAACGATAGGGAAGTGTCGTCTATCGAAAACAAAGACGTTAAACAGTAGTTTGGCACGTGTCTTCGCGAACGTGATAAAAGGAAGGAAGTTTAGGCCAAAGAAAAGGCAGACAAGTTACAGACTAATTGATATAGATATTTGTTTTCAATAAATGAGTTCAGCCACAGCGTAATGTACAGCCTCACTTGACACTCTTGCTTACTCGGTAAGACAAAGCTAACTGACGCGCATTCAAATCGTCCTTTCGCATACGCATTGTATGGTTCGGATATAAACAGCGAAGCGTTCAATACAATTTGTATCTTACAACAAAAGATGTTCTTTCAATCATCGCGGAAAGAGGAGTCGAAAGGACATCCGAAGAAAAGCGATACAGGATCATATGGATTGAATAGATTAACGTCGAATCCGAGGAGAATCCTGACGGATTCTTGCGAATTGCGTCGACGCCTTCCGGGCTCCGATCGTCGCGCGGTGCAACAAACCGAGTATTAAATCAAAATAGAGCATGGGGAATCGATAAGGTGGGCAGACGAGGTAGACGGGGACCTGGAAAGGGAGGAACAACGAAATCTTTTGTCGGGAGACTGTGAAAACCTGAGATGTGCGCGGATGCTACGGCAAGGGGAGTTAAGGTACGGTGTGCAGATGGCAAGAGAAGGGGGTTCGAGAGGGTAGTGAATTAAAGCGGCTCGTCCTTCCTAACGAAGTCAACACGCCGGGCGGACGGATAAGGCTGCCTTGTCGAGCGGAGACTGTCGTAACAAGCGTAATCTTATATAAGACGGCGGGCCGGGGGCGAGGGTCAATTGTAGGCGGCAGGATAGGGATGAAGGCAGAAGGAATCTAAAGGGAGTAAGGTTAGGAAGAAACCTCAAACCACCGGCTCGAATTATGCCTCGTTCCCACCCTCGATGGCAGCTTTCGCTTCCATTCTACGTCTTCTGCGATTTGACTCCTTTTTAAATACGTACCGTTCCTCCGTCTATTTACTTTTTATTCTCCATGCACGATTTTGGATCATTTTCGAACCTGAATATTTGAACTTTTCTGAGTGCTGTTTGTACGTTTTTCATTTGTTCCGAATCTACTAGTCTGGCTGAGCATTTAAATTATTCGTATCGAATGTTAAACTTATCTTGCGAAGTTGCCCTGATTTTTAATATTTTCTGTTCCGGTTCTATTTTATTTATATTTTCAAATCACGTTACCGGTTTATCTCCAGCAATAATTCAGCTTCTCTGATTATTTAATTTATCTACCTTGGATATTAAATTTACCCGCCGATGAGCTACTTCAGGTATTTTCGTCAGTCCATCTCTATTTTCCTTTTAGCCGTTTTGAACGTTGAATGAATTAATTTTAAGGGTTTGAAAATGCTATTACTGTTCTTTTCCAATTTTATTTATACTTTCATCTCATGTGTTTGACTAATTTAAACCAGTAATTTGCTTGCTCCACTTATTTATTTAATTTACCTTGAATATTAAGCTACCCATTATCTGATTTCTTTTTCGGGTATTTCTATTGTTTCTTATCCCATTCCTATTTACTTTCTACATGCTGTCTCAGTTAATTCGAACCACTACGGCATTTGCCTTGTGTATGTTTTTATTTCATTTCCCTGTCTTTAATATTAAACTTACCTCTAGATTAAAGTGATTCGGTTTGGCTTTTCTTTCCTACTTCGTATTTTCTGTGCACGTTCTTGGTTAACCTGATTTTTCTTCTTAAGCATTAAATTTACCTGTTATTTGACTACATTAGTAGATACTCTTTATTCCTTGCTCACGGTATACTTCGTTAAGAGAACTAATTCATTTACTTGGAGTATTAAATTTGCCTACGTTAAAATTTAATCCACCCCTTATATACCTCCTTTATCCTCTCCTTTATTTACATACCGTTTGATTTCTCTCTTCTTAAAATTGTTTTTAAATGTAAACCCAAGAATGCATTTTTTTCTGTCGAATAAAAATGTAAAAAAATATATTAAACTTGACTAAATATCGACATTCATGATTGTATAGCACAGTTAAGGATTTCTAAATATCACTTATGTACACACATATTTTTAGAAACCTGTTAATAAAGTATTCTATTTTCAATCAATTTTTTTTCCCGATAATTAAATTCACATTTCTCTACACTCGTAAGGTAAATAAGAAAATGTATCCTACGAGAATATTATTAAACCGCTCGGCTATCTCATTATCTTAAATGACTCCTTTTATATAGAAGAACAAATTTTATTCTTCTCGTTTCTTTTCTCGCCAGTTATAAATGTACACTTCACGACAAAATGATAGGACATCTTATTAACGTCTTATATATTAAGATTCTATGCAATTCTATATGAGAATAGACCTTAGGTGTAACATATTATTGTTTTTAGATGTAAAAAATGTTATATAATGTCAATGAATAAAATGTTTTATTCAAAAATATGAATAGAATAAAATATTTAACCTGCAAGATCAATAATTTTTGGTTTTCCCTTTCACTTGTGTTTCAATTTCGAAATTTCTCATACCAGTTTGTACTAGAATTTATTATTACTTGCTTTAGCTGTATGTAAGTTTAAGTTTATAATTGCTTATCGTACAATTTTGTTATAACAATTATCACGTCTGTAATTTTATTTACCATTATTTTCAAGATTTCTTTCGTTAGAAACTGCGGTAAAAAGTAATTATCAATATAAGTTTACTACCGACTGCCAGTTCTCAGCGCGCGCTACTGTACATTTCAGTCAGCTGATCGTGCGTCTGCGCACATGAGCACGTGTTCCACACGTCCACACCCGACAACACAATCTGTTAATATCTCGATATTGAAGCCTCAAATCTCGAAACAGTAAGGACCTTTCCGATTCACAATGTCACAAAGAATCAATCTTAAAGAGAAATTCCGATCTTCCGGCAATACCAACTGTACACACGAACTATTCCACTATAAACAATCTCTTCTACGCGTCTTAATGATACAGTGAAATTTAAAGAATACAGAATACGTCCTATCATTTTGTCGCGGAGTGTATCTAATTTGCTTCTCCTTGTGTCCATCGTGTTTCTTTTTCCCCCGTCTTTCATTTCTCCTCATTTTCATCGTCCCGCAACCTCTCCCCTTCGGCCTCTTATTCTGTCTCTCTCTTTTTCTTACAACGGGTTCCTAGTTCACGAGTTCCACCCCCCCCCCCCCCCCGCCCCGCTCCTCGGTACTGCTTCCACTTCGGTAGCCATTAAAATGATAAAATAATGTTTGCGATGGTAAGTGCCACTAAAGCCCGCCGCTTAACCACACCCGCTGGCTCACCCCTCGTAAAGAAGCCGACCCTCGACTTTGTACCATCTTGTCGAACCACTTCTCGCTCACGCTGGTTCGCCCCGGTGCTAATTTACGGACGCCGTACTCGAGGCGGCGACGAGTAATCGATTTACGGCCACGATGAACGAAAGAGGACGGAGAGTACGTCGGCAGTGAGAGGGAGGGTGTGGGGCAGTGAGAATACCAAGAGTTTTGGGTGGATAGCACGGGACACAAGGGGTGTTCGCGACGGGGAAACTATTGGCGACCCCGGATGATACCGTAATTATTGCTTCCTAGTTCACGCGTCGTTAAAGCGTTACGCACTGTAATTAACGTTCTCGGCGTCGTGCGTGTACCGGTCTCTTCAGGAATTGGTGGCGGTGAACCTTGGCTGATGTAGACGTCTACGGGGCGTCCTAGACCAGAGACAGCTCACTCAATGCTTTCAGATAGGACCGATATGGACGTATGGTATACAGCTACGAGGCTCATCCTCTTTATCCAACATTGGAATACTTGAGAGATTCTAAGCAGGCTACTATAATAACAAGTTCCCCATGGTATATAACAAACAACAACATCCGTAAAGACCTCCGAATACCTTTCGTTAAAACTGAAATTAAGAACTTCGTTGATAAGTACGCTAATAAACTTAGACTTCAGCCAAACACGCTGACACAAGACCTACTAAATGAACAAACTGATACACGCAGACTGAAAATATTTAGACCACATGATAATAATAATTGATTTTAGATTGATAGAAAGTGATCTCAAATATGTAATAAGAACTTATCAATTATATGTTAGACAAGAAGGTATGAATCAATGAAGACAATATCTACATGTTAATTATTTCTATAATAACAAAAATATTGTTGATTGTTATTTCTTTTGTAACGGATTGCAATAAAGATCAAATCTTAAAAAAAAAGATAGGACAAAATTTTGTCATCCTACAGGACTGTTCAATGTCAACGGAAAAGTATAAAGTTTCTAGTGTTCTATAGTAATTTCTTTTTATTATAACCAATTTATCACGTGTAATCGCAGTGAAAACAGTTACACGAATGCGACCGAATTTACATTTTCCATGGTAGCATTCGGTTATTATTATTATTTACAGTGTTATCAGATTAACATTATCAATTCTCGAGATTTTTATTTCGTTACATTGTCAGCTTCATGTCCTGCAGGCTTTGACAAAATTCGGCTTGGTGGGAGGCCTGAGTAACTATCCCTGTTCTAAACTCTTGATACCGTAGCTGAAGGGTGGATTAGTGGTTACCTACCTTTTTAATCCTAGAATGAATTTTTTGGGTATTTGGCATTTCAGATTCTTATTTATACGCACAATTTCATGAATGATACACTATTATATTTGTATTTCTTATTTTATTTATTTTTTCAGTTAACGTATCAGTTTATATGTTAGTAAAATAGCTACACTTAAATGGGTATTCTTTTCTTCCTGAGTCGAAACGTACTCTTTTATATTCTTGTTGCTCGAGGTTTTTAAAATATGTTTACTATTTATATCGAAACGAAAATAAGAGGTAACTGGTTAAAATAATTGATTTTATTTAATACTTATTTGAGAATGAAAATAACATCAATTCATTTGAACTAATACCAATTTCAAATGACGTATTGTTTCGATATTTATTTTATTTCTTTAAAGAAAGAAGTAATACTCCAAATAATATACAACATAAAGAATTCTTCTTCCAAAAAATTGAAAGAATAAAGGTTAATATATTTATTTCGTCTTGAGATAATATAACAAATAGATTTATTAGCTATTTCATCAGCGTGATCATAAACATGGAAATAATCATCAACTATAATAACGTGTTATTTCAAACGATATAATTTCTAAAGTACCCAGATCTGAGTACCACATTTATTAAATCAAACTCCAGTCGAAATGTACTCTGTCTAATTATAAATAACGACACTCCTGCACCGATCAGCATTCTCTTCAATTTTTTTCCTTCCCTTAAAGTTTCATCACACCCTAGCTCGCTCTGTAGCGTAGTCCTCAAACGCGATCCTCCCGTGACGCGTTACAGTGATCCCTGTCGATCCCTCAATCATCCCGACTCAGCCGACAACGCGACAACGTTAAACGATTAAGCTCAGTTCCGGTGAGCGGCGAATCCCGATTCGTTCCTTGCCTTGCTCTTCTATCCCGAAAGACAGGCACCCAGCTGGCAAGACAGGAAACGAGAAGGGCTTTAACGGGCCGATTAGCCCGAGCACATCGAAACACTTTTCAGCACTTTAGCGCGGCACGGAGATTTTCACCCCCGTTCCTTTCTTCGCCCCCTTTCCGACGGTGGATCCGTCGGAGTTGCGACTGTCTGTTTTGAAAGGGTAGCAATTACCCCGTCCGCGGTGGTGAATTCGATCCATGCCGAGACGAGAAGAAACCGCGACAGGGTGTTGAACGAAGAGCTCCAAGAGGGATGTCTAGACCGGCTTCGCGCGTGAACGGAAGGGAATCAGAGATATTCTGGGAAACGAAGAAAGAGAATCGAGAGGAACACGAGGAGAGAAGACAGTCCACGCGAGAGGAAGTGGAAATGTCTAAGAAAGTAGGGTGCTGGAAGGAGAGTACGACAATGGTTATCCTGCGTTCGTGGACAATGGAAAGAGGTGGCTGAGACCGTGGAGGACCTCTGAGAGCGGTAAGGAGAGGAGCTGAATACTGGGCTCATTAAACCCGGAATGCTGATTGCGTTAGCCCTCGGCAAGTCATTCCACCCCTCCTCGGCTGTTAAATGGACGTGCATTTCCGTTGGTTTCGCACACATTGGTCACCCGATACATGCGTGGAAACACGCAGGCACGCAGACACGCACTGGTCGCGTATGATCTGTCTTTCACGATCGTGAAGCTTGACGATACGACATCTGGTGACGAGTTTTAACGAGAATTTGACCTTTCGATTAGAATTTTTTCATGATTTACGATGTTGTATTAGGAATGCTTGTGCAAGATTCTAAGGTATGGTGTAATTGACAGTCTAAATTTGGTGATGTTACATGAACTGGTTTGCCATCGACGAGACTAATTTAAAAGCTTACCAAGCACGACCTTCGGAGAGGATAGAATTAGGAACAGCATTTCAGTTGCAATTTGCACGTGTGAATATTTAATTTTCTTAAATCTTTTCTTGTGTAATACCACAACGTTTATACAGTACGGAGTACAAGTGAACACAGATGAAACGAAATTAGCGAAGGAAGTTTGCTCATTTATAGAATTACGATAAAATGAATTAGTACGTATCTATGAATGATCTGATTCTAACATACTTCGATTAGAGTATCGATTAAAAGTCAAGTATAAAGACTTTGTCATCAGTCGATTAATTCCGTACAGAATTGGTCCGTGCGATGGTAAGGTAACCTTTACAAGGATAAATTATTTCATTTAAAATAAGCAACAATTCCAACTGATACTGTTTTTCGTCAAATAATCGTTTTGAGACTATGTAAATATAATTATGAATATTTAACAGCAATTTTAGTACTTATTTCCAATAATTTACAATTCTTAAAATAGTTTGAGTGCTAAATGTACATGTACCAGTATTGTTGAAGTAGTTTAATTTTGAGGTTCAATTATTCGAAGGGATTTATTAAATTCATTCACAAGAAGTGTTCTAAATAGCCATCTGCAGTCTCAATAGAATTTTGCAGACATCTTGTCAAAGAGTTTCTCACCATCATGCATTAATCACATGCTACTTACAATGTTTGTGGGTTTTCGATCGAACATTGTACACAGAAGGGTTAGTCAAATCAATTACAATACCTCAGACTGGGATTAATAATTTCGATGTGATAATGGCAATATCTTGTAATGATGGTGAAAATGGGTTCATAGGAAATTTATATGGACTATATGTATATGAACTTTCTTCATTGATTTTGAATCCTAGTCTACCACTGAAATGGGTCCTACACGTAAGCTTACTCCCTCTATAATTATAGCGACTTTTTCAAGATCAGCCATAGCAGGATCATAAATATGACAAGATTGGTAATCTCTCATTAAAGAAAATAAGGAACGATAGAAAATTGTTTCAGAAGAGTCTAGCCAAATCAGCTAGAGAATAGAGAAGCTCAGTTTGAAATGAGGAAATATCTCTGTAATATCTCTGTAATTAGTGGAACAGTTGGACATACTCATATAATTTTTCTTCATTTTCTCGAATCACAATCTACCACTGAAGTGGTTCCCACATGTAAGCTTATTGCTTGTGTAATAACAGCGACTTTTTCAAGATCAGCCACAGCAGGATCATAGATATTACAAAATTGTTAATCTCCCAAAATGGAAAATAAGGGACGACAAAAAATTGTTTCAAAAGAGTCTAGTCAAATCAGCTACAGAAGTTCAGTTTGAGATAAGAAAATATCTCTGTATAAGAATACCTGTATTCAATGAAACAGTTGGAGTAAACCCCTTGCTCATACAATCTTGAATAACTTTCTTGAGTTCCAATCTACCACTGAAGTGGGTTCCACGTAACAGCATGCTCCCTCAATAATAATAGCAAGATTTTTAAAATCAGCCACGCGGTCATAAAGCTGGTATCGAAAGTCGGGTGTTTCCCGGTGTTCCTCCGATCAGTTCGGCCCGACGTTTTGCTCGGTCATTAAAAAGCTTTCAACCGACGAACAGCGGCTCATTCCACGCGTCGGCGTGCACCCGTGCTCGTGGAAAAATGTTTCGTCGACCGCGGGAGCTGCCACTGCTGCCAGCGGTGAAAAAAAGAATGACGCCGCTTTGGGGATCGTGAGGGAGTGAGACGAGAAAGGGAAAGAATCATGGGCGCCGATCGAAAACCGCGCTTTGCCCGGTGTGCTTTTTTTACTGCCAATCGGCAGTTCGCGTTGTACCGGTCATTGTCACCCCTGAATTCCAAAGACTTCCCACCATTTTCTCGCGGTTGACGTTCCATTGGCACACGCCGAATGTTACACGGCTGAAATTTTGCCAATTCCATTTTTATTTCGAGGCTCGTGCGCGTCCCGCGACAGGCCCATTTTACGAAGATGAAAATTTATGCGACTTTTTGTAACGTTATCACGCGTCGTTTTCGGAACATTTCTTTGTTTCTTGGGCTTGTTAAGAATAATAAGGGAAAATGGCAGTGTGAGGAAGGAATGTTAGACGAAGAAATTAAGTAAGTATTCCTTTATGTTATAAGGTGATCAACGATTTAATGTTATCGACTGTATGATGTAAACGTATATTAAATACATACTTAGATGAAGTCGAGGCATTATATTTTACTCTTCAACATTTGATAAATCATTGATAACAATCTAAGCCAGTATGCATACTCATATATTGGATAGAAATATAGATTCTTTCTTCTTCTATACCAAAAATTTACCTAGTAATGCATTGGCCACGCAAGTGTATTTGTCTGTGAAAATTACCAAGGCTAGGATGGGCGAAATGTATTTCTCGTCTCGCGTGCAACGTTCCCGTTCTGTTTCGCGTGATTTCTTCCATTCAATCCGACGCGCGTTATTAGAACTGTCTTTCCAGTGTATTTCTGGAATTTTTCAGCACCCAATAGGTTTTCGCATTTTTTTGATGAACAAGATATTATTAGGTTTTATGAGGTTGCCAGTGATCCAACGTTTGATAGTGGTTTCGGAATGATGTGAACAAATTCAATTTTTCGCTTCAAGTATTTTTGATATTTGGAAGGTTGATATAGGTCAAATTAGAGCAATATCGATTTTGTTCAGCAATTTTTTTAGTTATAGGAACAAATTTTATTTAGGTAGGTCAAATTATTTTTCTAAATATAATGTGTACTGTGTATTCATGCCGAGTAATAATGTATCATTTTGTTTCTGTTTTGTAATGTATCATTTCATAATGTAGCATTTTTTACAATGTGAATTGTAAAGCTGATTTAATTAAACAGTCAAGACTACTGAACGACTATTTCCACTTGGCTATCCAGGTGGTCTATTATCTCTTATTGAAGTACCGCACTCTCTATCTCTAAACCAGAAAGGCAAACAATTACCTCATACACTCGCTGCATAATTATTCCCGATGTATTTGTACCGTAAACTAGAAAATTAAATATTCGTTGGATCGCAAAGCCCGAAAACTACCAACCTAATAGAGACAGAGTTGTACAACACGCACCACTCAGTTCCTAGAGTTATTTCATTATTCCGTTTTAAGTATTTTAGTTCTAACCACCTAATACACATGGCAAGCGGAGATTTCTCGTTCAGAGTAAATCTGACTCATGACGACTTAAAACAATAAACTCATATAGTCAGAAGCTGTAGGAGCTTCCCATTGTTCTATTGTCGTTGGATTCAGGCAGGCATTCACCGAGAATTTGCATTTCTAGCTGTAAGTACGTTTTCAAAAATCGATCAGGATTAGGTTTAATTAATTATACTTTGAGTAGGAAAAGTATTCGGTCAGTTTTGAAGGGACTACGATGAGAGCACAGACTCTAGTAAGTATTTCTTTTTCTTTATATAAATTCTGCTGCTATTGTAATGAACTACCACCGCGGTATCGTTTCGATATGCATATATTATATTATAATATTAAACTAGTCACACATCAATATATTTTTTTTCACAATTATGGATTGCTTAGATTCCATTATGTCCAAGATCCTGATGAAACAAATTTCTCATTGGAAAAAGATCGCCATACTAATTAACGAAGGAGGGGATGAAGAAGAAAAAGAAGAAGAAGAAGAAGAAGAAGAAGAAGAAGAAGAAGAAAAGTAAAAAAAGAAGAGTGCTTAAGCTTCAAGATCAACAAGAGTTCTTGATTGTTGGTTGATGTTGATACAGAGAACATCATGAAGAAAAGAAAATCTTTTCACAATGTCTTAAATTTCCTTGAACTAGACATCCAAAAAATGTTCCTCGTCAACGTCTTCAGACAGTCATTTTCGATAACGGCGCATTCCCAATGATTCCATTCCGTAAGAGACTTTGATGAAACGAATTTCTCATCGGTAATCACCATGCTAACCAACGAAAGAGAAGATCGAGGTCCTCGAGCTCCAAGATCAATCAGAGTTCTTGATTGTTGGCTGACGGTGTTGATACAGAGGACGTCGTAGACGGATGGAAGTCGAATCGCTTAGAATTCGGACACTGGAATGCGACAGCCCCGAAGAACCACGGTCAAAGAGAGGAAGAAAAGGGACGAGAAGGGAGAAAAGGTTTACGCACGAGAGAAGGATGCGGACCGAGGGTGTCGAGAAGAGACAGGGTGAGAGTGAACTCAGGATCATCGAAGCTGGAAGGAGTCGATTGTACGAAACGACTGTTCGATAGACGGAGAAACGACGTTGGTCAATGGATACTAGCCGGTGCGAGAGAAAGGCACGAATGGGGTGAAAAAGACGTAAAGGAGTCTCGATTTAGCTTTGGTATACAAGTGACTGAGCCAGCCGAGCACTCGAATGTAATCGAAATCCGCGTTGGAAAAAGAATAATCGACGATGGAGGGCGACGGGTACAGAGGATGGAAAGACCGCCATAAATTTCTGTGACCGAGCCGCCATCGATCCTAAATACGTAAGCTTTTAGCTTTCACTTTGTTCCTATCCAACGAGCTCTATCTATCCTGGCCAGATCCTCCACGTTGGTCTCTCGACGTCTCACCTCTGACGGCCAATCCACGTGTACTTCTTCCTCTTCCTTTTTTCTCTCTAGGCTTTTTCATGGGAGCTTATAACCCTCTCGAAATTGGGTGTACCGAGTACCGAGTATTGAGCAGCGCGATAAGATTCGTCGCACAGTTGATACAAGCACGAGTTTATTGTCGTTATCAAACGTTTCGATTTTACGTTTGGATATTCTTCGGTAAAAAGTGCGAAAGTTTCCGAGATATCTGAAACACTAGTGCAGTCTGGTACAGGTATGCGTTTAACGCTTTTAAATGTAGTAATAAACTTCCTTGAACTAGTAAACAGCTTTTTCGTGCAAGGATACCCAAGATATTATTTACCTACAGACCTTCATACAAATTATTGATCGAAACGATGTAATAAATTAATAATGATATATGAACATAGTAAAATGTATTGCTTGTTATTTCAACGAAATCCAATTGTTAAAGTAGTTCTAGAAGCGAGCTTTCTACATGTAAATATTTTGACCATTCATCTTTGGTCCTCTTCAATATACATACATACATAAATCTTGATCGAATATGGAGATGAAAAATAGAAAAATGCTATTACGAAAGTAAGAGAATTTATAGGACACATAATACAAAACAATAAATTATAATGTAGGTAATAAAAGGATAACCAGATAAATTATATCGTTCGTCTAGTATATGACTTAATACTAGCTAACAGGATGTTAGATACATTGAACTTGCATCCATCATACATATTATTACAAGATGCTTGGAGATTTCAAAAGTTTACTTTGATTTTAAGTTAATCGATTAAACTTTTACCAATAACTCTAAACAATAAATAATACTGTTGCTTATGAATTAGTTACTGAATTTTCAAAAATGGTTCGACATTTCTGTCTCACGACCCTGCAACAATTTTATTTATGTTCTACAAGTATTAATATAAGCTTAAGATTAACTAAAAAACAAAGTTAATCTCTAGATCTCCAAATGTCTTATAACAGTGTGTACCTAAGTTTTTAAAATCTTTCCACATTACATAATTTTGAACAGTTTTAGAGTATCTATAGATATTCATTGTCTCTATTTAATAATAAAGTACGAAGTTACTATTGTCATTGTGAAAAATTTGTTTTGACTGGTCAACTATCTTCACATTACATACTTTACAATAGTTTTGGAGTATCTATAAATATTCATCATTGTTATTTAATGATAAAGTAACCAGTTACTACTGTCTATATGGAAGATGGTCTAATGTCTTGACTGGTCAACTATTGCTACCATTCAATTATTTATTATAACCAATCTATTTATCAACAACGATGGTTAACAGATACCAGAGCGCAAGTGGCGTTTTCAATCGGACGAGAAAGATGAACATAGAGATTTTCGCTCATACGGAATTTTATTCCGCTCAACGGAACGGTCATTTCTGTTGCAACCGCGCTGCTAATTTTTTCAATACCACGCCGAGAATGAATTACGTTTTGGCACGCTGCACAGTGTTAAAATGTGAAACAGTCCCTCGAGCCCCGGGGCCAAACCGCGGAAAACATATATTCGACGATCCCCAGAAACGGACGATGTATGACGACGGGATAAAATATCGTGTACCAACTCCTCCTCGATTCCTCGTACTCGATAAATGCTTTCGTTTTCCATTCTTTCTATTTCCTAGCTAGAGTTCACCCCGTTCCCCTTTCTGCAGCTGGAAATCGCGCGATGTACGTCTATATCGTGAACAGAATTTATCGAATCCCTTTCATGCGCTGAGGTATGGGGATGAAAAGTCGTGGGACTCTTGCTACTTTTGGAGGACTTAGGAACGATCGTGGTTATGATTTAACTCATTCACTGCCAGACAAATTTAAAATGTTTTGCCTTGGGCGCCAAGATTTCATACAGATGAGTAATCTAGGTTATTATTTTCATAATAAAAAGTGCTGTTGTGAATGTTAAGTGGAAATGAAAAAGTTAGAAAGTGAACGGCGAGGACGTGGCGGCTGTACGTTGACGCCACAGTAGATTAGCCCATTCACTGTCAGATCAATTTAAAGCGTCTTGTCTTGGCTGCCAAGATTTAATACAGTTGTGTAATCTAGGTTATTATTTTGATAATAAAAAGTAATGTTAAATTTGTTGTTTTAAACAGAAAATTTACGCTGTTTTTTTGCAATAATTCGCGCCCCAAATGGCTATAAACTTATACCTTGACTAATTGTGATCAGTTTGAACTACGAAACGTCTCGTAGTTGGCAGTGTAGGGGTTAAAGTATGTCCATCTGTTAACCCTTTAACTAACGACCTACTTACGAACTGTCTACAACTTAAAAGAGGATTTTCTACATTAATCTAGTACGACATTAATTTCTGCATGCTGTTACTAGGTACGTATGTCAAGAGCCTTATCTGTTTCTGCAAATTGAGATTGTAAGTAAACAAGTAACAACACAGGTAATAGGTTCCTGTAGGTAGAATTAATAGTAAAATGCCTATAAATAAACTTCCAGTAGATAATGTTTTAAATGACCATTCTTAAGCTGAATTCGAGTAATCAAATCATTCAGACAATTGTTTCTGTTTGTTGGCACGAACACTGGTAATGTTTCGTTTAGAAGTATCTTGGTTCTTTTTAGGTTAACATTAAATGGTAACATTCAATGTAGTAACAAAATACATTACATAGACTTGCACACAGTAGCATAGCAGTAATAATTAATACCTAACAAGGGTCCGATTATTTGATTGAAACGTGCTCATACTTATTTTACTGATTTAACATAATATCATACATATATTTATGAAATGGTTATTCTTCAAATAATCTTTTACTGTAGAAAAAGGTTTATACAGCACGTTATTATTTTCTCTACTTTATACAAGCAAAATAAAAATACATTTATAATATGTACAATGTAAAAACGATTTTATAGTGTAACACAAAATTTGATCCAAAAGATCAATCCTACACAAAAATACCAATTGAATAGAATTGATAGTTTCAGAGATAGAAATTAATTTCCACAACTCATTACAGCTCCACACGATGAAAACATAAATTGAACATCCTGTACTGCTCAACCAAACACGATATCTACAAAATGATGGCTTATTCTGTCCCTAATTTTCCTCGAACTACATCACAGTTTATTCCGAACAAAATCCCCAACATCCACTGCAAAGAGTGATCGATTTAGCGTGAAATGACCCAAATGAAAAATACGGCGGCTGCGTACGTCTGATGAATCCTTTTCTCTCCAGGACTCGTATTTCCTTTTCTCTGAATTTGTTGGAATTACCGAGCCAGTGTAACGAGGTATGAATACTGCACTGGGTTAAATCGCTCGTGGACATCGGGGTCGCTTCCAAGATTCGAACACGCGGAAAGGATGGAAGCCATCTCGTCGCGTTCGCACGCTCCGACTACGATAGGTTCCTAGGAGTTGTTCCGTCTCTGAAATGTTTCGCGCAACTTTACCAATATCCAATGCAAATCTGCTACGCTCACCCCCGTGGAATGGGATACGTGTGTCGCTCTGCTACCGGGTCATAAAAGCGTCCATAAAAGAGAGCCAAAGAGGCACTTACGGTCGTTAAATTCACTGCGTCCGTCGATACAGAATTAAGGGGCTAGTTTCGTCCAGGGAGCCAAAATTTTGGTTTCCTTTAGGTATTAATTTAAAAATGAGTATCGCGTTGATCGATTTCGAATTTTTCACACGTATTTATGTATGTACCGTGTGCCTGTTCAAATTTTTTCAAGCATTACTGATTGCCCATCTTTGAGTAATATAATGTTTTGTTGAAAGTTGTCCATCAGACTATAATTTACATGAACTTTCTCTTCTTAATGTGGTATACTATTAATAATTCGCTTGATATTAGAGTAAGTTGCATGAACAAATTCATGGAATGTCTTTGTGAATATATTAATTGATACACAAAATTTCAGTTTCATATGTTGCATACACTTCTTTCAAAAAAATATTAAATATTGTTTATTTTTCGCCACGAGAAGTGCAGAATTTCCTTAAAGGGTTGTTTGTGCAAATTTAAGCTGTTTTTGCATAGTGATTTTAAAAAATGAAGTAGACTTGTCGATTGCAAGTTTTGTACACATTTTTGTGCAATTACTCAATAACTATACATATTATCAATGAACAACATTTAAGATTAAGATAAACATCGTTCGATCACATGGAGAATTAAGTTCAAGTTTTTATCATTTTTCGAATGTTGACAATCCATTTATCAATTCATGTCATCTATAGATTTATCCTGATTGTACAACTATTTCAGCAATGATATATCCTTTTTTACCCGACTCCGAAAAAGAAGGAGGTTACTCAATTCGTGTTGAGGTTACTCAATATATATGTATATATATATATTTTTCAATACACTATATTTGTCAAATTAGCAGCTAGTTTACATTAAAGGCAAGCGACTACGAAATATAAATTACTTCGGTTAAGAAAGAAACGTTTAAGGTAATTTTATTTGCAATTTTTCTGGAGAAATATTTGTTTTCCGTCCGAATCAATATACGTGTGTCATGGATATGGTACAAGGAAGGATAAGTTGTTTTGTTTTTTCGAACGGTGTTTGAAGTTTCAATAACACGGACGAACGAACGCGCGACGCGTGCACCGAAGTGCTTCGACGCGAGTGTAGTGGAATTAATCGTTCTAAATTGAAGTAACTGTTCCGGTGACGAACTGGTGAAACACGTTAAACTTCGTGGAGTGGTTGATTCTGTTGCTAATTAGGTGATATATAGTACACTCTGGGTATCCGAAGGCGAGGACTAACAGGTTAACCAAAGTACATACATAGATTCTGAAATAGATACAAATGAAAAATGTAACTTGTTCGTGTAAATCGATAACGTTACACGCTGTAACGAGCCATTCACTGTTTCTGACATAAAATACATAATATACTTAATAAGCAGTTACTGAATAATGGTGTTGTTAATTGTTAGTATGTATGACCAGATTCTAATTTAGATCGGACACTACAACTACACGTGCTCCACAAGTAAAGCTGACATTTACAAATATTCTAAATTAATAAGAGTCGAGCTTATTGTATTAACCCTTTGCGATTCCACGTCGAGTGAGGCTCGACAAAAATGTACTGAAATCAGAAAATTTGGAGTACAAAGGATTAAAGTCGATGGCATTGAATGCTAGTAACAGTAAGAAGCTATTTATTATTAACCCGATAAATATAATTTAATAAATTAAAAAAGTTGTTTGATCTAAATCGCTTTCTTTGCATATTTATTCAGAGATTAGTATCACATCTATCAATTGCAAACTTTTCACACATATTTGTGCATGCATCAAGCGTTTGTTTAAATTTTAACAAGGATTCCTGATTTATTATTTTTGAGTAATATAACGTTTTATTAAAAGTCATTGAATAAAGTACATAAGTCTTTTAGTGCGATTATCTAAAATTTAGATTTTCTGAACTTATATATTATTATTAATTCACTTATTATTAAAGTAAATTACATGGTAATATTCATATAAATCCTTCATATACCAATTAAAATATATAATTTTAGTTGCATATATTGTTTACCATTAAATAGAAAATATTAATTATTGTTCATTTATCGACTCAAGACACGATAAAATTCCTTTAACGAGTAGATTGGTTTACATTGCAAATTTAAGTTATTCATTTGTATACTAGTCTTCAGTGCATTCAGATTCGCATTTTACTTCTGAATGCAATTGAAATTAACTATTCCAAGGTTCGAGCGTTCGCGCGATGATTCATTCGGCTGCGAATTTCCATAAAATTGTTATCGCGTCTTCGACGAGCAACGTTCTGTGGTATTGTTAGTGTCTGCTCGCGGTGCATCTCGCGTGGAACGACAGTAGGAATTCCGTTTTCCTCTGGATGTTTTGCGCTGTTCGTCTTTGTCCCTGTTCGCGTGAGAAACGAGCCGATCAAGTGGATCGGAACACACGGGGCTCCGAGATGAGAATTACGGGAATTCTATGGGACGCCGGTCTACCTTTTTCTCTGGGCTCGATCGGTTTTTTTGCCCTTTTCGAGCCCCGTCGATGAGAACGATCGTTCGAGTAAAAGAATCTCCGAGGGAAAGTGTAAACTGCTGGCCGAAATTAAGCGTGGAGAAAGAAAGGGATGTGCAAATAAGGATAGGAAAAATCGTACGCTCTCAGTGAACGTGGAAAATTATTGTACAGTTGCTGGTTGCTACCTGCGAGAGAGAAAATCATTGGAGGAATACTATATCGTTTATTTTGAAATTATTATTTGTGTTTCTTTTTAGAATATAAGATTTTCTGAACTTATACATTACTAATAATTCACTTATTATTAAAGTAAATTACGTAACACAATTCATATAAATCGTTCATGAGGAGTTTTTCAATTTGAATTTTGTTAAAATCGAATCGTACGATTCCACGCCGAGTTACATGGTATACAATGAGGGTAATATTTAATAATTATATATTTAACAAAAACAATTGTTTAAGAGTATTTAGCAATGATAGTAACTACCTATTAGATAGTAGAAATTCTACCCTTTAATTTGAATTTTGTTAGAATCGGATCAGACAATTCTACGCCGAGTTAGACACTTCAAAGTCACATACATTGTTATAAAAAAACAATTGTTTAAAACTATCTGACAATGATAATAACTACGTATTAGGTAGTAGAAATTGTGCTTTTAAAATTGAATTTTGGTAGAATCGAATCGGACAATTCTACGCTGAGCTATGACACCTCAAAGTTTCTTATTTTATAGACAATTATAAGAGAGTAACAGAGAGTAGTGACCTATACATATAGCCATGTGTCCTTGCAAGGCCGTTCCAATTCCGAGAAATACTAGTAAACATTGTAGTATTTCCTGAATGGCCCACCCCTCTAAATTCCTTGACATAATAGTAAACATTGTAGTATTTCCTGGTTGGAAAACCCCTCAAAAGTCTTTAAAAAAGAAACACTTCTACCTGTTTTTCCTTTCGAACGATTTTGATGAAATTTGGTATACAGGGGTTTTTGGGGTCGCCGATTCCAAATCTGAACTCAAAATTTAAAAATTCAAAATGGCGGATCCAATATGGCGGACCAAAATACGAGAAATTGATTCGATTTGGATGAAACTTGGTATACAAAGGTTTTCGGGGTCGCCGATTCCAAATCTGAACTCAGAATTTAGACATTCAAAATGGCGGATCCAATATGGCGGATCCAATATGGCGGACCAAAATACGAGAAATTGATTCGATTTGGATGAAACTTGCTATACAAGGGTTTTCGGGGTCGTTGATTCCAAATCTGAACTCAGAATTTAGACATTCAAAATGGCGGATACAACATAACGACACAGAATACGAAAAATGACTGCATTCAGATGAAATTGACGTTTTTCGACGCCCTCCTCTTTAAGGGGGTTCATTAACCCCTTCACATTAATCCTCGCCAATGCAACTTTGCACACAATTCCAGAAGTCACTTGAAGACTATTCCTCATGAAGTTTCACCGAAATCGGTTGAAAACTCTCATAATTATAAACATTTAAAAAAGTGTTCCGCTAATTTTGTCCAGTAGTTTATGTTTTTGTAATTAGGGGGAGAGGAATTCATACATCAATTTAAAACTTGAAACTAGCTGAGAACGAAATGATGAGTATTATTTAATAATTCTAGTGTAAAGTGACAAATGATAAAGCAAAGCAAACAATAGATCAATGTCAAGATAATAGCAGCTGTTTATAATCATACATGGAATAATCGGTGTACGTATGTACAGTTATTTTTAAAGTTTTTATTAGAAAATATAAACCATTAAATTGAACTCACTAACTGATTTATAGAAGTCATCAATAAAATATGGATTATATTAAATAAATCAAACGTGCTGTTATATCAAAGTTTATTAAATTACTGGATCATATTTCTGTTATTAAAACAAATGTTTAATACCACTTTGGCCACTTAATCTGTAAAAACCAAGTAGAAAATCAATTAATACAGTTACTTTTAATACACATGATACAATAAAATGATATTCATAAAAGAAACTATTAAATTCATAATCGAATTAAATATTCCAACTCCTTACAAAGAATTGTTGTTTAATTTGAGTTTTCATACAAAAATGGAGTTACCATTTGGAAGTTTAACAGTGAATCTGATCGTTCAATCGATGAAGGACTTGAATATCAATTAATCGAAATGATCTCATCTTTTGAAAACAATGGCGAACAGGACTTGAGTTTGTCTACGAATTCCTCAAATACGGGTAAACGCGAACACGCTGTATAATCGAAGGTACAGGCTCCCTAAATATTCAACCTAAATATTCATATCGCGTATTCCGAGCGAGGAAGCCATTCCCAGCACATGGATCGCTGAACGAATATGACCGAAAGGCATAAAAACCATTAAATGCAGAACGAACGCTATTTATTTGCCATTTAATCGTTCCTCCGTGTACGTGTTAGCAACCCATGAAATCTATGAATACAACCCCGATGGCTAAGACGATCATTTCCCGAAGAGCTTGCCAGTTTTGGTAAAGTGAAAGACAATGTTACCTTAGGAGAGATATTTGTAGATTTATAAGGAAAACTTTGATAACTCGATGGTAAAACAATTTTTTGATGTAACTATATAAATAGAGAATAAAAAGTATTTCATTTGTTAAAAGAAAATATGTCCTCATCCTTTGCCACGATTTGAAAAATGTTTTAACGATGGTTTCCTCGAAAAGTTACCTTTCATCGTGGGTTATTATTACTCGACTTTTCGGTGAGGTTACTCCAGTAAACCTGGAAACCATCGTTTCCCTTGAATCAACATCATTTAATTCCCCTTGTAAGATGAATGTATACTTTATTTTAATAAGCGAATTACTATTTAAGGCATTTGATCTCTTTCCTTTTCAAAGAAAGTAATTGTCTTACCTGTTGAATATAAAGAATATCAATTGATAATCGTGAAAGGGGAAATTGGATTAAAGAAATTTTTACAGACAAGAAGAAAATTCAGTAAAGAGAGGTATAACAAATTTTTGTGTGCTGAAATATCAAGATATATGCAATTGCGAAAAACCTAAATTGCTAACAGTAAACATTTTCAAAAAATTGCAAGATTTGATCATGAAGGAAGAGAAAATATTTACGAACAAATTTTTTTTCAAATGTATAGTAAAAATCAAGTATAATGTCTTTTTTTATTTATAAACATACAGCATGCTTGTACAGATGAAATTGTTACGTTTATTTCATTATCTATGTACATCACAAGAATATACATTAATGCATAATGCATTGAAGGAATCTCTTTTCCTATCTATAAATAAGGAATGTGTTTGTACAGGCAGAACTATTAAGTTCTTTTATTTATCTTTACAATAAACAAAATTTACATTAACGTGTAATTAAAATTTGGAGCAATGCCTTTTCCTATCTATGAATATATACATAGTATGCTCGTGTATACTAGATTGCTAAGTCTTTTAACTTATACATGTAATAATATATTTTTATTATGTAACGAAAGTTTGAAACTACATATAATATACTTGTACAGACCAGTTTACTAAGCTATAATCCACCAATGTCCTAAAAATGGGACGAGCTTTAATTCTGATATTTAAATAAACGCAGTAACAATTATGCCAAAAATAGTTCCAGTTGGTTAGTATGAACATTATTATAAAGTTAATTCAATTTTTTATTGAATTTTTGAATTGTGGCAGGTACGGCTTGTTTCCTTATTTACCTACATCTCTACCATGTGTAACAAAAACTTGGTACAGAGTTTTTTCCCATCTACGAAAACATAGTCTGTTTATTCAAAGCACATTACCAACTTTTTTTATTTACCTTTACCAGAAATATTCTTTATCAATGCGAATAGATGATAGATCAATGCGAAGCACGATAATGACCGCAACTCGGGGAAATAGTCGATAATATTAATTGTAAAGCTGTGTGCTCGGAAATCCTACGTGTCCCCGCCATATTTCTTTACTGGTTATCCGAGCGCAAGAATAAATTACTCCCAATTCGGGAATTGTCGCGTCGGTTCGGTGGCAATATGTTACCGTTAATGAAGCATACTGCAGACGTTTTCATGCATCTCGTCGAACGCGTGTAAAACGCTCACACATCGCACGCCCGTTATATTGTATTTTCCTGATGGATATTGGAAAAGTTACACGCGACATCCTGCGGAAGGAATCACCTTTGTCCTGTCTACCCGAGGCTGCCCCGCCCCAACTCGTAACCTCGTAACTTTCCGTTCTTCCCCTAGCTGTTTTCGTACAGCAATCCCAGCGGCCATTCGACCGGCAACTTTGAGACGAATTCGTGCTGTTTTCGCGTGAAAACAAGACCGAGCCAGATCCTTCGATTTGCATCCCCGTTCCTTTTAGATTCATTGCCTCTCAGAACGTTTCACTGTCGTTTCTCATTCAATCGGATTTTCCCAATCGGTGGTTTTTTGCAAGGAGATTACTTAAGGACGCAATCTGTTATTTTTACCAGTTTTTAAGCAATTTCATGTTTTTCTTTTTAGATAAAGTAATTGATACATACTTTTTAAATTTGGTGAGATTCTTTTTATATGCACATCCCTGCTCAGAACTATGTGGACACTTCCTTAATCGAAATAAATATCTAAAGGTTGCACATCTATTATTATTAATTATATCATTTATGTTTCTATATGTTTATGTTGCATTAGCGAATATATTTTATTAACAGTTTTTTTTTTAACATCATATTAGTAATGATAAAAAAACTATAGAGATAACTTGTCAATTTTAAAATTTCTTTTATCAAACTTGGATACCATTAATTTCTTCATTATATCCAAAGTAATATTATCTTATGTATTTATGTATTATATACAATACACAAGGAATACATAATACATATTTGTATTCAATACAATAATAATGTATTTATGTATT
This sequence comes from Hylaeus volcanicus, assembly GCF_026283585.1. Classification (NCBI taxonomy): domain Eukaryota; kingdom Metazoa; phylum Arthropoda; class Insecta; order Hymenoptera; family Colletidae; genus Hylaeus; species Hylaeus volcanicus. The sequence goes on along the minus strand of NC_071978.1, from coordinate 18,936,271 downwards.
CTTATATATTTTGTAATATTTCGCCATAAATGTTTTTGATATATTGAATATTCTTTCTAAACTTTTCAATCTAAACGATCCCATAGTTCCATTATAAAATTGAATATGGCACTCAAACATTTAATATTATTAACCACTTCGGTACAAACGTACAAAACGTTGACTATAGTCGACCGTCAGAGATGAATGCCGATGAGTTTTGACTGTGGGCAAGGTTTCGCGGTTGGTGAACGCCGTACCGAAGTGGTTAAATGTTGTTAAATACTCATCTAATATAGAATTTAGCAATACAACTTACATAGTAATAATTTACAGTGTATATTAATTATTCATTGAAGGTAGTAAGTGTCCACATATTTATGAACGAAGGTGTATGTATAAGAGTCTATTAAATTTACAACTGTCATGTTCAATTAGTTTAAAGCTATGTGTAATATTCCACGTCACGTCTTGATTGATGATCACGAGTGAGACTGATGGTATAAGCCATTGAAAAATGATTTTGCTCGATTCATTATGACTGTGGTTATCACGTGAACCTGGGACAAAACATATTTATTACATTTATATAATATGTACCTTCTTTAACAATTTATTATTTTTATGAAATTCGATGATCCCCCCCCCCTCCCCCATTGTCTCTCGACGTGGTTAGTAGTTCCTTCACGCTTGGGTTAGATCCTGGTGTCGACCTCTGTGCCTCATGCATCCTGCATTTAATCAGCGTACATACATACGTCCAACCATGAGTCGTGTTCCGCATGTTTCACAATTAAGCGACTCCGATCTCTCCATGAAATAGTTATGGGTTACTCTTGGATGATCTATTCCGAATCTACCTAACGTTGCTTGTTCTTTCCTATCGCAATTTTTTGTCGTATCTGGACTTTTTATCTGCAACTTTATCAATCCTTTATGAATCATTATATTGCTTAGTGAAAATTTGAAACGTGATAATAATGATTGTTCATGCAAGAGAATTCTAAAAACATAGCGTATAAATAATATATAAATATATAAATAGGTTAAAGAGTTTAAACTTACGTTGGAAAAATAAAAAAATGGATCCCATAAAATTATATGATTATTTCGAGTAATCATTCAGAGGTTTCGACTTGATTTTGATGCAGTCGGTACTAGGACATACGCTACGTATTCATGTAAAATTTCAAGTCAATCGGTCAATTTGTTCTAGAGATATTACGTCAAAGGTCTTGAACAATGTTGTTCTGAGAGAAACGGCTTGAAAGTTTGACGTGCAGTGTTGGAGTACATGAGGAGTTCACTTTAAACTCCTATAACTTTTCCAATTTTTCGAATTTCACCATAATACTTTGCAACTATGTTTTTAAGACTCCAAACTTTGAGGAGATGTAAAGAAGAAAGTCGATTTTTTTCATCTCTGAAATAGACAGACTCGGAGCATCGGTTCTTACTTGTGTGTTTTACGTATAGAAGCGTATCACTATTCACAGTTTTATATTTTACTGCAACCAATCACTACATGGGTGAATCTTGAATTTTATGAACGAATCTTTGCTTTCATTTCATGAATACTGCATATTTTTAATGTTGCTTAATATGAATTATAACTATATATTTCATCAAGTATAAAAAAATAATATAATTGCAAATGTCACTAAGAAAATTACATACCAGAGAGAAAATATGTAAAATTCTCTGCAAAAACTCTCATTTTTAAAACAATATACATAAGCGTACAATTTGCCTTCATATTCGGAATATATGTATACAATATATAATAATAAATGAATATATATTATTAAGAATAAAATTTCTTGAATTGTATGCTTCATTTATGTATTATTTCAACTGTAATTTCTATTCCTGAACAGGTCTAGTAACCGAAATATTGGCTTCGTTAATAATTTAGTGCTCTGCTAACTCTTTTCCTAATAAACATTTTGAATGAATATTTTGTACATCATGGACCATTTTGAATGAATATTTTGTACATCATGGACCATTTTGAACGTATACGCGGTGGCAGATTCAAATGGATTACACTATACTGGGTGATGCTCATAAATATACCAGATTAAAGCTTTGTTCTAAACGAGAATAAAACAAAAATTGTACAAGAAGTATATAATATGATGATACTTTGAATTATTTCTAAAATTGCAGACAGTTAAGTAGCGTTCTACTCATGAAAGAAAAAAATCATATAACTCCTAAAGTATTAAGCATTTTCAATTACCTTGTTGCACTTAGAATAGTCCCAGAAATTTATTTTCATTTATTCTATATAAAGAAACACAAAAAAATTAGTTTTATTTAAAGTAATGCACTCGGATTTTGCAAGTACACTTAGAAACAAAGTCGTATCGAAGAATAATAGAGAAATATAATAATACAAAACGTTCACTCAGAACTACGCTCTGGTAACTAGAATCACCCTGTATGTGCGACACTCAGCGAGTAGCTGGCAGCGCGATGAAAATATCGCGCATCAAATTGAAAGTAAAGGAACAGATTGAAATTGTAGACCGAAACCAAATACGCCCGATCCAAGATTTACATAGACCCAATCGATTCGAGCTATAGCGTGGTTAACGGTATATAATTCTAATTTTATTTCTTCACGACACAGAGTCGTTCGTTTTGTCACACACAGTGCGAAAATTTACACGTAGCGACGAGGGAATTTCTTTCCGCGCGAACGCCCGACTAACGGGCTGTTATCGATATCGCGGTCGATACATCGGCGTTCGCTCTTTCATTTTATTGAATTTCCACGCGCGGCAAATTCGTGTCTATTTTACATGACAAATATTCGATTCTACCGAGACGTATTCCTCCGATCCCTATCGCGACATGAAAACCACACAGCGGCACCCCGGACTTCCGAGATATCTCGTCCGGGTTGTGTAAATTTATCGACCACTTGGACAAGAACAAGGTACTCGATACAGAGAACCAGACGTACGTTACGTTACGTAACTTATCCACAAAATCGCAAACAGGATTTCTGATCACCGATGCAATTCGATCCGTCCAGCGCCAGGGGGATGTTTTCACGTACTTGAAAAATGTAACGAGGTCTTAAACAAATTGCTTCTGACGCGTGTTGGTACTAGAATTCACACGAATTACCGCCAGAACTCGATTAAGTCTTTCTCTGTTGTTATTAATATATTTTAAATAACGTTGGACATCGTATCGATTGCTGAAGGTATTAGCTACTATGTAAACCTTAATTGTGCGTGGTGTTTTAAGCATATTCAATTTCTTTTTATTTCTTTCATGTATAGATTATGTAAAGTTAATTTATTTTTGTTTATGTTACTTTCTGATAAATATTATTATCTATTATGTTTTATTTTATAATTTATTACGGTCTGAAATAGTCTTTAATTTTTTTTAAATATATTTCAGATGTTAGAAGTGTTTCAACTGTGCTGTAATATTAAAAAGTGATTTAAATATTTTCTAAAGTATTGACTTCTCAAAAGTCTTATTTTCTTATAGCCTTACCTTCTAGTTCTTCTCGGAATAATAAAAAAAAAATCGTTTCGTAAAAAAGTGGTTGATAGTTTCATTCAAGAATAACAGTGCAAGTACAGGTTATGTTATTGCAACTCTTTGAGATGTACTTGTATCCTCGCTTATAGTAGCGCTGAAATTTAATACATTCAAAATTTTCCATACATATACACTTCTGGCTACGTTCCGTATTAGAATATTTTTCATATTGCAAAAATTACTATTTTGTTCATCCCATTTAAATTATAAATTGCGTAAAATATCTAAGATACGAATTTAAAATGCCGCCATTTTATCAATTTTCTTTTACTGCCATCTTATCTACTCTACTCTACAACCACATTCAATATAAACAGAACATAATCAGTTTTAATTAGTTCGGACCCCCAGAACGGACTCAATTGAAGATAACTTTGAACCAAATAGTGTAGAACAGCTTTAAATTTAACAGAATCTTGTATACATATATTTAAACACTTCTTACATTCGAAATATGTTTTAGAAATTTTATATATACATAATCTATCCATAAATACATGAAAATATTATAGTGCTTCGTGCCATGTGCCTCGATCCGGTTGAAAAAAGAAGAGTACCTAACTTGCACAAATTCTCCACGCGAATAAAGTGATCAAAGCTAAGAATTTGACACGTTAAAGATTCAATTTCTGTTTTCCATCTTTGCTGGAACAACGCCTCGGACCGTCCTGTTCGATCGTGTAAATTCATCGACCACTCGGACACCAGGGCAACGAGATGCACGACGTACATACGCGTGTACTCTGCGTACGTACACAACGCGTCATCCGCCGCGCAACACATCCTCCCCGTGGCGTCGTGTTAGATATTGGTAAAGTTGCACGCGACATCCTGTAACTCCGACAACACCCTGCCACCCCGGGCTACCGGAATCCCCGACCCAGCTGCCGTTGCCTTTTCCCCGCTCCCTGCGCGCCGCTTCCTCGACTCTTCTCCTTTGGTAAGCCCGATGCGGTCTCTCAACTTTCTTCGAGGAGGTCCGCCAAGTCTGTGAACGAAATAAAAGGTCCCGACGAGGGTAACTGCGAAAAGGGTTGAGGGGGAGGATGAGCGACGCAGTCCGGTGCATCGCGATAAAGCGATACGATCGGGAGACTGGGAGTGGTTAGAGTGACGGAGATTCGCGCGAATCAGCGTTTATTCGAAGAGTTCTCTTGCGGTTTTATTTATCACTGTTGACCTGTCTCGATTGTCTACATGTGTTGGTGCTCGTTAAGGGTGAATTGCTTGTTTCGGGTTCTAAAATGAAGTTTCTTTAGAATTTTTTATTGAAAAAGATATGGAAAATTTTTATTTGAAATTTTACACATACTTTGTTGCTATTTTAGGACGATGTGCCAATTTTTATAGAAAGGTTTTCTCAAAATGTTATAGACCGTTGACTGGGTCGACGCGGAATAAACATTGGTCTGTGGATATTGTGATTCCTATCGCTCAAACAAACTGACATAAATAATTCCATTGGCGTTTTATTATATATATGTCGTTTCTGTTTAATGAGAAAAAAAATTAAAAGGATAATTTTTCTAGAAATGGCAGCTGGTCAAACTCAGCTGTTTAAATTTTAAAGAAAAATGTTCGGAATTTTTAGCAATAAAAAGAGATCATTTCTGAATATAGTCTAAATTTGAAGTCTCATACTTTTTTCGAAATTTCAAGTAGGTATAGTTTTAAAATGATTTTTTATAAGTCAAATTGCTTCGAAGTTTTCATAGTCAACTTTAATTCTTGAAACAGAAGAATGAACATTTTAATGACAGAATTCGATAGAGCAACGAATTCTCAAAATAAATGTTTAAATATTATACCCGAAAAGTTGAAGCGAAGACAGAAGAGGTGCTTATGTAAATATTGCAACCATGTAATGAGGTTTATTTACCCGGAAGTGTTTATATAATATTTCGTTGTAGACGCGATAACAAGCCTGTGGAATGCAACTTCATTTTTTCTTCCAACGGACCAATGTATATTTTTCACGTAAATTAACTTCTTTCGCCGTTGTACGCAAAGAAATACGAAGGCAAAGAGTATGAAAGGCGAATGCTTCGCGAAATGCTTTACTCGCGAACGTAGCTCGTTCGTAAATTCTCATCATAAACTTGGCTGTTTTGAAAGTCGTAACAGGTACTGTACTTGGCGCAGGTACTATGTTTTATAATGATCTAACACTCCTTTTAAGATCCAATTCAATTATCGACTGAAGTGTGCATTCCATTTGACTGAACTTTTTTATCGAACAACATAACAGTAGACTGTATACAAAATGTAATGAATGCGATGTCGGCGGTTTCCATTGAATGTTTGGATAGCCCATTTTATTCGCAAAATGATGAAAGGAAGCAACTTACGTAACGATATTGTGTGGTTTCATTTAAAGGAAAATTGCAATTCCACTACAGAGCTGCATGATACAAGAAAATATTCGTTTCATATTATTGAAATCATTTTTTATTAAACCGTATGGTAATGTCGAGTTTCAAATGTACGATGCTAAATATATTGGAAGAGATTATTAATAAATATATAAAATAATAAACTATAAAGTTTCACGAGGAATAAATACGTGAGAATATATTATATGTATATTATACATTTTGAAATTATTTTCTTTAAAGAATTAAAATAATACTGACATTAACTCTGTATCGAATGTCTGTTATCATTTATTTCAAAGTTCTTCGAATATCAGATTCTGAAAGTACGGAGTGAGATTTGTAAAAAATTAATTACATTATGAAATCATATATGAATTTTAATGGATTTATTTGATGGATTTGCATATATTGCTATAGCGTATACGTCATATTAATAATTTCATTCTGAGATTACTAAGACACATCGAGTCGGGTCAATTCCATGAATCGAAGATTCGTAGATGAATACTTAATTGACATTTTGTCTGACAATACAAGTGATACAAAATGTATTATCTATCGTCTCGTTCGAATGGAATCCGAGATACGTACAAGAATCAGAATCTGTAACGAGAAGTTTGATAATATTTAGAATTACCCTAGTATTGTTAACAGTTCCCTAATGTTCTATTTACATTAAAAGAAATAATAACAAAATTTATAATATATTAATAAAAACATTGGTATGTAAAGAAGTCTATTATACATATATATTAATTTTAATATCAATTTTGTATCGAAATTATAGCCACGGTATCATATACATAACATTACTACTATGCCTACACGTTTAAATATTTCAATTCAAATTTTATATCAAAACTATAACAATAGTGATATTACCAGTTCGAATAAAAATAAAACAGAATATATTACTCGTTCAAATACTACTCTCGTTACAACTTCTGTTCCTCCACTTATTATTGGCTTACTGCAATTAAAACATATTGCACACACAAGACTCGATTTTTAATGGAACGCTGCGTCATCAGATAAATCGTTAACTCGCTTTATTCTCCGAAAGATTTCATTTAGTCGACGCGTCTTCTCCCCCTCGTCCTACGCATAAATAATTCGCGTGCGACCCTTGTTCATTAATTTCAATCTCCGATTTACTTTCGTTTCTGCCGCGTTTCCAGCCCAGCATTTCCAGTGGCTCGTTAGAATCGACACGGTTCGTGTTACTTTCTTCGCCCTCTATAAACTCGAATCAGAGGACAGCGGGCTCCTCTGTTTGACATCATCTTTATTCAAACGGAGTAACGAGCCTCGCATTTTGTCGTCGAGAAGGCGAAACCGATTACAGGGACTAAGTGGACCGAATGAAGACTAATGGGAATGAAAAATGAGAAACGATAGAGGAGGTGGGCGCAAACCAGACACAGGAGGGCCTGTTAGTATTCATGGAATTCCATGCATTCGGATTATTATTGATTCGCGGGACGCGTTGAAGAAATTGGCTGCGCGGGATTGCGGTTTCCTCGTTGATCATCTGGATTTTTAAACGCTTGAACGCTTGCAGAAATTGTTAGATATTCGCCGTCTATCGATTGTTTATCGAGCATTTACTTTTCGAGCGTCGTCAATTAACGACACGACTCTGATGCTATAAATAAGCAGAGGTACCACGAGTAGGTGACTCCTAATTTTACACAGTGCTTGCTACCGATTGCTTCTAGAAACGAGACCGAGTCGACGAATCTTTCGGAATATTTTTGTAATTGTTAACCTTTCATCCATAAAATCGCGAGGAAAAGGAATTTCAATTTAATATGTTGCATTATTACAATTCTAATGTGTGATAATATGTGAGACAGTCGCAGAAATGGATTGAAAGTTCCTATCTTTTAGGCTACAATCCCAGACTATCTTGTTTATCTTCATAAACTGTTCGATTTCATACAAAGTATGTTCCTTAACATGCTTAAAGCATGTTCATACACCCTACTTTTTTTATAAAGGGTTAATAAGTATGAATTTACAGATTACAATTCTAATAAAACCGTTACTACTAGACTGCAGATTTTATGCGTTTATGATAGATATAAGTTAATATAATAAACACATGCTGAACATCACTAAGAGGTATGAACATTTATACAAAATGAAATAACAATGGTATTATATTAACCCTTTGACTCCAAAGGGCGCATATATACGCCCTCGAGAAATGAGCTCAGAGAAATGTTTATAGACATAGAAATCAATTTAAAAAAAAAATTTCAGTTTATAAGGGATGAGGAGATGACTTCATCTATCGTTCGCTTGATTTCAATTCGCAACTGCAGATGCAGTTAGATTTTTAACATATTATTTGATCGTAGTTGGGATGCACACTTTTTGTACATAAAGCTAGACTCATATGCGGATACTTTGTTCTTTTACGGACCACTAGTATCAGCCATGGCTCCTTGATGTTGTCTCCGCTAATCCAACTCTAATTTCACTTTACACTCTACACTTTACACGTTCGCAGCCATTAGCTCGATATTATTTATGACGAGGGATTGTTCGTCACGAATAATACCGATTACCAGGTCTCACCACGTGTTGGTTACTGCGACTGGAGACCCGAAGATAGAAGGAATCAAAGTTCCTTCGATCTCCCTCTACATAGAGTATACATACATAGATGCATACTCTACACAGAGTCAACGAGCTTAATACTAAGTACGAAACCATGAAAATCAAAGGAAAACTAAATTCCCTTCGATTTCCAAAGTCTATGTCTGATTCTGCCAAGTAATTAGTTTAACTAAGAGGGTGAAGCTAAATTGAGATCGCGACGCGGCGCGACCATGAAACTGGACTTACTGAATCAGTCCCGTTTCCTCTTGATGGATCTGGACTCGAGAGGAAGACGACCGACGCCTCCGAACCAGTCCTCCACACCCTGCACCCATCTGGGAGCCACGACGGACCCGACTTGCACCCGTCTCACTGCGCTTTGGACTTACTGCACTGCGCCGGAAGCCTGGACTACACCAGACGAGATACAGGGAGTAGAGAACCGATCCGGAGGAGCCAATTGTCTTCCTCTTGAATACAGATCCACCAGGAGGACGGCAACCGACCTTTCTGTCCAGTTACACAGTTGGTCACTTCACCTATCACATGAAGTAATAGTGACCGAAGTGGAGCACGAAGTTGCGAGTCCAATATGGACCTACGAACAAACAAAAGAATTGAACAAAGGAGTAATAATTCTTTGGCAGAGGAAAGACTCTCGTACACGCATGCCTTAAAACTAACTAGATACAAGCCTTAAAACTACCCAAACCAAACTAAAGTACCTACAACCAATACCAAGCTACGATAACTAAGGAAAACTACACAAGCAATGGTAGGAGGGACACGAGACGCGGACGCGCGATCGCGAGATCCATATCGACCGAAGGATCGTCGAAGAATGAGCTCTCGCCCCTCGCATACCTGTTGGGGTTGCGACCGTGGCTCGCTTGTGCCTCTCGAGGTAGAGAAGGGGAAGGGTGAACAACAACTGCGTGACTTTCGATTCGAAGGCTCGTTGAATCCATCGAAAAAATAATTCGTATAACATTATTAACACAGCAAAATTATATTCCCATCATTGTTTAAATAATAAATATTGTTAATAATTAATATAGTTATTGTAAGAAATAATTATTTAGTTGGTCCAATCAACAGATATTAAAATATAAAATAATATCTCTTTTTATTTTTGAAACAAAACGTTCTATGATTAGACGGTAAATATAAAAAAAGTTCCGCCTTATCATTCCCTATAAGCTGATATTTTATAAAAAGTCCTGCAGTCAAATTGTAGTATATGTTCAACGTACATTATGTATATTTTATGTGCGTTTTTTATCTTATTCTTACTAACGTGTCAGCTGTAAGGTATATCTTGTATTATCACATTTAATCACGTTCGCTCTGATTTTTTATACCAGGGTACTTACACAATAATACCGTACTCTAATTGTCTTCAGCCTTCATCTTCGACGTTTCAGCCGACGTGCACGTAGTGAGTAAGGATGCGCAGCAATTGTGTTTACCGAATGTTTTCGTTCGGTTGTGAAGCAACCCAGATTCATTTAATTTTCGGGGCGTTTGGTCAAAACGAGCATGCCAACGTGTTAGTACGGTGGCTGCGCGAAATGGTTTTCGGGGGTGGCTGGGTGTGACCGGATGTGGGCATAGTGCAGCGAGAATAGTCGACCATAAAAATGTCCGATGGAAACGCAATTAAAAAATTACTGGCGCACGTATATATCCGGCTGCACGTCCCTCTCCCCCGTGCTTGTTTTTCGCCGTCCGCGGATCGCTGTGGTATTAGCGAGCCTTGTCTCGTTTATCCACGCGCGTCATCGAACAATTTTTTTTTTAATTCAATATTGTTACTCGCTTTCCAACGTGGAACGTGGCTACAGCGAGACGGGAATTATTATTTTGAGAGAGAATTTTCGGTTGCAGTAGGGCCTTTGAAAATTGCATAGAATCTTTGCTGCATTTCAATTAAGTATGATGAATTTATACATTTTAATTCTATTAAAAGCATTCGTTATCATTATTGTTTCAAATGCACCTTAATTTTAGTTAGAGTATATAGATAGAGACGACTTTTGTTCTAGATAAAGTTCATTATATGATCACTTGGTTGAGGAATAGATTAGATCAAATTTTGTTAAATATTTTTTTAATAATATTACAGTGTTCTTCAAGATATAAATTCTAAAATTTCATTGATTCTTTTTTGAATGTATACATTCTTGAAACCTATTTCAGCCTGTTTTAGATTTTCTCCGATAAATTTTTTAACCTATGAGTATTTCTAGAGGAGGACAACATTAATATCTTTCAATTAGCAATAATTTAATGATTTAACAGTTAGATGTTTCGAATAATTAAGATATATTATTGCAAAAATAATTTTTTTTTACATCATCTTTCTTGAAATGATAAGCTATTTCTGGAAGTGTCTTTCGAAATTATTTATAGGTCTGAAAATCCTTGACGAGAGGCCATGAGATTGTTTACAAAATAATATGGTCTAAGTAGAACGAATGGATTGTTTGATAATGACTCGAAAAATAATATTATTATTCCTCCTAGGAGCATCAGCCAAGTTTAATATATGTTAACTAAAATTTTTCTTTTTCTCATTTCGAATATTTATTTTCATGGAAAAAGTATAAAATTATGATACATACAGTATTATAGTCCTTTAATCTCACAATAGCTACTCTAAAACAAGCAAAGAAATATTTTTGATAGTGGATATAGAAATCCCATGAGATATTTGGAAATATCTTATAAAAATTTTCTCATCACCTTTCTACATAAATCTTCGTTACCGTCTCTCCTAATTTAATAAATGTAACTTCGTTACCAAAGTGAACTACTACACGTGAAACACCCAGCAATTACATTAAATCTCCGTTAGGTCTTATTTTTAGAGTTAAGTCTACGCCGTCTGACACAAATTGGCCGTTTGAAAGTGGACATCGAGACTGGATCTCAACCTGTCCGTACCATCATCGATCAGAATTAGTTGGGGAATCTACCAATCTTCGTTAGCTGCTGACCGGCCCACTAAAAGTATCGGCGCCGTTTCAAATGAAATATCGAGGTTCATCGCAACACGGGTTCGGTGTAACGTGGCTTTCAAATTTCTTTTATCTCGGTTTGAGAAATTGATTATCCCTGTTACCGCGTTTACCTGTCTGAGAGAAGGTTGATAAGTACTTCCAAACAATGAATACTAAATGAAGCATTTTATCGATATTTTTATATCCGATAGAAATATAGGGAGCTTTCAAATTTTCATATTTTTCCCAAGTATTTGTAAATACAATACAATGTGAAATTTGTATCCATTTTTTGTTTGTTTGGATATAAAATTGATCAAATATGTAGTAAATAAGTAGTAAATTGATTATTTGCTAAAACAATGTAGTCGTTCGTTATATTATTGATTCCAGATTCTATTGTCACTACATTTTAAGCACTTCAAACCATTTGGCGATGGCAGATGTTAGCATAAGAAAAATTCTGAAGCAAAAGTCACTTCTATACATAACAAATTAAATTTACTCAACTTATAATAGTTACTTCTATATGTTACAAATTCGTTAGATTACTCAAATTTAGTAAAGTAATAACAACTAAGATTTTCAGCGTTACATTCATGAAAAATTTAATTCTCCATAAATTAAACATAAACTGTACTCGTAGTGGACCATTAACTGCAATCTGTATAAATGTCTATAATATAATAACACTAAACAATTAATGGAACTTAATGTAATCCTGTCTAGGTAGCAATTACAACTAGAAGGATTCCATCATTTTTTAAGTATATCTACTTCAAAGGTAGTGGAAATCGTCCTCTTTAAAACGCACTTTCTTTCAAATCGATATCTTAACTGGTTCTTGAGATATAAGGATTTAAAGTATAAGTCTGGAAACTTACGGTTTCATTAATGGGTCGAAGTTGCCGGAAACGTCGTGACCCAATTTTTTTCGTGGAAATACGCACGAGGAGAGTAAATAGTATATAGTAATAGTACAAACAGTGATGAGTCACGTCTGCCACTGGCCACCCCACAGGTGTCAGGCTTGTGATAGGTCAGTGAACGAGCGCGAGGGAGAGGTTCGGATGCGCGAGCGAGAAAGAGATACCGAAATATTGCAAATTATGTTTCACTCTGAACGACGATATCTCAGAAACGGAACGTCGTATTGAGATGAAACAAAAATCATTTTGAAGAGGAACATTTCCCGTTTCTGACAGCATTATTCGTTTAGCGATGACGAAAGTAATTTTGGACATATCAGTGATAAAAGCTTTAGTAATGTACGTTATTTGTATATTAAGAGAAATATTGCGATTAATACTTGAAGTTTTGAAGTAATTTTACTTATTGTGATTGATTCTTCTATTTTTGATGTTACATGCATGTATTACGTACGTTATCACTGTTCAATATTAGAAGTTATCGTATTTTAGATATTTTTATATGTGTTGTTTTCTATACTTTAGGTTTGATTGTATCATGAATATTTTTGAATTAATTGTATTTTGTGAGTTGTTACGAAGAATAAATTCTCTTTATAACGTAACTTATTCAAGAACTATTTTGAAACGAAATTTTATACGCGTTTTGTGGAATACTGAATACGTGGAATTTAATCAATTTGATTCTTAACATTTCTGTGCAATTAACAAGAGTTCACGTTGTATGTTTTGTTCAGTTACATGCAAGAATGATTAGTTACAATAATAAACAATTAGCAATAATTGTTGTTACGAATAAAATAAATAACAGTGAACATTTATAAAAAGAAGCATTGAAATCGTTGTCAATTTGAAGTTTTGAACGTATTACACTCACGAATGATACAATAATGCAAAAACTTTTTGAAACATTTAAAACAAGTTACTAACAACAACTATGTAAAATACTAAATACGCAAGAAATGCCAACATGACCAAAATATAATAAGTTCTAAAGTTGTCAAAGTACAATAAACTCGATAATATTCAAGATACGATAAATTTCAATATTATATCAGGTGCTAATACAGGATTATGAAATAATTTAAAGTGTGATACATCTTCAATTAAAAACAAGTTCATTGATACTACTTAATAATTAAAATTCAAGTGTGTACTATAATTATCTAATTCAATTACGCTTATGGAATCTCAAATAACTTGAGGCACGCGAGGAATACGTTTCTAGCCCAAAGAAAAGAATTCAGGGTCAAGGGTGTCGAATAAATTTGATAAACAAAGAATGTTTTAATTAATAATTCTTAGAGGTTCAAATTCTCAGTTAAATCGAGAATTCGTTATTCGAAAATGATGAAAACAATAGTTTTCTCGATGCGAGACGACTGTTTTAGAATACTGCGGATGTAACAGTACGAGGAAGAAAAAGCTGGCGATCGACACGCAACCCCCCGGCGCTCTTTTCGATCAATTTACATGGCCCCGCCGCTTAATAGCCTGTCTTCACTTTCGTCCCACTCAACTCGTCACCCCTTTGTTTTCGTCTCTTTGGGCCGAGCTCTCTCCATCCGGCTATCAACCACCTAGGATCAACGTAGCTTTTATTAGTTCGACGCCGGTAGCACTCAGCCTCCATGGCGCGCTCTCTCGCGGCGACAGGGGAGCGTGGTAGTCCGGGGAGGCACCGATGCTCACGGAAAAGCGGGAAAGACAAAGGGACAGAGGAGGACAGCGGGTCGAATTCCCAGTAGATCACTGTCAGCCCTCGAGAAGCCAATATAAATACCTCAACGCCTCGCCCGGTTTGCTTCTCGCATTGCTGTACGGCTGCCCCGTTGTAACCTGTCTGTCCCGTTTGTTTTCTCTTCGCTCGAGAAAAGACTGGAAACAGAAAGCGGCGTGCCACTCGTGGTGGGGGTGAGACTGAATAAGGGGCACGACCAGGGAGACGCGACGCCAGAGACGGCCACGACGCTTCCAGAAAGCGGAAAGTATCATACGCGTCGGGCGAGAACGGATTATTCCACGTACATACGACTTCATTTTGTTGCCTCTTATTCCGGCCCGTTGTTGCGAGTGACTCCGGCGTTGAACTAGTTTCCGCCCCACCCCTCGCGCCGTGGCTGCTGAAGGTGAATTCAAATTTGAAGGGAACTGGCTGGGGTCGTGGAATATTGCAGCGAGTTAGTCGGCACCAACAGTCCTGGGGTTGCAAGAAAATTCGTCGGGGGCGGTTTATCCGTAGGAAACTTAATTGAGATTGTTCTTCCTTTTGGGGGTGGCCAACAAAGTATTGTCGCGCGGAGGATTGTCTGTTTGAGTTCGGGGAAGTTTCTTTGCTCGGCGCATGGAAGGGGATTTAGCACGGGTGTCGTTCCGACTATCGATGTTCTTTTAGCTTTTCGACCGTTTAAATCTGTTGCGTTCCAAATGCAATTGAAGTTTACCAGGCACAGAGACGTTTCTTTTCAGGGAGGTAATTCACGAGGAGCTATTACGAATTTAATGTAAAGCTGCTCCTTTTTTAACCGACTTCGAAAAGGAAGAGGTTACTCAATTCGACATGTATATCTTTTTTTTCGTTCATAGAAAATATGTGTACCACTTTGTTATAATTCTTTATGGTTCACCTTCATAATATGAGGTACAGAATATGTGGGCACTTACTACCTTCGATGAATAATTAATATACATCGTAAATTGTTACTATACAACTTTTGTTGCTAATATCTATATTGGATGTGTATTTAACGACATTTAATAATATTAAATGTTTTGAGTTTCATATTCCATTTTGTAGTGGAACTATGCGATCGTTTAGATAGGAAAGCTCAAAAAGAATGTTCAATATATCAAAAACATTTATGGCGAAATATTACAAAATAAATGAGATAATATTACTTCGGATACAATCAAGATATTAGCTCCTTGCCCTACGATTCATTGTGGAACCGTGGTTATCACAGTCAGGTATAAAGTCTCTTGTGCACGTTCATACGACGTACTTGACTCGTGCTTTTCATGTTCGACTCGAATTCTTTATCACGTATTTCACACGTTGTTATAGGCTAACGGGTTAATAGTATCCAAGTTTGGTAAAAGAAATTTTAACATTATCTAGTTATCTCTATAGTTTTGTTTAATATTACATTAGTAATGATATATTCGCTAATGTAACATAAACGTATCGAAACATAAGTGATATAATTGATATTAATAGATTCGCAACTTTTATTGAATATTTATTCCTATTAAGGATGTGTCCATTAAATGTCGTTATTAAATTTCTGTATATTTTGTATTAAATATAAACACAACCTGGGATATGAACTTATAAATGGATGACCTAATAAATGGATAACACATAACACATCGCGTGATCCCTTTTCAAATAAAAATTATTCGACCAACTCCACGTACCATACTTCCTTCCACTCAGAACTGACCGTCCCTCCCTGAAATGGATAAACACAGTCTCTCGATGTCAAAAGTAACGCGACTACGAGAATTCGCGTTATGCTGTGTGCGACCGACTACCATTCCATTCGATGTAACAGGGTTTACTCTTTCGGATGGGTCAACCATGCGTCAAGTATTCCGAGACTCTCGTTTTTCATCTGTCTGCGAGGACAGAGGCTTGACGGTGCGGGGAATTGGCGTCCTTTCTAGGCGGACGTCCACCCGTCGCCCTAAGAACACGCCAAGGGGAATATCTCGTCACGTACGTCCAGTGACTCGCGGCCAGAATTAAGGGAAACTTTTGCTCGGAAGTTTGCCCCTTTCTTCAGGGGTCGTTGGGAGGCGGCTATCACGGAAAGAAGTTGAGACCGATTCTCGATTTTACGGTTTTTGTCATGTGACGCGTCCCGACCATCGAGATTGCGATCTTCAATATCATCGGCTACCAAGTTTATTCCCTCTTTCTTCCAACGCGATCCACGACTCTCGACCTTCCTTTGTTTTCGTCTAATACTTTATTTGGGACCTGGAGTACCGTTTTACGCAATTCGGAGCGCGTTCAATTGTGTTCCTTCAATCTTCTGTCTTTCGAATGAACAAATTTAGAAAATAGATATCTCTACAGACCTTTAATATAATACTCTTTGTCATCGGCATATATAGAATCGTGTACTGCTCGCGTCGTTCGTATTACCTATAAATATATGACATCTTTAGATTGATATATGATTAATATCCACGAGAAACAGTTATTTTGTGTAAACAAAATTATAGTGCGTAGGGTAACAGAACAATCCTTACAATACGAAAATAACGTTACCATTTGAATAATTATCACCCGCAAGATGTTCAGACGCAATTGAAAACGAAGTTTGAACTTTGATCGCGAAGGGCGTATATTACACGCCCTCGAGAAATAGACTTAGAGAAATGTTTATAATCGGTAAATCAATTTTTTAAAAATATCAGCTTATAGAGGATGATGAGACAAAACTTTTTCATATGTACAGTTTATTCATAGAATGCTTAGTTTCGAAAATAAACATTGAGAAGTTAGAAGTTTGTTGCAAAAATTGAATTTCAGGAAAAAGGTCTCCTGAGTTTTCAATGTTTATCTCTGAAACTAATCATCGTATGAATGAACTATAAATACAAAAATAGTTTCGTTTTGTCATTCCCTATAAGCTGACATTTTTTTTTTTAAATTCTCACCTCTACGCCTCTTAGAATTTCCAGTAAAAATCGTCCCGCAGTCAAAGGATTAATACATCGTTATCGTTGCCTTCGGTCGTAAAACGGTCAGAAGTTGAGAAAAGATTGAAGACCCGAATCAAACAGAGATCATTACGCGATTCCTCTCCACCTTTGTCATGGACGACGCTTTTATCGCCTTGATGATCGAGGGATGATTTTATTGCCGATTCCGTATGCCAACCGGGTACGAGAGTGGTTTAATGAGCCGCCCGTCTGCCTCCGTTCTTGTCTAGGACCGTTTCTCTTGTCCTCCGCCAACCTACCTCGGATTCCCAGCTTTCCTGCTTCTGTCCTGAGAACCACACCCTCCTCCTCCACACCGTGTCACGGCACCTGTGCTACCAAGCGGCTCCCGACCTGCACACCCTTCGCCACCCTCACAATTACGTCGCTCGTGCTCTGACTAGAGAAACATACACCACAACCAACATGGCCCTCAAGCAAACCTCCTGGGCACAAGGACGGAGACAGGATCTCCTCGTTCCACTTTAACACCATCGTGCTTTGGTTCCTTCTGATTCCACCGTCTCGTTGCTGTTCGTTCTCCGTATCTCTTTCCGATTTATACTTCTATTTTCCCTCTGTGCATGCGCCATTCCACCGTTTATTCGATTTTACGCGTTTGAACCACTTTTTTTGTCGCAGATAGGGTCGTGACAAGAAAGGGGTAGCAAGAGCACGCGCCCCTGGACGTTCTTGAAGATACAGACGGACATCTTTGAAAATTCAAATAGTTTAGTTTGTATTCTACTTTAGGCATCGTTGTTTGTTATAATGACTTTCACGAGATGGTGTTTTATTTCCTTTTCTCGCAAGTCTTTCTTAGTGATCGATATTTTTACTGCTTGAGTTTCATCTTCTCTACTTATTTTATTTTTATTTGAAAAAGTGGATTGTCTTATTGTTAGTAAAGTTCTTAGTTTGTAGTTAATTTTCCTTTCTTGATATATTTCTTTAGATATTTCTTGTATACTTTTTTTTTTATACATTTGAAATTATAAACTTCAAAACATGTAAAGTACAAGTACCTGTAACAAGATTCATTACTATTTTCTATTTCATGTTCTGTATTCTTTACATTTTACTTGGGCTCATAAACTCTTTGGTAATTACAACCATAAAAAGACAGAAGTATATATGAATTCATATGATATAATATGAAATCTGCTAATGTACATTTAGATGAAATTTATACCTGAAACAAGGTAATAAATACCATTGTCATCTATAACAATTCTTGTAAATATTCTATCTAACTCAATTATACTTGTTGAATTCCGAATAAATTGAAGTAAAGAATATTGTTTTTCTCAAAAATAAAATATATTACATTCGAAATGGTTAATGCACAGTCACTAATTATCTTTGTAGCCGAAGAAATTTTAAACGTTAATTAAAAAAAGATTGGCATGACGGTAAGGTAAATTGCGCCGAGTGCCAAAGTAGCCAGACACGGTCCTGTCCACTTATATTTTTCTTTCTTTCTGGTTCACTTTTTCTGTATCATTTGCGATACGAATTCTGCTTCTCACTTCTCATCCCTGTCGTTCTCCCTATTTTATCCGATTTCACCTTTTATTTTTGGTCCTTGCGTGCACCATTCTGTACCACCATTTATTCGATTTTTCGCGTTAGACCTCCTCTTTCTTTCGCCGGGGATTTTATTCGTATTTCTTTCTTTTTGATTCACCTTGTTCCTATCTTCAGCGATACGATATTCTGCCTCTCACTTCTCGCCTCTCATTTCACAGTATTTTTGTTCTGGACACAGTTGCCGCACGCTTCGCTAGTTCCTTTCGCGGCCTTTGAGCGACTCTCTTCTCACCTAATTTTCTACCTTTCGCTTCGCTCGACTTTCATTCTTGCCCACTCCATTTTTTTTTCATTTTAGGAACGTAATTTCTACCGTATTGTCCTTGTTCCATTTTTATCTTTTTCTGGACTTCTCACCACAACTGTTACCATCGAATGAATCTTGTGATAATGCAAGCACTGAAACTCTTTTCACGATAATTTGGAGCATGTATATTAATTGTTGACATTGACGACCTAAAGGCATTCTCCGTTTCTTCTTATCATTCTTGAATTCTTTTCCGTTGCTGTTTCTAAATTTAAAAGAATTGCTTAGAGGGTTTTTTTACTCGAGCTATTCTTAGTGCTTCATAGTTTTATATGAGAGGGTATTTTATAAGGCTTTGCGCATTTTTGGTTAACGTATCATTAGTCATCTGCATAGTGGTCATCTTCTTCTGTTAATGAAATAATTTATCGATATGTATTTCATAGAAATCAGTCAGTTTAATTTCGAAATCTTATCAAATGTATATCGATTTCAATGTGCATTTGAATTTTGAAAAATATGTCTTTGTTAACATTCAATAGTTGTAAATTAATATGAAATAAAACAGTGAAATGCATCAAACATTCGAAATTGTAAGATCTATATTACCAATAGGTATTATAAATTCTTTTTCGATTCTTCCTTGCACTTTCGTTGATGTAACATGATACTATTTTCAGACGGCTGATTTCTGATAGCATTTGGTTTCGTAATCCCGCGATTACGGTTGCCAATTTTCGTTACTAGATGAATAATTGTTGGTTGATCGCTCTACAAATTTCTAGCCCGAGTGGAAGATCGATGAACTCGGGATGAGTTAATCGCTACAGTCAAATTTACACGCCACAGAACCAGCATCAACTTGGTTGAACCGCTGGATTTTGATGCAGTGTCGCGGATGCAAAACTTGGAATTTGACTTCCGACCAGTAAAACCGTGGTTTGTGTAAAGCTTAACAGCTCCGCTGAAACTCGAAACTTGGCCTTTGAGAAACGCACGAGTTGATATTAACTCGAATGTACGCGACTGGTTACCAAACATAAACTGATCAACATCGTCTTATGCGATACTTAGTTCGGACGAATTAACGATTGTTATCGACGAATAATACAGCTTTAATACACATACTCTATGTCTATCGAAGAAATGTGTTTAAATTAAATAGTAGGTTTTATCTTTTCAAATAAATTTTTCATTATAAATATGTACATGAATATACTACATAATTTATTTAGAAATATTAAACCTATAATTTGATTTAGATAAATTCCTTCGATAGACATACAGGGTACGAATACATATGAGACTAACTGTATGCTTGACCATTTGTGTTTTATCCAAAAATAAAATCATAAAGCCCTTTTTTCAGAACCTTCTGCTAAAAGTAGATACTTTAAACGATGTTTCCGCACATTTTGGCAAAAAATATCAATTTATTTGCATTTATTTTTTAAATGCTAAATTTTAAGAAAATAAGAAACGCTGATGTTTTAATCAGTACATGAAAGGTATGATTTCCTATCGAAGATGAGTTTCATCGAAGAAGGTTTTCCACCGTCAAAATCCCTTGTCTTTCCACCGGTGTAAACGTTTCGGGTGCTTAAGCATATCACGATTAATTCATTTATACGGTCCCCGCTTAATAATTAGCGCGACTTTAACTTCCATCCATAAATGCAGAAGAGAACACGGTGCCGGGCGCGGGCGAAGTTTTGTAATCACTTTAAGTGCAGTCGCATACGACTTGACGAGAATTCGAGCGAGGGAAACGTACACGAAAATTTCTGCCAGTTGGAATGTTGAAGTTCCCCCTCTCGAAAATCGCACCGTTTAGAAAATTGGTGCCAATCTGTTTCTTCGATTTACCAAAAGTTTAAAAGCAATTGGTAGTGGCCACAGGCAACCCTCTACGATACCTCGGTCCATATTTCCGATTTTTGCCAGGATTTCGAGTTGAGATCACATTTGGAAACGACGATATTTTTATCTAGATAATAATTTCGATCAACTAATAAATGGTGAATTACTTTAACAGTTTTGCATTTAGTACAGTAACACTTTATTTGCCAAGAGTCTATTTATTGACTTTTTAATTTCAATGTATACCTTCTGGAATTTATTAACTGTGTCGTTGGTTGATAATTACAATGTTTAATTTTGAATAAAAGAAATTCTGAGAATTTATTCATTCACCGTAAATAGAACTCTAAAAAAATTGCTGTACATGTAAAAATAAATAGTAAAATATTGCAAAATATTTAAAAACCTTTTAAAATGGAAATTATTATAGACACTAACGACACATAATATAATATTATTTATCGTTGGCCATAGTTTTGTATATTGCACACGAAAACTCGTTTCAAATTGTTCGCGCGGTTGCGTGACATTCAATATAGCTGACTAACTAATAACATCGTAAGTTCAAGTTTTATTGCGTTGTTAAAAATTTAATTCACGCGTTTCAATGAAAATGTTCGTCGCAATAAAACTCTGACACGCTTGTTTGAATCCAATTTTCTCGCAAATAATTATTTTTTAGCAACGCTAATAGCACTCTTCCGAGTACCGACAGTTTGATTGAATTTTGCAAACCTTGAAAACATCATGCCGCTGTAGTAATTTTAAGCATTCTTTGTGTGGTATCGATCCTTCGTAGAACGATGTAACTTTTTCATTTTGCGCTACACAACCTGGATTCCAACATATTTTTCAGCGAAATATCGGAAAGTAGGTGCAGACATTCGGAAGAAAAATCTCCGTCCAAATGTTTTAACGAAAAAGTGTGGAATGGTCCAAAAATTGAACAGCGTGGTACGAGGAGAGGACAATTTAATTTATCAGCAATCCTCTGTTTTTCGAATAAAAGAATTTAAAAAATAGATATACCTACATACTTTTAGTATGATACTTTTTGTTTTCAGTGTTCACTTCATTCAGGTTTCAAGTTCATACTTTAATGAACTTGAATGCGATCTCAAACCTAGAATTTTTGCTGACTTGGATGTCTGTAGTTCGTTGTAATTTATAGTAATATTCATCTATCGATAAGTAAAAATCACGTGATATACACTTAAATAAATTTTGAAACCAGTATAAAAAAGTTCTCTTCAAATTTCCTCCACATAAATTACTTAATACGTAAATTAGATGATAGATCGGATGTTCAAAGTAAATATGTATGAATCAACGATACAAATGTAGTATTGGAAATTCGAAAGCAAAAGTATATCATGAATATTTAGGCCACCATTAATTAACAGAGAGCTCTCACGAACGTGATGTAACCAAATTAATCCATGATTAATATTGCCGTTCTCGTTAACAGAATATTTAGAACAAAATCCGATCCGAGAGTTCGCACAAAATTCTACAATACAGTCCACTTCGGTTCGTATACTCGACTACCGGTGGTGAGTATGTACTGAAATGTTAGGCTAATCCCGTATCAGTATCGCGATCGTTTATTTGAACACATTTGCGAAACGTAAGCAGCGTGGGTACACTGTTTAATATTAATGCTGGCTTCTCGCGTGTTATGTCGCGGATATTTACGTCGCATCATGCGCCTGTTATATTTTCAGAGGGCGGAGCTTGATATTTATTATACGCAGATAATTCCGGAAAGAAAAGCAAACATTTCACGGGTGGATGATGAATCTAATTTTGGACACGTTTAACAAGACCCAACCACCGTTTAGTCAATAACTAATTATTTTTAATTTATTAATTATTAATGCGTGAGTTGACCACGCCTAAACTAGAATATTTTTGACATGATTACTTTTAAAAATTATTTTTCACCTATAGGATAACTTCTGCTGAGCTTAGACCATCAAAAACATAATTAATGATGCAGGTAGAGAATGAAGGATACTTTTGAAAGTCACAATGCATCATTCTTCTCTACTGTGAAATAATATTACTAACTTTACAAAAGAAGTTTGCACCGTATAAAAATAAATGAAGACCAACAATTCCAATGTACTTGACTCAATCTATTGATTGATCTAAAGTAAATATAATATGTAGTTTGTTTACACTCGCTTATTATTTACTATCAACGTCTACATAAACTGGCCACATAAAATAATATTCAATACTCATTATTAAGTAATTGTGGATCAACTTTGGAAATTATAATAGACACCATAGATGTTTAGATGTTCCTTTTTGCAATTAGAAATAAGAAATTGTTCTGTTAATTTTGTGTGCACAAAGTTTGATTGTGTTTTAGAAAGAAGTATTTTTCGCAGCTAGAAATTCTCATGAAAAAATATGTTTCTGATAAGAATCGCCCACGACTGAAAAATTAACAGTAAAAATTTATACACGAGAGTGTTCAAGTTTTATCTTTGATGACGAGTGCCCCACACACCGGGATTTTTTCTCGTTAGCAGAAACGGGGTGCTTCAGCACGTGGAATATCTGACTTGAAAATTTTGTCAGCTTAAAAAGTGCAGCGGGAATTCCAACGGGGGATCTTCAAAATCGTACGGCGCCGGCGCAAAAATTGTCTGCTGAAAAATGTGCAAGACTATGCAGATTTTACTCTCATCGACGTAGTTCATCCGCGAAAATATGTTCCGCCCTAAAAATTATCTGCGAGTGCACCCTGAAAGTTCCCGTAAGCGCTTAATAGTAATAGTACCATGTAAACTGGTACTTTGCGTTGCCGTACCTTGTAAAATATGTTAATAGAATTTTCGACGGTAGTATGTCATCTGAGTTTGGAATATATTTCTGAGAAGCTATAAAAGTGTGTTAAACCGAACTTGTTCGGTATATAGGTACGAAATATATCGCGAGATAATCTTCTCGCTATGTTCTCTCGGCATGCTCTTTATTAGTTTAATCGTAAAAGAGTATTAACATTTTACGATTAGTAAGTAGAAAGTTTAGTCGGTGTAGGTGTAGTCAATTTTAAATAGACAGTAATGAAAATTATCAGCGCATAGATCAACCAATAAATTGAGTCAAGTACGTTGGAATTGTTGGTCTTCATTTATTTTTATACGGTGCGAACTTCTTTTGTAAAGTTAGTAATATTATTTCACAGTAGAAAAGAATGATGCATTGTGAAATATTTATTTGTATGATATGTAAATATAGATGAATAGATAATGATACAAAGTCTCTTAAAAGGAAGTCAAATTATGTGTGGATTTTTCTTATATATACAGTAAAAGATACAGATTATTGTTGATATAGAATTGTTATCTAGTATGTGGATACAAAATTCATTTGAATAACTCGTACGCCAACGCAAATCTGGCTCAAAAAGTGTATGAAAATAATAGTGATCTGATTGTATGGATATGAAAAACAGACGTGTAATACTTTCGCTCTATTGGACATCCAATTAAACGGTTTTACAATCCATTGCGTCATGTTCAAACTGTATTGTGCAGACGAATCAAACCAATTTTGAAAATACACAGTTCTAAATTCCTGTTATTTAATAGCCGCGCAACGAGCAGTTTGCATTTTCGTACGTACTGTAGGTACGGTATCAAATCGGCCCGTGGCATTCTTCGCATTTACTCCGTAAAATGCTTGACTCTAAAAGGGTTAAACACTATAAATATTGAAATGCTTTGTGTTCGCATCCTCAGGTTCTTATGTTAATTTTGGATTCAGAATTGATGGTATAATCATAGAATTACATAAATTTAAATGAACTGTATATCGTGTACTATTTTAGAAAAACATTTTGTATCAGTAAAAGATTACGATGTACCTCACTTATTATTTTTATTTAAAAATTCTTTTTACACAATCAAGTACTCTTTATTAGTTTTTTTAGTACTGATTTTTATTTCGTGATTTTTTCATGTACCTGTTCATATTTTTGCTAGAAAATTAAATTAATCTTATCACTACAATTTGAAATCATGATTCAATCGATTCGACACGTCGTCTTTTCATATATACTATAGTCAACTCACTTCGAATGCGTCTTCAGAAAACTCTTTTGGCAAGCTAGCTCCTCAGTTAAAAGGCAAATTTAGGCTCCTCCCTTAAACATACTCTCCGTCAATGTTAAAGAATACTCGACACACTTCGTCCATATGAAACGATTCGTAAGGTTTCCATTACCATGAAATTTATAGCCGTCGGTATAAAGTTAGCCGTGGCCGATTTGCCATCAGTCAACGAGCGGCAAACAGCTAGAAAAGTGTGATCTTTCAGCGGACAAATGGCGACCGCCATTTCCGTCCCCCGTAGTTCTCGATGCAGTTTCACTTCTACCGCTCACCTTATTCGATTTCACTACCAAATGCGCGAGAATATACGCTTCTGGCCGATAGTCGCCGGGGCACATATCATCCCGCTGGAACGCGTATTTTTCCCAGAACCGTCGGTTGGAAGTGGTACGAGAAAGAAACCGCGAAAGCGGGGACAGAGAAACTGCCGGGACTGGAAACGACGGGGAGGAGTGAAGAAGCAACGCGAGAGGAAAAAGCGCCGCGGGCTTTTGAGATTCGATGGCACACCATAATGTATCATTCCGATGATCCGATCGTGAGTTACGGAGTTTCGAAGTACAAGAGTGGATTTACGGTGGTGCGTGGAAGTTAGCCGCTGATCCGGCTCCAAGTGGCGGAATTCACTCTTGCACTTTCGAACCCCATAACTCACCAACCGGGGATGTCCGGGATTTCGGGGCGTTATGGAATAATCTACGGATTCCTCTCGAACTCGTTTTTAGTCGCACGCCACACGAACGGCACGACGATATTTTTAAAAACTCTTTGTTCGCGGTAGTTTTTTTTTTCATTTTTATTTTTAAATTCAGACTAGGATCGTTCGTGTCGCGCTTTCAGTTGGTTTCGTGCTTTGAAGTAGACCTGAATTTTGAAACGTGTAAATTAGTACGGGAAACCCAGCTCTATGCGGGATTGGAATAATCGATTCGATGCAATCGGTAACGATACGTTATTTTTAAATCTACGGTTGGCTGTCGTTAACATTTTTGTACGTCAATTTATATTTATTGGAAGACAAAGGATTTACAAGTAAAGTTGATAGAAAATATTAATATTTCAAATCCTGTTATAGAGAATTAAAAATCAACTTGATTCATCTTATTGAATTTAATACGATAATATAGCATAGCTTGATAGTAAATTATTTTGTGTACTCAGGATAAAACTAAGCAATCAAAAGCGCGGGAAAAAACGTTTTGGGTACTCAATCGCAGAATTCTTCACGAAACGTAGTGTGCTGTCGAAAAATGTCGAGTTTCCGAGTTCGTTATCCAGAAAGAAAAGATTTGAGCGCGTAGGGCATTTCGAACCAAAACACTCGCTGCTCTCGAATGAAACGCGCTGTGATCGACTTCCAACGATTGATTGGCGCACCAAGTTCGCTCTTAAAACTGATTTCAATTAATCAATCAAGAGCACAGTGAGCGCCAACGAGAATTACGACGAGGGCCCGCGTTAAATATCGAGCGGGTAAATGGTAAACATTTTCTCGACTACTCGTTCGTGCAAAACCTCGTTACAAATCATCCCTTTCTACATCCCCTCCTCTTCGAGTATCGTGCGGATAAACGTGCGATACTTCGATCTGGCATCGTTATCTATCTTTTCCTTTTCTTCTGCCACGGACGCGAGTGAAATAGGAATGTTGAGCTGTATGATTATTAATAGTTTGCCAATGAACACGTTTAGAAAAATGAAAATTGAAATAAATATTATGAGGAATTGTTTGGGCATAGAAAGTGTCCCTTTTCAATTTTCATGTGTGTCTTTATTGTATATCCCTTAACAAGCAAACAAGAAACGTTTTCAGCCCCTCAGATTTGAGTCCTCTGCAAATTTTACAAAGATTATTCAAAATAATAATTAATTTTTTTAATAAAGTAAACGCAAGACAAAAATAATATCATGACGTTCAATAATTTAGTTTTAATAACAAACAGTTTATAGATGGTTGACGCTACTTTTCTATTAATTAAACAAGTAATTTACATGAAGAAAATAATATAATCTTTCTAATGAAAATGGAAAGGTAAATTATATAAAAATTATACATATGTACAACTATGAAATAAAAAAGGACAAAATTAGATATTAAAAACTAAAATGATTTATATTCACATCAAATTCATACATCAAATTTGATATTATTGTTATGGATTTATATATATTCGCTGGAATTTCTTTTGAGGATATATTTTATAGAATTTTTTGTAGAAAACTAATTTGTTACACTTCCAATTTATTAACTTCTCTTTTACATATTTTGTTATTATACTTTTATATTTAATTCACTTTTATTATATCCATTCAATTCTTACAATTACATAGTTCAATTTTTATTTTATTGTATGTTCTTGATAGAAAGTTAAATTAATCTCATTATTACAGATTCTAATGATGATTTGGTACAGTAAAAACTTTTTCAACTACTCGTTCGCGCGAAACTGATCGACCTCGTTACAAATCATCCTTTTCCACACCTTCTGCCCTTCGAGGATCGAGCGGATAACCGTGCAAACACTTCGATCTGACGTCGTTATCTATCTCTTTTGTTTTTTTTTCTGCTACCGAGTTCAGAAATGCAGAGGGGGTTGAGCTGCGCGAGGATCAACATTTTACCAACGAACGAGTTTGAAACATTATTTCTACCTGTGGCGCGTTTCGAATAATAATTCTACTTCAAGTAATGCTCGTAAAAGTTCAACTATCTGAGAATATATTCATAAAGTTTTACTTCGAAATTAAACAAAATGAAGAGGTCATAAAATATTTTCGTGATTGTGTCGGCTTTCAAAGCGTTTCGTTTTGAATTACCGAACCGCTTGAATAGTCGGTTCCATTCGTAAAATATTACAGTAATATTAACATTATTATACCAACATGTAGCAATATTAGAGCAGAGGGACGAGTAAAGTCTAATTTAAGAATGAGTTAAATATTCGCTATTTGTCAATAAAATTTGCCCATTTTTTAAATTAATTAGTACACTTTAATTCAAATTTTTAAACCTTTTATTTCTTTGTCATCTTCAAAATGTAAATTAAATTCGAATAATATTGAATTCTTTATATTGGTCGTGGCTATATCCGTATACTTTAGTTGACTGTATATTTTATCTGTTTTTTCAAATATAAATCAAATTAGAACAATATTGAATTTTTTATATTGGTCGAGGCGATATTTTATTTGATCTATAGTCTATTCTTCTTTGAAACCAGAAACGAGTTAAATCAGTAGTAAAGTTATTTTTGATTGGACAGTTGTGCCGAATGCTCTCGTAACTTGAAATGCCTAAAATACTTAGGACAAAATGTTGAAACGATTCTGATATTTTAAACTCAATAAGCACGTCTAGAAAAATATTGATGGAGAGGCTCATAAGTGTAAAATAAAGACTATACATATTCTCTTTGATTTCGAACCATTTTCAGAACTTACAATTAATAAGGAAAGTTTGACATTTAGTTATCAATGTCATATTCATGGTGTACTTTATAATTTTATTTCAATAATGAATTAATTATAATTAGTTTTATTTGATCTATCTCTACAATTTTCAATTTAACTAAAAGTAATAGACAAAATTAAGTACTCAAAAGCTAAAATGATATAATAACGATCATATTATTAATATTTTCATTTATTTTTATAATGTACAAAAATAATTTCATTGAATCAGTAATGTTATTTTTTAGTGGAGGAGAATGATGTATTATGGGATATATTTTTGTATCGTTGCTAAATATCAAGTTCCATTCACATCCATTAAATCCAATCTCGTTAATATGTAGATATACATATACACATGCATTGATAATAATAAGGAAACTCTTAAAATTATATTTCTGAAATATAACGTTGTGTCTTATTATTTTTACATTACAATATCTTCCTTCTTGATAAATCTCAAACTAAATATTATTCTTTATCACGTTTAAAACAAGACAGTCGCAATACTTTCGCAATAGTCCAAAACACCACGATCAAGTTTATCATCATGATTGCTCTATGTAACAGCCATACCAAGCCATACAACACATTCAGGCATTCATCACGTCTGCAAAAATTCGCATACGTATTCCTTACACTTTTCGTTAGAAATATTCTCAATAATCAGTAAATTAATGGTCTCGCTAATGGAAATTCCCCTCCTAAAATCCTGTAGCCGTTTGGCAGCTCCAGCCGACCGTATTTCGGTGTCGAAACGTCGAAAATGAATTCATGGGCGCGAATGGTCGGCCAGGATGCCCGTGAATTAAAGCACGCCCGGTAAATGGACGCCCAGGAAGCGTCGTCGGTGTATCCCCCCTCGACAAAAAAGAATGTTCCCGGGCACGGGCACTTAGCGAATGATTTTTAAATTGAATCATGTTTTTCGCGCTCTTCCTCTGTCTCCGCTCCGCGCACTGCGTTTGTTCTCCGCCGATTCGAACGCAGTGGGTGGAGTCAGGTGGAAGAAACGTGTTGACAAGTGGAGGTAGAAGTGGAACAACACTTCCGGCGGTTTTCCACGCCCGACAAGAAGCAGCGACTGGGGTTTTCGCGTCGTTGCTAGCTGGCAATTACTCACGATTGTTTGGCCGCCGCTCGTTCTTTGTTTCGGTGTAAATAGTTCGATCGATGTACTTCGGATTTTTCCTCCGAGTTTCCTCTTTGTTTCTTGTTTCTCATTTTTTTTATTTTTAAATGGTTTTATTTTACGTCGCATCTACTGCTTGGTCATCACCGACGGATTTCATTCGGTTTCACTGTTCTAGTTATACTATTCTAGAGATTAGAGTCTTTGAGATAGTTAATGATGTTCAGCACATTAAGTCCCTATGGGGTAATATTTTACCAAATAATAATTTTAGATTTTTCACAAAATGACGTATACGTCTTAAATATATAATGTCTCTGATAACCAATAACAATATCGATGGCGGGTGGCAACACCATCAACCTGAAATATCAAACAAGTCTGCAAGTTGTTTGCAGAAAAAAAAATTCGGCCCAGTGAAGATTAAAGTTGTTTCGATTTATACTTTCGTCTCAGTAGTAATCTTCTCTGCTCGTACAGGAGGTGATCGGTTGTAATTTCATTATGATTATTATTAAGCGTATTATAAGCGTTATAATTATACCGTTATTTATTAAGTGTTAGTAATTTATTATACGTGTACATCTGGTGAAATGTATCGTGATACATCCTCGGTACATTTTTGTGACTTTTATAAGCACCCTGCGTTCGTTTTCCCAGACTTTTCTTATCAGTTTAAAGAAAAGTCGACTCCTGACTCGCGAAATCCTCGAGATATTTGATACCGGCAAGTTTCACGGTAGTTCGTTTGTCTGGCTGTAATTTAGATTAAAACGAATAATTACAATGGCCATTTTACACGGAGCTTTACGTGCTCGTAAATCTGCTCGTTCACTTTCCACTCTGAAATTTTAGGTGAAACTTTCGTACACCGATAATGAAACTAAATTAAGACGCTTCGATTACCATTTCAGCGACAAAGACGAAATAATTAAACGTCGTCGACTGAGAATTCGATTTGTCCCGGAATACTTTGTTCGCATCTTGTAGACGTATCAATTTAAAGGAGTATCATTGAAAACGAATTACAGTTTTATGAAGTAAAAGATTTAGATCATTCCGAAACAATTAGTGATTATTGGAGAGCAACGTTTACAGAATAAATTCAGTCGATCAGGATTAACCCTTAGCACTTAAAATATTTTTTCAATTTTGTTTCCTATAAATCCCTATTATTTTATACGATCTATTTTAATGTACTTTGTAACTCAGTTTCTTTATCAACACTAACTTTAAACATATTCTATTATTAATCACGTTGAAAATAGATTGCAAACTATGTAGTAATCTAATACTGATGGAACGTCTAAATTTTTCTATTGAAAAATAAGAAAATTTCAGCTAATTAAAAAAAACTAAATACATATAAATACATATACGAAATACAAGATAGAAAATACATATAAAAATTAGTTTTTATAGAAGTGCAAAGAGTTAATGGTATTATTTAATGATGAATAGCTGGGAATGAACAGCTTGCTATCTGAAGTGCTATAACGATATACGGAAATTAAACTACAAAATAAATGCGTTTGATCAATGGATTGCTGGAATATATAAAAAAAATAAGATTAAAATAAAAAAAATATAACAAGACTTTTTAAATACTTTTAAATTGAAATACTTTTAAATTAAACTTGAAATTTATGCACATATGTATTCTGAAGAAAACCAGAAAGCAGTCTTGAACTTTGAAATAATTATTAATATCATTAATAAACACGTCCTCTTAGTCCAGCTGCTAATAAAAAATTTGTAAGGGTTGAATGAAATGGTCAGTCTGTAATGTTTCCAAGTCTCCGCAAGCAGTTTGCCTAGGGCAAGTTTAAGCGACCATAAACGTTGGGCGGTAAGTCAGGGACAATGTTACTTCTATCGCAGTCGAAGATAGTTCTGGTTGTACGTACGTCGATTTAGTGTCTCCGACGGGAAGTTTCCAGATGCTTTTAGCGCCCTTGGCTGGAGCGCATACTTCCGGCCTGCAGCTTGGCTTAGGGGTCCCTTCCTATGCCAATTAAGTAGATGTCTT
Organism: Hylaeus volcanicus; assembly: GCF_026283585.1. Classification (NCBI taxonomy): domain Eukaryota; kingdom Metazoa; phylum Arthropoda; class Insecta; order Hymenoptera; family Colletidae; genus Hylaeus; species Hylaeus volcanicus. Next base: position 18,904,664 of record NC_071978.1, on the reverse strand, counting down.
GGAGGTTGGGGACTCGACAGCTTGCGAGCTAAGTGGTTCTAATACCTTTAACCAGAATGTGTCCCAACTTCTGCACGACGATGAAATCAGAAGTCCCATAGCGCTACGTGAACACCATCAATGGCAAAGAATGCTGAATCTCGGTGGTGATCTCGATCGTGGGCTCGAGACTCGGTTTATTCGTGGAAGCATCAAGTAAAAAGTACACGATTTCGTTATCAACGTAATGATGAATTAAATCCAGAAACAGAATCGCTCAGAAGAAGCAAAATGAGAGATATACTATATTTCTAATTCTTTTCACAGGTATTCTTACTTTTTTGAGACATCTTTTCAGCAAGTTTATATTTTTAGAAAATATGTGTACGTATTGTAAAGAGTTTTTCAAAGCCGGATTTAAGATTTTGTTTTCTATTAAAACATAGAAGGTGTGGAATATATCTGACTCTTTCCTTGACAGACGTATTTTGTTGTTAGAGAACGAAATGTTGGAATTCCTTGCAGAAAGCACTTTATATTGTATAAACTATTGTTTACAAGTATTTAAAAGTTTAATTTAGAATATGTCTTCATTTTTCTTGTTCCTTCGCGTAATTGACAGTAACTGAAAATGTCTTGCACGTTTTTTGTTAATAGGAAAAAATAGGAAAAAAAAGAAAACTTTGTGTCAGTTTATACAATTGATATTTAAATGAAAAGTCATGAACTAGGTTTTATGTTGCGAGTACTATTATACGGCAATTTACTTTCCTTTTATTGCAACTGTTTGCGGATGCTAAGCACGCTGCGTATTAAAATTAATATGTAAAGCGGATTAGGGGAGCGGAGTACTGTTCAGTTCGTTAAGTAAAAGGTTCAGTGGTGTTAAGTGAATGTAACAAGGACTTAGTCATAGCCTAATCCTACTTACCGCATAGCCCAGAAAACTCATCTCACGTCGTAGTGGCGTACTTAGTGCACTTAAATTTTCTGATGGATCACGTTGACTTACGAGCGAGTTGAAAATAAATATGGGTGTTTATATCCGTCGGTTGAAACTTGACGAAAGTATCAGAAAGTAAACGAAAGTATATAAAATAATAATGTGCCCAGAGGAATAAGAAGGAGATAATCGTTTCACCTCCCGTTCATGCTTTCATTTAATAATCTAATTGCACAGCAAAATGTATCTAAAATTAGGTTAATTATTCTTTTAATATCGTCACAATTTTAATGAAATTGCGAAGAAAAGAGATTGCTATTGCTTTGTAGATCCTGATTAGATACAATTTAATGATATACTTTTATTAGTTATTATTTCAAAGAACCTATTTAAAGAATTCAAATAAGTTTCATGTATTGAAATAGTTTGTTAATTGAACATAATTATATAAATTAATTACTATCACTGAAACAAAAAAAAATTTCTTTGAACGTTCCTACAGTTTCTTAAATAAATGTTTATATTTAGAGAATACACAAAATATTATAAACGAAGAAACTGTTGTATTATACATTAAAGTGTATATTAAACTCTATAGAATTTGTATTAAACATTCACATACTAGTTACTTTACTTACTAATATTTTCATTAATATGAAGAAAAATACAAATAATTTCTTAAATAGCGTGTGCAAAAGAGATCTCTGTCTATGTCACATTAGTTGTATAGCAACTTTCAAGTTACTCTATTTCTATTAATTATTTTCATTTATTTATGATATTTAATATTAATTTTCTTCTTCACTCAAGAAATGAATTACTCTTAAACAGAAAAATGTATTCGTCGTTACTTGCTTCGTTGACGTAAACGTTAACACATTTCAATCAGTAGCATTGCAACGCGGAACGTTAGAATGAAAAAAATGTCGGGAATGGAAAGTTGAAACGACGCATGAGAAATTTTCAATCAAAGAAGCTTGAATGGTAATCGTTGAGCTTTAACGATCCTGCTACGTATTCAGCTACACGTTTAAACGTTCTGCACAAACGGAAAGTGGATGCAGCGAAGAAATGGACGTTTCCGTTCTCTTGAAAAAGATGAATCGGGATCACGAATATTAACCAATTAAATTAATTACCTCGATAACGTTTCATATTTTGTAGTTCTATAAGAGTCGTTCGTTTCTGATGTCTGTTTATATAATAAATAAATTGCTTAAATAATCAGTTTTTCAATGTGCTTAAAATATTATTATTATACTGTGGATGTTTATAAATTAATAGCAAGTTGAATATAGGTAAATTTATGAGAATGCATACAAACATAATAACACATAAAATATAAACAATAATAAATATATTACTATACATACTATTTTATATTTTATAGTATTACATATTTGTATTTTACAAATATTAACTATTTGCTCTCGAACTTTTTCTTTACTTGAAGTTCAAACAGTTAATAGTTTTAGATCGTATTAAATTTATTTCGCAGTGTTTTGTTCATAACAATATCGTACTCACCATTACTACTGCAAATTATAAATACTAACCACGACTACACATTTATCGACAGTTTCCGGCTTATATTATGAAATTATTTAGTTAATTGTTATCACTTTCGAGTGTACCAATATATTTTATATATAATTATAATTTCATGGCCTATTCCAGGTTTTTATGAAAATGTAGTTATTAGACAATTTAGTCATTTGTTTGTTTTGTCACATTTTCTGCGAATTAGTTACACTGCAGACTGTATTTCAAGCAACCAAGACTTCAAAGAACAAAGGGAATCGTTGCGTAATCAGTCTAAGATAATAACGTTTGCACAAGAGATTTCTTCAGTGCATTAACTTCAGCTCCGAGGTTATTTTCAGCATCCATAAAGTGACAAGGAAGCTTTGTGTTGCTTATAGGTATAAGCTCTATGCATTTGCGAGAATATAAGAAAATTGAGGAAAGTCCGGAACCCGGAAAAGTCGTCTGCACGCACGATACGACTAAATTTCCGTCTTTGTCAGTCGCATTTCATTTTCTACATCGAATTTCTTCAACTCACCGTAGTTCGGTGATCCTTTTTCCACTCTATTCTCAATAGCTCAATAAAAATTTCTGAGTAGAATATTACAAATAAAGAATCTCAAAAACCCCAACAGGATATAAACACTTACAATGCCTTTTTTAAATATTACAGTTTATAAAAATACACACTTTACATGAATAATTTAAACAAATTTGGCACTTTTATTGTAGTATTATTACAATCATTGAATGTAGCAAGTGTTAAAATTAGTATAGTGCCAGTAAATTTACTTTGAAGTAAGTTTAGATAAGTGACAACTTTATGAGCATATATTTAAAACAATGATAAGAGCAAAGGTTATAGAAGCATTTTATTTTATTAGAACTGAGGTAACAATATTTAATAAATTACCCTTATACACTAAAGATGATAGATTATATATTATACATAAAGAATATATTCCCAATATTAATTTATAATTGCAATTTATTTAGTACTGTTATTCTAATTCTTATTAAATAAAATACTTCTATACTCTTATAATCCTTAATTAAAATTTGGAATATATTAAATATTATTCCCTTAACTTTGATTCGTCCCTACGATGTTGCATTATGATAGTTCAATATTCAGTTGAACAATTATTAATTCATTAAATCATCCATTCATTAATTATTAATCTCACTAATCATTCATTTGAATAGTAAACTATCATCGATCATTGCATTGATTTCCGAAATTGTTTTCGGAAACACTGTTACAAATTTCCCCGAACTCTCGGCACAGTGCTCGAAGAGCGTGAAGCCGTTCAAAGTTATCGTAGCCTGTATTCCTCGACTGTGTCACGATATCTTCAAAGTTCGCGTAAAAGCGAAGATGTACAGATGAAGTTGATCGAAGTTAACTGGCTCTGTTCTCGGCATTTCGTCTTCCACGTGTTTTATCAGTAGTGCCCAAGTCTGAGACGTGTTTACGGGAACGCGGTGAATTGTTGCTTCCTCGGAAAATTGGATTTACTCGATCGTGAAATCGAGAAATGAATATGCATATCGTGAAGCAAGACAGGGAAATGATGGCAATTTTGTTTAATGTTTATCCTCATCTTATAGAACGATTTTCAAAAATTATAACAGATGTGTGCGTACATTTTATGACTATTGATCGATTCAATAGTGTATAATGTATAAGCAGTTCAACTGCAGAATATTGTCAGTTGTAAACGACATGAAGTTAGAATAGGTTGTATGATTGTGTTTGGCTCAAAAGATAAAAATTCATGGTCTTATCGAGCAAAGTGGATATATTTGTATGTAATTTTATTTGTAATGTTTATGCTTGTCCGATTGGAACGAGACTTTCTAAATATTTCAATTATTTCTGAATTATTTATTATTCAATTCTGAATGCTTTTTATAACTGATTAAATTGCTGAATGTCATCTTTATTTCTACCACGTATTATGTTAGGTATAAATTAACGGAGTCTCGGCATATTTTAGTTTGAAAATTTATCGTCTCAAAACAATGCAATCGATCAGTCGACATTCGCGCAAGAAATGAGATAAACAAGATAGAAGGTGGGCTTTTCCAAGCTGTTTAACAGCGGGCAAGGGTAGATGGAGCGAAGAAGCAATGTAATCGAATCATAAATCTTAGAAACGAATACGAGTAACCAAAATAAATCTGAGTTATACATTGAATACAAACACCACGTCAACACGAAAATAAAATGATCATTCCAAATAAAAATCTTTCATGTACAAATCACTTTTAGGATTACAGAAATAATTTATAATTTATAGCTATACAGTTTGATAAATTTTATACTTTTACGACTTGATCAAAGGCTAACAATCTGTTAGCATTAACAAAATATTAATATGTCGATACAAAAATTTTAACGAACACATTACTTTTGTACTAAATTATATCGCTGATAAGAATGATGAATAGTTCTCCATACTACCTAGAATTACGTTCAAATAATTGGACAGAATAATCGATTACAGGCCTTCGGAGACGGTGCCATCATTTATTAAAGTTCTTTATTATTTAGGAGTCACATAGCTATTAATAAAATGGGTGACTGATGTAAGGGTTGGTTTCTCCATTAAGTTATACTCGATTATATGATTCTAGTAATTCTATTTTAATTCCATAGTTCTATTAATAAACGAAGAGATTGAAGATTGAAGTGATATGCTTATAATCTATGTAATTTATATGTTAATCTGTATATTTAAAGAAAAGTCCTTAATATTTAATAATAAGGTACAACGGATATTAATGTTGCGTTTCGGCATAATGAGTAAACACAAACAATAATAAATAACAACCAGCTTTGCAATAGAAATGTGTACAATAGAAATGCAATTAAATATAGCTTCGGAACGTCTGCTCTCAATGGCGTCTTGCTCGAATCTGACAGTTTGACAGGCGATCGATCCGATCGCCTTCTTCTCGCTGTCTTCATGTTCCGCTCGCAAATACCAGCAGGCCTTGGATCCATCCAAAGGGTGCTCGCAACATTAATATAGAAATTAACATTACAAAGCAAGCATAAAATGCCAAAATTATTAAAGCATATTTATTTATTAATTATAAAGTAATTTTTATGAATAATTTTGTAGTACATTTAAAGACAATTTTCACTTATGTTGTCTTTTGTACTAATTCACGACAATTAAGTATTTACACATAGACATATGAACACGTAGTCCAAGTACCATTTTACCTGAAAATAGGGTAGAAACGTACAAAGAACGAAATGTTTGTTAGGATAATCGTAGTTTTTGCAAGCGATCTAGAACAGGAATAAAACTCCCAATAAAGAGGAAAGCATCGTGGTCGGCACCCCTCCTTATAAACATCCAAACCTAGCAAACCGAGAGCCTCATAAATCGTCCAAACGCGACACGCAGAATGCTGCGATTCATCACGGATTAACTTCACGAGCGAACGCGCGAACCCAAATACCGTCGAAACGAAAATCGACCGAAGCGATTCCTCCAGCGATTCCGCTTCACCGAGCGGATCGATCGGCGGGGCGGGGTGTATGACAATTAAATGGACCATGGGGCACGCGATGGTGGTAGGAGGACTCGCAGCTTGAGAGCTAAGTGCTAGTAATACGTTTGAGCACAGGACGCTGTCTAACTTTCTATAGTTCCTGGAACAAACACAGCTTTCTCGAAAAACTGCACGGGTGTTAAAGCACTCTTGAATGTTGACTGGCAAGGGTTGGCTTGGACAGATGATTTTCGGATACTGGTCGTTCTTACTTGTCAATCTTTGCATTATTGGATTATTTAATGTTTGGTAGAAAGGGCTTAATTGATTCCACGATGTGTCCATATGTGTCATTATATAAGTTGCATAAATATTTACAAAATACTACGAGGACCTCATTCTGGTTCATTAGTATAGAATTTTAGCAAATTATTACATTTTTGAACGCCTAAACCACAGTAATTACCACATTTCTTGAAATATTCATTTTATTTTGACATTCTACTTGTCTATTTATTTACTGTACTTAAAAACTTCCCCCCTTCTCTAAATTGTTAATTTTTGTAATATTCTAGATCAGATTTACCTTTTTAACGAGACAAATTCAATGTTTAATTTGCTCTACTTTGGACGAGTTTTTGACCTCTATCAAATGGGAATATTCTTGAGAAGCTCGAAGTGAAATAAGTATATCTAATACCTCATTAATGAATTTTTTTGGAAAAACATCTTAAACAAACTATAAAGGGAAATCATATGTGAAGTCAAAGGATACTTGTAACTGATATTTCTGTAGAATATACTGTAAATAATTTATGTGCTTTTATGTACAACCAAACAATTATAAAGTTCCCATATACAGTTTTTCGTATTACCCCCAGTTTCAAAAATTATTAAACCTTATGTTACAAATTTCGGTTCCTCCTTAATATTATATATCTTTGTCTACTGTTTCTGTTTTCCATTGAACACCTTTCCCGCGTTCAAATCAAATCTAATGCTTACACGTGGTCATCCTCATCTACCCCGAAGAGGGCCCAGAAATGTTAAATCAAAACATCCAGACAAAACCAGACTGCAAAAACCTGAAATTGTAATATCTACCAAATTTTTGGGAAGGCCCAACAAGTATTTTCTTCTTAACAAAATTATAAACGATATAAATAAATAGAAGCCAAACTGTACTCTCATATTCTCATAATTAATTTACCAAGGTCCACGAAAAACAATTTTCCTGTCCAGTTTTCTTGGACTTTTCCAATATTGGGACGTTTCGAGGTCTTACCTTGAAGTCTATAGACATCCAGCAGAAGAAGAGGGAATACGGCCGTCGTTTATGGTTTTTTCGGCCGCCGTTACGTATGTTGGCGTATGTGTTTGCGTGCCCGTGGACGATGGAGTACTCGCGCGGAAGAAGCGTGCCCAAGAAGACGAAGGGGGCTGATCCTGACGTCGGCTATAGCTCTCCGGGCTCAGACAGTCGGTGTAGGAGGAAGAAGACCGCCGAAAGAGGAACCCACGGAAAAGGAGACCCAAGAGGAGGGGTGGAAGAAGAAGAAGAGGAAGAAGAAGAAGAAACACCAGCAACACAGGCGAACAGAGCCAGACTGGACGGCGCTGAGCTCGTCGCCCCTGTAGTAAACAAAGCTGTAACTCTGCTCTCGCGCCGAGGAATCAATGCCTGGTGGCGAGCTCTCCGAGGAACAAACTCCTGGAGCAAGCTTGGAGGCATCCATCTTAGTTTCGGCGCTGCGTGCATATTGATGCACTCGGGGCCGAGGACGTTACAAAACGCTTCGATGTAACTGTATTTTTCACTTTTCCCGCTGTTGAATATAACAGAAACGGGAGTATTGCTTCGGCCGAAATTTCACCTACTCGGCATTATTACGTTTTTCGTTGTTTTGAATCTGTATATGGAGGATGGTATATGGTTGCAGAATTCCGTATGTATGGGTGTGTGTATGTTTGCGTCTGTTCCGTTTTATGTATCGTCAGTGGTTTGTCAGGAATGGAATGAAATTTGGTATGGTGACGTCTGTATATGAGGCATTCATCCCACTAAGTTATTAAATATTTTTGATGTATTGATGTGTGTGTATGTATGAATCTGCGTTTGGCTGTTTTATTTAAGGTATTAACAATTTTGAATGTATAATGTATGTGTGCTTTAATTTAAGAAGCTGCTTATCAGAAAGTCATGAAATTTAATATGATAATACTTACATATATTTGAAGAAATAATAAATTAAATCATATATCTCTCAGTCTCGATATTCTAAAATACATGTTTTGATTATTAACAGAGAAAACGTAATACACTTTAAATTAAGCCATATTAGACAAATTTTGTAAGAAATTGCGTCTTTTTTATTGTCTTGAAACACACAGTTTTACATAAATATTGAAAATAATTTATGTTGAAAAATGTAAAGCTCTATTTAGAAAAAAGTATGTATATATAACTCTATTTTCGATGATATATAAATGCATAATAGTGACATACGAAACAGGAGCATTGAAAATCATTGAATTTTATATGTGACATAGATTTTTACTGTATTGCTTTTTCTTCATTCTGTAAACTTGCTTCGTTTGAATTGAATATATGATACCAAGAAAAATTAAGTTTAGTCCGTGCAAAACGTATAAATAATAAATATGAACAGCTCTGGAAAGAATTGGATCAGGTCATTGGTCAAAGGTGGAGGCGTGTCAATATAATTTTTACATTCTGAATGTATAACTTATATCGTGTTCGTTTAAAGGTATGTTAGTTGGCGGAAAGTTGAGGACCAGAAACGAAAGTAATGATTCACCACTGTGATTTTACAGAGAAAGATTAATGATTCGAAGAAACTTGGTAAATGTCTAAAGTTGCGAGTACTGTCTCAGAAAATCTCTTCTAAAACGTTTAACTTCCTTTTTGTATAAAACACTCGAGGTTGACAATTCAATTGTACAGAGAAAAAGTATTTCAAAATCGATTACTTTACTTGGTTACATGTAATAATAAAATAGAGTATATTAAATATTTTGGACAAGAAATAGGACTGTCATTTTTTGAACAATTTTTTTATTCTGCTTTGCACGATTGATAATATTGTCTTGGTAGTGAAGTTTCAAAAAATTCATGAACTAAGTATAACAACATTTAAATATTTGATACTCAATAATAAATTTTGTTGTACGGGGAATTATTTTCATAGAAATTCTCACGTGTGCAATAAAAGTCTTAATCACCCTTAATAATTATAATATTTTTAAACTCTTCATTTCATACTAATATCATACATAGAATATTATAATGGCATTGAATGAACATCAACTACTTTGAAGTACCTACTATTTTAAAGTTGAATTAAAATAAAAGTATATCTTTCCATCTCAAAAGTAATTCATAATAAAATAGACCAAAAAATTACATATTGCAATATTTACTAAATATGCAGATTGTGGTTAACATTTATTAAATTTGCATATACTATTCTAAGTATTAATTCACAATGATGACAAGTCTCGTGTTTTGTTTTTTCTTACAAATATACAACGAATCAATGTAATTTAAATTCGTGCGTACGAAAACTTACCCATAATTGAGTAGAATAAAAATGATAATAGGTTTAGTGGAAGATATTAAACATCACTCTACGCACGATCGGTAAACAAAAGCAGCATTCGATTTATCAAATCGCTCGGGTCCCTTCGGCATTTTGTGGCGGTCTGAGCGATGATGTCGAGGTGGAAACCACTGAGGGAGAACCTATGGAACACTTGGCAGCGTACACTGAGGTCAATCGCTCGTGACGAAGGTTTTACAAGGGTGGGAAACGAGGGTTGGGGCGAGACTGTTTCAGCGACCATGGTTAAGCCCTCAAAGGTGGTTAAGTCGAGCCCAAGGTTGCGCTTAGTGGTATTGTATGATACGTTACGGATACGGGACTTATTGTCCGTCTTTGGCTAACCTTTTCTACTTCTTTCAACGATGAACGTCTCGTACTTTCGCTTATATGTGACACTATTTCTTTTTTTATTTCTCGGGCTGTTTAGATTCTTGGGAAACTAGAAATGTGTAATAAGCACATCATAGAAGATATTTTGGTTTACTTCAATTTGGCCATCGAGATTGTTTGCTTTTTACTTGAATTATTAATGGAATTTATTTTTAATAATTGCTGAATTTTTATTTAGTACTTTAATAATAGAGCCTTCGAACTCTGGAATAATTGGCAAGGATGACAAGGATTATGGCTTTTATTGTATTGTAAATATTTAAAACAATATAAACATGATGACAAAAGTATTTTATTTTAGTTTTCTGGTAAATCAATCAATTTTATATCGAAACGCTAAATATAAAATATCGAAATGTACAAAAAAAAACAGTCAAAAAGTGTCCAGTACAAAATGGAAACCAGAAACCTCGTAATCATAGAAATAAACCATAAAGTAATCATACGATCCAATCTGTAGATGTTATTATTAGAGCTTCACGTATTTTATATTAATTCGGCTTTCTTCTTTATGTTTGGTATATTTACAAAATTATCGATATCTCCTCGATTTATTTAGAATTTGTATGAATCAATATTTATTACAAATTTACCTGCACTTGATGCGTATCGATAGCTTTGTGTGGATATAAAAACAGTGTGATATAACATGATACTGTATATCATGTATATGTATATGTATATATATGTAATCTGGCGTCAATACGGTATTAATTCCATTACTAATCCCAGTGATACATGATACGAACAGATTTATATCATATTCATTAGTTAGGTATTTTGTAATGGAGAAAATACGTGATTCTTTTTATCTTTATGAATTATTGTAGACATCCAAACGTCACTTTTATTTTTATAAAAGGATTATTCATGTGATAAGTGGCTTTTAGTAACCCTTTTAGTATAGTAAATTGAAGGAAGAATGCAAGATTAACGCCATGGAAACTTTCTCAGTTAGAAATATAAGAAACGAATTATAATTAACTTATATTAACAGAAACTCGAACAAATTTATTCTGGTCCTAGATTACTTTAAACAGTAAGTAACATATTTTTATTCATTTAGATTAGTTGGTATTCAGAGCAATGACGAATACAGTAGACAGAAAAGTTCAATAGTATTATTAAAAGTTGTAGCTTTAACGTGAGCCTTCTCCACAAAATCATGAATAATTCTATACATAAATTTATATACGATAAAGTGACTAACAAAAGCTACAGTTCATCAATATTAATCCCCCTCCCTCTCTATAAAAGGTAATTTGAAACACATAATGTATTACACTTCCTAAACTTTTTGAGATGAACTAATCTTTCCCAAAACTTGTAACTCATGATCAAGTAGCTATCACTGAGTTGCTAATAACCTTATTGTTACGACTATAAACAACTGATATAAAACAAAGTTATACTAAGCAAGTGTAAATTAATAATTAATTAAATTAAGAGTAAGTAAAGTAACCACTGATACCTAAGAAGATTAACGAAACTCTCCCCCAGCCGGTACAATAAATTAAATAAATATCCAAATAACGCCGATGATAAAGAACAGACATCGAGAGGGTTCGCACGATCAGGAGCGAAACTCACTCCCATTGAAAGGAAGCAGTTCCACGGAATGGCACCCTATACTTTATTCAAGGAATTCTCATCCCTGCAGCCACGCAGTTCCGCCGAAGCGAGTGGCCAAGTCGCGATGGATGCCATTGATCAGAACGACACGGCAGTATCCCGTGGAAAGACAAACGCGATACGTACATCCACGTCCTAGGGGTGAAAGTGTCGATCAGATTTTTCGGGAAACGTTTCGACGCCAGGCGTCTTTGCAGGCGAAACTCGTGAGCGGTAGGGGGACGGATACGTAGCCGTCGTTACCGCAGACAACCGCGACTGGGATAAATCGAGGTGAAAATTCCATCGCGGGATAGGAAAAACGGGGAAGAAACGCGAAACTGTCACGAGTCGGTGCAGACGTTGCCAGGCGGTTATGGTCGCCGAGACTTATGGCAATGGAGTCGCATCCACCCCTTGCGCCAGCGTTGCAGCTTGCCGATCGCGGGAAGGAGTGGCCCGATCTGGGCTCTTTCTTCGCGAAAAGTCGTAAAAATCCTGGGAGAAACTCCTGGAACGCGATACGCGGAACTGCGTTCCTATCTCTGTGTCCTTTGAAGGATGTCGAGGCGCGTTCGCTTCGAGTAATTTTATGCGCGACGGCGATCGGTGTTCTCCGGTGACTATGTTTTCCTTGACAGGTTAATCGAAAGGGGAACCGTGGTGGCGATCGAGAAATGGAATTGCTTCTGTACCAGCGATGGGGATGATAAAGGGTGAATGTTAACACTTACGACTATATCTACCGGTTTGTTTAGGAAGACTCTGCACTTTAGAAGAGAACTTATTGTATTAGTATACAGAGGTTCGTTTCGGTTAAATATCTTATGAGGGAATGAAGCTATAACAAAAAATGTTGTCACAAAGTTATTTAGTATAACAGAGCGCATTAAATGGTGTCTATCATTTTTTTTTTTTTTCGTAAGTGAAATCGTTGAGGACGCATAGCATTAGCATAGCATAGCTTAGCATTTGTTTCAATGTGCTCGTTTATGGTAATATAAAGTCTTAAATTGGAGTTGGTAGGCTGTAGATTTAACGCAATCCCACAAAAATTAACATCTATGTCTGCAGAAAATTAATAATACTCATTTGTGGAATTTATTAAATTAAAAGTTATATTATCTTAACTGATTTATACTAGTACACATAATGAGTTAGATTGTACAATCTGTGATTTGTTCTATTATTTAAAGGGACAGTATTAAAAATAAATGTAGGAGTTGGGCTTTGAGTTGGCTCTGAACTCGTGCGGCTATCGATTATCGTGCGATAATCGATCGAGCGCAACGAACGTAGCAGCCGGGAGTAGGTTTTGAAGTTGTTGTTTTGTAATCTGTCATTGCAAAGAACGCTGCTGTCAAGAGTTTTACTATATAACATCTTTGTATTACAAAATACATATATTGGGTTAAACTGTTATTACCCCCGTTCTTTCCTCAATCTCCATCGGTCTGAATCCTACATAAATGTTAATATCTGTTTAACTCAGATAATTTGTAGAATCAAAAATCAAAATTATAAGTTCAACAAAAACATTTTATAGAATTACGTTTACATCATATACGGGTTTGATGTCGTGTTCAACAATATCATCTTCTCTCGAGTATTTTAAATTGCATAACGAGGTCGTTATAATTCAAAGTGCCCGTGAGAAGATGATATTGTTGAGCACTATATTAGACACAGCCTCTCCTCTTTATGTCATAGATGTATTAGTGACTCCGTCGAGTGTCGTTGTCCACTGATTTTTTGCCTTTAGGAAGAGCGTAAACGCATTTATTATTTTAGAAAAACCCATTTGATTTAATGTTCTGGAAACTATTATGTATAGGAAAATATAAAAGTTGTGTATTTTTAAGTGAAGAATATAGGTACGTGTTCAGTTTTTACAAAATATCATTCATTAAAACAATATTGTTAAAATTACCACATTAGTGTATCATTTTTCTTTATCACGCTTTGCAACCATTTTATTTTCTCGTATATCTATATTTTGATTTTCCGTTTTTATTGTAAGCCTGAATTAACGTGAATTTTCATGAATAATATTTCTTTCAAAAATTATACATTACGATTAAGCATTATACACCAATTTTATTGAAAATATACTGAAAAGTATTTGGAACTAGCTAAGAATTATTTATCCCATATTAGTGTCCTCATTAGTAATAATGAAATTCTTTAAACAGTTGATTGAAGCATAAAAGCTCTTGACATTACGACTCATATACTGTAAACATTAATGTAAACAAATCATACCGTACAAAATTATGAAGTAAAAATAATGTTTTTTATCTTGGAGGTCGTTATTAAATCTGGATCAAAAACATTTTAATTATTACATTCTTAGCATGTCAATTAATCCTTAATTGTAAATTTATTATCAGTTCCAACATTTTAGCTTTAAATAGGAAACCTCCAGCTTTTTTTTTATATCGTTACCAGTTTCAGTTTTCCATCCTTTGAGATTGTACTGCGTTCCATGTCCTCCTCGCAACTTTTTCAGGAACAATACATTATCTTCTGGCATGCTTGGGAAGGAAAACTTTTTTCTTAATTTCCCCGAGGCTGTACCTTCAATGATGATGTTAAAAACTATGAATGGTCTTTGCTGGCTACAGACCTTGAAAATGCTTCTGATACCAAGAAAATATAATCGTTAACCGTTTCTTTCGATAATTTCATTAATGTAAAAATTATGTGGAACAATTTGTTAAGATGAAAACGTAAACGTGACAACCGTATCATCAAAGTATTCAAACGTTACAGTATTGCCTACATTTTGGGGAAACAATTTCTGCTAAACAATCACGAAGAATGGAACTGGCATTAAGTTATTGATGTACCTGGCTTCATTGTCATTGTTGCGGAAATTCCGTAGATTTCAGCCGTTGAAAGTTAGAGAGGATGGCATTGGGAGCCTGTTTACGTGCAAACGTAGCAGCTTCTCCAGAGTGGTTCGAGAACTAGAAACAATTGGTGTCTTTACTACGACGAATGAGCATTTGACAGAGACTCAGTGGTTTCTAAAATGTCTAATAGTTATGGTTTTCGCGAAATGGCGTTCTAATGCAGTAGAAGAAGATTAAATAAAACAATTTCATTCCTATTTTATTAACTTGTTCAATAGAACGTGCGTGGGATAAATGTTAATTTTGTTTGGTCTTGAAACGAATGCAGTACTTTATTCAATAAAACATTACTATACTGCATATACTTATTTAAATTCATATTTTCACAGATACAGAAGAAGAATTCAAATGTTAATGAAAGTATACCTTATCTTCTACATTGTACAACAATCTTCAAATGCGAAGATAGTAAAATAATCGTAGTTGAAGAAGAACATCGTTCTCTTACCATCTTTCCAAACTACGAACATTAAATTCATCCTACCACTTTGATTATCTGTTTGCAATGTTAACGCCCCGAAATACGTGAAATCTAAACCCTGCTCCGAACGCAGGATTCAAAGTTTAAAACCGTTTCAGCGTGTTCGTTGACCCGTTTCACCGAAACTCTCGCATTCGTTGCACGCGGGACAGCAAAGATTAATGCAAAAAACGTCCGGCTAGGCGTGAGAGAGATTACAGCGAGTTAAACGTAACATTAAATAGCTTTTATTCCCCGGTTTTATTCCGCGCCGTAAACATCCGCCGGTTTAGCGAAGCCGAGACTTATCGCGTAGGTGTTGCATCTTCTCCGAGCATCGGCACATTTTCTTGCCATAAAAAGGTGTGACTACATTGCAGCATGGGCACTGGAAGTTAACAACGTCGTGTACACTCGTGAAACGGCCCTTCTTATTTCTCCAGGGACGTTTGTCCGACGGGCGAAAGATTTTTCTTTTCGCGCCTCGAACGGTTTCTTCTTCCCATCCGCTGCGGGCACTGTTCTCACGGACTCGGCCGGGCGCTTTCCTTTCAACGCCACCGTGTATCGATTTCATGGCGAATCGGTCTTCGTGATCGGAATTCAATCAGTTTCTTGCACTTCATTCGCCCGATAAATGAATCCCCATCGAGCACTGGTTAAATTTTTAGAATGTAATACTTCTCGCGATGCCTTCCACCGGTTCGTCGTTGCCAGCTACGAAATGGTTATTTCCGTTCGGAGTGAAATACAGTATCGTGTTGGGTGGTAGAAATATAATTACAACATAGGGCACACTTTAGATGAAATATATTTAGCAACCTTTCATCGTTCGTTTCGAGTTTCGAACAGTTTTTGTCGATCACTTTCGATACGATTCAGCTGGGAGAGGAGAATTGAGTTGCTGAAAATAGAATTATAATGACACTAAGGAAGTGTAGTTTGAAATGTGAAACATGTACTTATGTATTATTACAGTTTGTGCAATTTTTTGAAGTCATTAACTACGCTAATTAATTGATCATTTAATTTATTTTCGTTTTAGTAAAATCATGGAAAATGTTTATTTTTAATATTTTCTTTGCTGCTTCAGTACCTTTAAACTCTTGTTTCCAGTAGTGACATAAGAGTACTCGATCTCAAAATTTTCCATGATTTTACTAAAACGGAAAAAATTGAACGATTAATAAATTAGTGTTGCTAATAATTAAATATGAAAGAGCTTTTCAAAAACTATAAAATGATGTAACACTTGTATATAAAATAATGTTAATGACTTCAAAAACTTGCACAAACTGAAACAACGTAGAAAACACACGAACTATTGGTTCACTCTAATATTAACATATCTGAACAGGACCTATGAGTACGTGTTTATCATTTGTTCAGAATTTTAAACAATTGTTTTTGTGTTAGTTCTGACCGTATCTACCTTGTATCATCTTGAACCAAATTAAGTATCACGTATTGAGCAAGTTTACTCTAATACTTCTAGATTAGGTAATTAAAAATAACTATATACTTATACTACAGGCTATAAAACATTCTAAAAGCTGTCTTTCCATCTTACTCTTTACAGAATGAATTTCTTATCCATCTGCAAGTAAGAATTAAAAAATAACTAGAATTCAAAGATAAATTGCAAAAATAACTATTTTTCAAAGACAAGCAAAAAAAGTCACAGTTCATTTTACTGGTTTAAAGACGATTGTATATTAAATCCCAATAAGACAGCAAGCTTTGTATTCACTACTTACATATCATTTCAAGTCGCATTGAAAATTAAATTTCCATAAATAAATTCGTTAAAAAATAAAACCCCATGCTGAAAGTGTTACGTATCAACTTATCAATCTATCCGGTTAACATTCGCCAATCTTCGTTATTGTGACATGGAATGTCGTTACACCAGCATCGATGTTTGTTGATGTACCGTTCCATGAAAACCTAACAGTGTTTCGCGATACATCTCGCGTGTCGTAGCAACAGCCAATCAAATTTATCGTCGGTACAATAGGATCCGTAATGGAGGTCCGCTTGTTTGCAGATCGGGTCGTGTTTGTCCGTTCATCAAGTGTAGCAGAAAACTTTCCCCGTAAAATGGGGACCGTGTACATAGACGTCGTCACGCTCCTGTTCCCTCGGATATGTCCGTAAGGAGTCTGCCCGCAATTCCCGGAGCGATTCATTCCACCAATGAATATCCATAACCTTGGCGGGTCCGTAGATCACTCGGCCGCTTGAAAGCATTGTAGATCATCCACTTCGTCCGAGATCCCCATATTTGGTTCTCGCTCTCAGCGACGATTTGTCTGGTTCAGCGCGATTAGACTCTAAGCACGTTCGTTGTACTTGCATCCTGCTCTTTCGACCTCATCATTTTACTGAAGAATATGCTCCACGATGGAAGAAATAAATTATAGTGTTTTTATTACACCATTATATTACTTTATAGCATATTATTTTATTATATTACGTTATTCTATATATATTATTTGCATATACAGGTAGCCATTTCTATAGCAATCTTGTTGACAATGTACCGGAGAGTTTGAAACTGGCCAAAAACGTTTCATCTCGTATTAGATTCTTTATACCACATTTATTCATACTAAATTCCAAAATGCAACGAATTGAGAAAAATATATATAAAGTGTTTAATGTGTTGTACTTTCCATAATACTTAAATTTTTCTCCAGTAAATTAAATATTTAGGAAAATAATGAAAGCTTAAACAAAAATGAATAAACGTGGAATAATTTAGACACTTGTAGGAAATATGTGAAAAATTATAATATATAGTATATTTTTCCGAGTATAATGAATAATATCGTTAAGTGAATAAAAATAAAAGTGAATTATTTCTTCCTCAAGCAATTTGCTACATTGCCGTGATTGTGACACCACTAAACGCCATTAAATCGATAATAACATAAATAAATAAATTTCTTCCTCGTTCACTCAGCACAGATTTATTGAATCCTATTCCGAGTACCAAACCTCATAGTGACATTTCTATTGTCACAATACGTATATTCTCCTACTTTACATATACGCATTGATATACTGAAATAGACATTAAATAGTCACGTATATCTAAATAAAACGAGTTCCGAAAATAAATCTCGAATAACGTTCGTATAATGTTTTGTTCATCCTCTACACGGTAAACAGCGATATTTCAGGCGATGACTTTCGGTAATATTAGCGACGTTTCGATGGCAATTGCAATTTTATGGTAATCGATGCAAGACCATAAATCGTATTTATGGGGTGACGAGATTCTCGTTTCGTTTCAGGTGGCCTGGATGCTTTTCGACAAGAGCGCTATCCTGACGGTACAGAATCACGTTATTACCAGGAACCCCAGGATAACCGTATCGCATGATAAGCACAGGACCTGGTTCCTACATATCAAAGATGTACGCGAGGAGGACAAGGGAAGGTACATGTGCCAGATTAATACGGCAACTGCGAAAACACAATACGGCTACGTGCACGTCGTTGGTAAGTAATTTTCTTCTCTCTTCACTTTGCTTTTAGCTCGTAACGTAATCGTACCGTTGTTTTGGAAGATGAAAGGTCCCTTAGTAGAGATGGCTCTAGAGCGACGTGACAAGTTTACGACTGATACATCGCTGACGTCGCGAAAGACGTGGACAAACGTTTTGCGATATCAGTTGAAACGAATTACATCGACTGCGCACGGTTTACACCGATTGAAGTCAGTTTATGTGCTGCAACTTTTACTCTCGGAATAAGTTTTTTGAAATATTTCACTCGATCGGGCTGGAGTTCCACGTTTGAACTTTACCGAATACTTTGGCGTTTCCTACTGAATGCAGACGTCACTGATCTTACTTAAAGGAGTTATTTATGGTTAGCTTCAAGTGGCACTTGTATGCTTGTCGATACGCAGAAGAGTAATCCAAAGCTTTGCTTTGGATACTTGTAACGATGCAAATGTTCAGGACTGAGTAATGCAATGGTTAATGACTGATAGAGTATTCGATAGAATTTTTAAACGAACAGTGTTATTAACGTATTTATTATGGACATATTCTATTTTCTTTGTAAATCAAACAAACATTTTTTACTTACTTTTAAATATCGAGTGTTAATAAAATGTCAATATTCAAAAGTAGTACTATTGTATCGATTAAGTCAGCATATAATTTCGTTTGTACCTCGAGCAAACATTGTTTATTTATCAATAAGTTTCCGAGAAAGGTTCTTAGAAATTTTCATTCATAAATCAATCTTTTTTGAAACTATTAAGATACATTTTTCTCCATCTCTTACTGTAGACTATTGTACGTTTCTTGTTTTAAAAACTACAACAAATAAGTTATCTTCTAAAACAATTAACATGAATGGTCTGTTGCAACCATAATAAATACAGTTGACTAAATGAAGCTTTGTGATTAGTTATGTATTAATTAAGAGTACGAACCAGAACCCAATTATTATCATTTTCTACAACATACTAAATAATGTTTTACTCGTTTAAATGATGATTTTATGTATTATTGTAATAATATATTTTTAATATAGCATTTTTCTGTAGGAATACAGTCTTAAATGATAAATCTATAGACATTCCAAGACGAAAGCAAATAACGACTGCCTAATAATGAGTTTCAATTATTATTGAAATAATTTCGCAAATATAATGAGTCGACTTCATTTGGGTCATGTCCGTTTGCGTTATTTTCAGCGAGTTTGCTAACATCAAACGCATCCTGTATCCAGTTCTGTAACCCGCAATCTCGCTTTCAATCCTTTGTGATGTAATTTTCATACGAAGCAGTATAATTATCTTGCTCTCGTTTACATTCTGTTTCGCTATGTAATTAATTCCCGCACTTCTTTGCCTTTTTAATTATGTAATGGCAACGACTGTGAAACAAATATCGTAGACAGTAAACTACAATATAGTATTCACGATACAGAATTTTGATACTAATTGTCTGAATCGCGCCAAAGCTGTTAGATAAAAATACATAAAACAGGAAATTACGTTACTATACTGTAATAAGAATTGTGTACATCGATTATTTTATTGATAAAAATTTAAAAATAAAAGATAAATGTTTGGTTTAAGGAAAATCATTTAAAAATTTATTTATTTACTTAATCTTTTTTCGGTCCGAGCTATTCCTTCCATAGAGTATTTAAAATGCAATAGCTCTATTGCAAATATTTTGGGACAAACATCAATTGTTATTGACGACGCAGAAGGGATAATATTTTCGAATACTGGTGCAAATATGAAAAATCGTATGCTCGCTTAGTAAACACTAAAAAAACAACAAAGTATGAACTGTGTTCAAAATATTTGCACGGCAGTAGATCAAAACCTCAATTAAATATGGGTTAGTACGAAGCGTAGCGATGTTGTTGAGACGTATTTTGATAAAATCGATAAATGTATGTTTGAAATTGATACTTCCGTATCAAAGCAATCTAAAGAATGTCTTCAAACAATTTCAAAACTATCGAAGTCTGCGGTTGATGTTAAATTAGGCCAACACTTTATCAGAAATTAAAAAAGTGATAACACTTGACGATTACTCTGAATGTTACAGTTAGCAAATGACTATTAAAAAATCTTGATACCATACTTTTTCGTTCAAAGCACATGATATAATGTCGGAGTTGGAAATCAAAATTCTTTCACTAAAATCTCATTAACCGTTACATGATATTGAATGAATTTTATTTTATTTTTTGAGAAGGTAATTAGTTCTTAGTTATTTATTCGCGAAATAAATAATAGTTTATTGATTGTTTGATAGTTTCGTAAAGATTCATGGTATAATGCAGTGCAGTTTCTTTAGCCAACTTTAAAGTGATTATTTTTATTGTTTTTTTTTTTTATCGATTACGTTATGCAATAAGGCTTTGACATTAGACCTGTTATACATGACTGCTCCTTATTGCAACGTTGGTTACTCTAATGACACAGCCGACTACGGCTTTCAAACGACAACAACAATATTAGTCGTTGAAATAATAACGAGGCAACTACGTTACATTTTAATAACACTGTTTGAATAGCACATTGTATTTCAATTTCTGTTTGCCAGGTATCTGTAAAGTGTGAGACTCAGCGATAGACATCTACTAAGCCTAACACTTTGCTAAAAAATCTAAATAACCAAAAATCGATTATATTACAATGTAATATTTATCTCAGTTACTTTTTCGTAGAATGTACCTACCAGATTATCAAGTTTCATGTCGCTATAATGAAACTAGATACTATTACAGAAATTTCTGTGTTGTATAATAAATAGTTCATTGTTTCCGAGATCGAGTTGTACTTTCGTCTCTGTAGCTCGAGTATTCCGCACTCGTACAGCAGGTGGTAGGTTGCAATTTCCTTATCACGGCGAAATCGCGGCGAACTGGATCCGTTTTCTTTAGCAGATAGCATTTGTTCCTTCAGTTCTTTCAAATCTTAAAGTTCAAATGGTCAGCTGTTTCGAAAATATAATATTATAAACGTTGATTCTTTTTAGACGGATGATCGATATCGCTCCTAAATCAGTGTTTGGTGCAATTTTTGTTTTGTACACGCAGTCTATGCGAGCACTGCCGAAGGGATTACGCGCAAATTGCACATTTGGCTATAATAATCAGAAACTGAGTTTCCAATACGATGTGTTCTTTTCAGAGGTTCACTTTAGTCTCTCGTCGTGTACATTTTTCCTAGTCGATATGGTCGCTTTTGGGAATTTGATGTGGGGGTGATGGGTAGGATGGTGTCACGGAGTTGGACACTCAGGTAATTTACGTGTTGGTCCGCGAAGAACCCAATGATTCTTGCAGACCTTCGATCATCTTGTAGCCAAAAAATGGAGGTATATGTACAAACTTAATAAACTACTTCGGAGACCCAACGCCAATGCTCATGCTACGTGACAATTTCAATTACCCAATTTTTTCAAAGACTGTACCAAACATGTCATCCTTTAAATAATTTTCACTTCTTCCATTTTCCACAAAAATAACCGAGTTATTCATTTCATCCGCTACAAAAGCAAAAACAGTTCTCGCAATCAGTCCCAGTAAACAAGGAGTAAGAATTCATCGCGCAAGATTGTTGTTTCCGTTCATACCACCGGTAACGGAATCACGGCTGGGGAACTTAGACCTGGGACGTCCGTAAACAACGCGTGTCGCTGTCCAAGATCGTATTTCCGCCGTTGACGAGGTCTGCCGAGCTGGCCAACCAAGGGTGAAAGTATTTCGCCCTCTACAAGGCACGAGAGGACAGGGCAATAATAATTTAATCAGTGGTGGGGTATCCGTAAGTCTAGAAAGCGCGACGGGGGGTCTTCGTTCTGTCATTCGGGGCGAACATATTAATATCTCGAGTTTTGACGTCTGAAGTCGACGGAGGGAGACTCGCTGTGCTGGGATACCGAAAGGACGCCGAGTGAGGTGGGTAGGGGGTTGACGGGGAGGGGATGTTGCGGCAGTCGGAGGAGTAATCAGAGGGCTAGATTAATTGTTTCCACGGGACTCTTGGCCTAGCGTTGCACAAATACACGGAAGACTTCCGCGCGGCACTTCGTGATAATGCCGACGGAACAGACACAATGCCGTGGCCCCAGCGATAACTCGGGGTTTCTCCTCCGTCTACTCCCACATCCTACCCCCACTCCGACTACGGGGAACTGAGTATGCGAGAGAAACGTGTAACGTGTGTAAATATTCCATACGGGCTGAGTCACTTAAAGTTACCACCTGAGGCGTGTACCTTGCTCCTGAGCTAATAAACGGTTCTCGGGAGTTTGACGATTTCGACCGCCGTGCCTCGGCTGGATTCCCGTGTAAATTATCCGCCAGAATCGCGGTCGCGTCTCGATTGTTGCCGCTTGTTTACTTGCGGCGGATGCGCGCCCGAGTTAGCGTTCTCAGGAACGAGGGGATGAGCCAGTTCGATGGAATACGTATCGCAGTGTTGGAGATCTTTTTGATTTCGGATAGATAGGGGATGAGAATAAGAAAGTTATATGTATGTTCACTTTTTTATTTTACAAATATAATGAACACTTAACCTATTTCTACCGTGATGACGACTAGTCTTAATTTTTACGGCGTAATAATATTTCACGTGCTATTAATCTGAATGATGCACGAAGCAATTGTATATAATTAATATGTTTTGTAAGAACTGTATACGAATGCTTGAAAATGGTGTTAATGGAGAGAGAAGCTTTTAAGTCGTTATATAAGTTAATACGAGAGGCTTTATTATTCTAACAAATTGACGAGTTTTTACGAACACACCTGTGATGTTTTCATTATTGAAAATATCTCGCATTTTCGCATCTTTTTATTACTGTATCTAATAAAGAGAATCTATAATATTGTTATACAAATTTTATGATATGGATTATGGAAATAGATAATATAAATTGGCACTGGAAAAATGAAAATGGATATTTTCTACAAAATATTGACAAAATCCTGTGAGAACATGTACAATAGTTACAGTTCCTGTCTGACCATAAACGCATTATTCTACTTAATTTCTTACTACTGTACATAGCTAACAAGTTAGGCTTCTAAATGTTATTTGACGTTTTATATTTTAAATATGTATGCATTCGTACACAACCTTGTACAGTTTTGTATATTTACACTTGCCATAAATGTATAAATATCCTCAATTTAATGTTTACTAATCACACTGGTCGGTCAACTTTTTATTCCTGCATAGTTCGTACCTACTTTTGTTCGGAGAGAACTGCTTCCAAGCCATGTGAAAGTTTTAAAAGGTCAAGATCCATTGCTTCAGATTACGATATCGACTACCTACATTTCCAACAGTCACTTGTACACCGATGAAAATATTGAAACGTTACTACTTCGCGCGGTACCAGTTTCGTCACGTTATCCGACGTATCGCCAATAATACACTGCCAACCGTATCTGCCAATCAATTTTCTGTCCAAGTCACACTCTTCGTAGGGTCTCACCCACACGAGCGAGATGCACGTAATAACAGCTTTCAATTTACGATTGAATTCAATGATAATCCGTGAATCGAAGATAACGATAACCCGACGATCGCGCCGCTTTATCCAATATCGTGTACACACTCGTCTTCCATCCCCCGTAGCGTTTCATCTTCTCGTTGGGAGCGGGCATACCTTTCTCTCCGTTGCGTTCGAGGTCGGTCTTTTTCTCTCTGTCCTCTCGTAAATAAGGCGGAAGCCGGGGACTATCTGACTTTTATTCGATTTAGAGGCGAGTCGGCGAGCTTAACCAGTAAAGAAGCTCGAGTGGAGCCGAGAAGCGCACGCTGCGGAACGTGACGCTGAGCTTTCGACCTTTGCCGTACATTTTTCGACGCTCGTGTGTCCCATTCTCCCTTTCTTGCCTCCCTCTGCTCCCCTTCTACGTCCGACACCCCCTCTGGACCTCGCCACTCGACTGCCATACGGATTCCGTTGCGTTTTTACCGGTTATCGAGTTCCTGCCCGGGGACGATTGGACGAGTTGTTGTCGGTTCAATTGGCGTTCCTTCGTAACGAGGAGAAGGAGCGTGTTATGATACTCGCGAGCCTGTATGCAATTTCATATCTGTCTCTGCTACACGTCCGTTTCATCGTGCCGTCCTTTTTATTGGAAAGTCAATAGCGGCACGCTTTCAACGTGCACCAGGTACGACGAGATTTGTACCGAAGTCTTTGAATTACGAGGAGGGCAGCCTGACGTTGTATACAGGTTTTTTATGTGATTAGGTTGACGGTAGGTTTAGCGTCTTCAGCGTTTAGACGTGTCTTTGGTGCTTGCGAACATTGAACATGGATAAAATGAATTTGTTTGTCCAATATCCCCCACCACTTCGCTTTCAACAAAATTATTTACTCTACAGTATTTCACGCTCTGGTCCAAATAACGTTTGTACAAATTTTTTTCCATAGCTTCATCCCTTCATGAGATACAGTCAATACCGTAAGTATTTGTACCCTCTGTGTCTATTGGTGATGTTTAACTAAAGTAAATAATAGATTTCACATAACCAAATAAATTCAAACAAATTTCATTACTAGACATAGAAGGTATGAATATTTATGGGACTGACTGTATTTTACTATTCCAACTCGGAAGAAGAACCCTGTATAATAAGAAATAAAGTATCGCATCGAAATAAAGTTCGCATCGGAAGATCGAACGTCCCCAGAAAGTTATTCGACAGGTTAGGCTTCTTAATTACCCCCTTTCTCAACGGTATCAGCGAGTAGCTAATTGATTGGAAAGTTGAGGGGTGCTTGGTCGCGAGAAACGTCTTCGGAACCGAATCGAGAAATAAAGTATAACATAATGGGGGCGCGGAAGGAAAACCTTCAGGCATCTTCATTTCGTCAAAGTGGATTTGAAACACTCGTTAACGAAGGTATTCGGCCCCTTTTTGCTACGTGAAACAGAGAGGCAGTGGAAATTTCTGCTCCGAGCCTCGACCTCTAAACAGCTGCTTTTTGTGCCCGTGTCGCGCTGCACGGGGCCTCAAAAGACACTTCATTTCCGCTTTTATCCGGCCATCAAATTTCACGACTCGAATTCAAGAATACTCAAAGCCTGGCATAATGTGGCACAAAGGGAATTCGTAGAGCGTCATGTATATATTACGTATTGTATCGCTGAACGCGTGTCGTCGCAGTCGTACATCATATATTACACCGGGGCTCGACAACCGCATTCCCTAAGGGAGCGGTGTAATTAGTAATTTGTAGTTCCAGTGGCTTCATTCACCGAGCCACATAACAGTCATTTCGACACGCGTTTCTCCGTCGTTGCCTTTGTGTGCGAATCGCGCTACGTTAAGTCACCGAGTGCATTACTCCGTTTCGCAACGAACCGCTGACATTTCCGGATGTCAGCCAAAGGAAACACTGTTTTTCGTTTTGTCTTCTTCGTTCCACTGAGCGTGCGCGAGGTGCACGAAATTTCATTAGAAATTTTTAGTCGAACGCTTCGTCGGGAAAATAGCGACGTTTGACGGTTTTATCGATACTCTTGTCGCGTGTTTTAAAGAACAGTCAATTTATAGCGGGCCAGGTTCTTTATTATCGTGATGGAAATGTGGTTATACCGGTGTCGGTGATATTCGAAACTGGTAGATGCAACGACGTGGAGAGTGGATGCTTGTTTCTGCATCATACTTTTGTTCGACGTGTGTAAAATTCTCAGATTTTATTAGAAATATTTTTGGATGCAACGAACTGGTAACAGGATTATTTAAATTTAAAATTATAAGTGGGTTGAAGATTGGAATTATTTAGGTAGTTTTTGTCCTTAACGATGACTTTTAATTTTATTTCAAATTAATAACTGTCTTCGATGTCTCAAGTAGAGTTTCTTTCTATAGTGAATAAACAATTTTTAAAGGTTCGTTTTAATAAGTCAATATTTCAATGTTCTGGAAATTTTTAATAGCCTGCTCTTCTTGTATAATTTTATAATAATTCCATTATAATGCACCACTTTATTGTGGGAAAGGATGTCTTCTAATAATTGTATTATGGTATTTACTTATATATATTTTACATGATATTATAAATTTATTTTTCTATAATGAAATATTTCATTATTTGTTTCTTTATGGAAATAAATGATAAATTAAATAATTGAATAAGGAAATGCATAATTTTCAATCAGTGTTTGCAAACACGCACCAAAAATTCAATGTGTAAGATTGTTGTTTAAACATTCGTCGTAGGAACGTCGTTGTGCATCATACTGGCTCTCGATACTGGTAAACAACGTATGCTCCGTTTGAGCTGTTGATCATATTTCCGTTCCTGATGGGGACGCTGGTTCTTCTTTCCGTTCTTCATCCCTTTCTTCTACTCACAGTCTTCTTCGTCGACGGATAAATTTGCCTCCCTTTTCTTCCGAATTTCTCCGAAATACACTAACATGTATTTTCGAACTGCACTCTGGATTTGTCGATTTGTCTTGTTTTGTCTGATTTCAACACTTCGTTGTTGTAAGTAAATGTTTGCCCAAGCTGTTGTCGAATTTTTCAATACGTATCGATGATTAGATTTCTTCGTCTTCAAAATTGGTTTATATTAACTTTGAGGAATATTTAAATAGTGTATTTAATAGTAAATTTAAGTAGTATATTTATTAGTATATTCAATATACTATGAACTACATATAAGCTATGAAAGGTTTGAAGAAATCAATTGTTCAGATATATTTAATATGTATTTAATACAATGACAGCGTAGATTGTAAATATATTGGAATAGTAAAATGGGAACCATAAAATATTTTCAATATGTAATGATTTTGGAAGCCGTGAAAGAGTGATTGTTAGTATACATAATAAAATATTATACGTGATTTACCAAACAATTTTTTGCTAGGTAATATTAATCTTTTTTTGTATTTAACAGGAACACTCCATTATTATACAAAGAATGTAAAATTACAAAGATGTTATAATACATCACTACACATGGTCGTGGTTCTTGCCTGCTAATTGAGTCTGTTAACATATTATTATCCTAATTATTGCAAGTTTTAAAGTTAAGTACTCTATGGTCTCTAATTCGTTATCAGTTACACTGTCAAGATAAATATTTATCACTATACAATCAATGTGTTATCTAATACGCGAAAAATCTTAATTGCCAAATAATAAAACTTTAGAAGTAATAATATTGATTCCGCGACAGTTATCACGCTGCATACAGGTATCCGGACAATAAAAATCTTAAATATTGTAAGATAATCCTTCGACGATCCGTAGAGCGATCCACAGTCGTATTGGGTAGCCAATTTTGTAACAAGTCGGGCAGAAAAGTCTCGAGAAGAGATCCCGAACTTGGAACAGCCGGCGGTATTCTGCGTCGAGTGGCTCTCCCCTATTCGTTACCGCGAACAATTTTCTCCTTTTCTATTTGGAAGGAAATTCTCTAATTGGAGATATTCCATCTTAGTCCGTAACGCAGTCCCTGACCTCGATAGAAAGCGTTCCCGAACACAATAACTCTCGCAGATCATTAAGCCTCGCAGAGCTATATTCCAGAAAAATTTTTACCCCGACCCTGCGCCTGGGTTTGAAAAGGGAATCCAATCGTTTGGTCTCGAGGCAGAAGGAGGCAATAAAAGCCACCGTACTGGGGAGAATCTACACGAGGTCTGCTACTTACTTAAGTGCCTACATATTTACTCGATTCTCAGGGCAACGGCGGCGGCCAGCATCCGATGAACCGGCTCGTTCCTCTCGAACACTGCATCTTCCCCTTCTTCTTCTGTTTCTCGAGTGGCCAATTACGGACAACGGAGATTTCAGAGACTCCAGGTTGGAGGGCAAACGAAGAACTCGGCTACCTATCGATCGGGAATGAGGGTCTTTCCTTGGGCGTAGCGGTGCGTTACGCTAGTCCCCGCTTTCAAGCGACAATCTGGGTATAAGTTCGTCGCTCAGGAGTTGGCGAGGCAATTCGATTGGCTGTCGCGTAACGGCGGCACTTTTGCTCACACGCATTTTCGTTATTCGCTGAATTCGTTACATCTACAAAGCTACCGCGTGTCGAAGACGGGACATGGCGAGATAAACTTTGAGAGCAATAGTAACTATTGGTGTAGATATATGTAAAAGTAAGAAAAATTAAAGAGTTCGAGACGCATAAAGGTCGATTCAGACTATACGACACGTACCGGCACCGACACGACAAAACATTATAACACCCGTTTTAATGGAACTATTCACACTTAGCAGACACCCACCTGAATGTTCTGTCAACGGGAATAGTGTGAATAGTTCCATTAAAACGCGTGTTTTAATGTTTTGTCATGTCGTTGCCGGAACGTGACGGTCCGTGTCGTATAGTCTGAATCGACCTTAAGATACACGTTGTATTTAACCAACAATGTAGCGTGGACTATGACTCTGCAATGTAACTCCTCGAAAGAAAGGGGGCTCCTGGAGGAGCAAAGGCGGACCGAACGATGAAATTTCCTTTTCTCTGACCTCTTCAGTTCGTAGGTGCTTCGACAACTCCTGAGCAATATACAGTACTGGCAGTTTGCTTGAAAGCGGGGAAGGTAACATCTTGAACTCGAAAGGGGCTGTTTCATCGCAGATTTCAGTGATATTTGTAGAGGTTAAACTAGGGACCGATCGACAATTTTTGTGCAGTATGTTATTTTAATGGACACTTTTTACAAACATTTAAAGTTTAAATACATACACAAGTACTTTTGGAAGACAATTCGTTGTATATTAAAACAACATAAAGAAATATAGAGGATGTTATGTCGCTAAATTAATTCTTTATCCGTACAATGTTTGGCCTTGAATAACTCAACCAAAACATTGTCTTAGGTAATAAATGTAATCGCTAATAGTCGACAAAATTGATAACAGATTTATTTAATAATCAAGTTACATTTTGTCCAACACTCTTACAGATAGAGGGCTACGCATAAACACTATAAATGATTTGATTACCTGAATATGGTTTACAAATTCGACCTTTAAATTGAAGGAAGTACCGTAACTCAAAACATCAATTAATGATTGAATTACATTTTACTCAACACTGTTACAGAGAGAGATCCGTTACCGAAGTAGAGGACTCGGTTACTCGAATCTGGTTTAAAAATTCAATATTTACAGCGGGGATGGTACCGTAATTCGAAACATCACTGCGTTTCCGCGTCATCCAGCGTTCCAGCTCCTCGAAGCGTGAACCAAGGGCGGCCTCGGTCGTGTTAGCGTCCTCACGGTTTGTTTCTCTTTCCCTCCCCTCTCCTCACTCTTCGTTACTCCCGTGTGTCCTCTAGTTCGGGCTGGAACTGGCGGAGTTTAGGGCAAGTTAACGCGCAACAACGCCGAAGCAACGTACACGTGGCGGCGTTTGCGCTTGAATAATGCATCAACAGTCCGTACGCGGCTGCTGTATAACGGGTCGCGCCGTTCAATCTGCGCTTGTTGAACAATTCGGTAACACTCCGCATTAGCATTAATGCGGCAGATCGCCGGACACCTGCGGTAATTCATAGGATTGAGTGGAACTGGCTGGATTTTCGAGCCGACGCTGTGTCAGCCAGCACGTGGCCTCGATTCGTGCAGAAACTTTCTCGACTGTTTTTCAACTTGATTTAACACTCCTGACGTACATCCAACGGACGTCTGACGACTGTCTTCTCTATAAATTTGATAGTTTATTTGGAAACCGAAATAATATATTCCCTCGTTGAGTATGACGAACATATACAATTTTATTCTGTAAAAATTCTAGTGGCTTTTAAACGGTTTCCTTGGTGGCTTTCTCGAAACATTCTTGTTCTAATATGAGGCCACTTTAAAGAGAAGTCAGAGTTTATTGGAAAATGATTCACTCAGTGACCATCAAAAGTTACATTTCAGAAAATTGCTTCAACTATCACTGAAATCTACTTTGATGATAATCCAAATTTTGTTATTAAACAAAATATAAACTTGGAACAGTAAAACTAATTACAAGATCAGGTTCACAATTGTTATACGATTAAATTGATTATTTTAACTTAAAAACAGATTACAAAGGAAATACTAAACCTTCTGAATAAAGAAAAATAAATATAAAAATTGTTATGTTAATCTCTTAGCAGTCTTTAAGGATTTCACTCATAGTGTTGTTAAATTTGGTTGTAGCAAAATAATGAAACAAATATTTATATATTGAAAATCGTATTTCGACAGAATGGAGATTCAGAGAGTAGATAGGAACAGTTTAGTGGGAATGCGACGTTGTATCATTCGTCTATAACGCAGTCTTTGCAAAAGTATTTTCGACTGGCGGCAAATCGATCTAGTTGCGCAAAGTAGCCAACTTTAGAAAAGCTTCGAACGAATTTCCGTTTAACCATCGTTTCCCTAGTCACGAGTTACAAATTATTCATGGGAGTCGGCAACAACGAACCAGATAACCTTTCCCGCCATGCTTGAAATGCCGAGACCTGGGCCAAGGATTCGATATAAAATTAGATTGACATCCTTTTCGAATCCTTTCTAAAACTCATCTATGCTCCTCATGAGAAAAAAGTTGTTTTTCAATAGATTGGCATACAAAACGAAAAGTAGAAGCATATCCAAATGTAGGAAAGAAATACAATCAAATTAGATAAAATAAAGGATTTCATATGCTCCAAAATTAATTGAGAAATGATTGAAAAATTCTGCCTCAGTGTTTCATTTCTTATTTACAAAAACAAAGTCACCATGTACCCATTTACGCCTATACTTCATAAACTGATAATGAACAATACATTCTAATACGTAATGTTACCTTTCGCTACAATTAGTATCGAAATGTTACAAATATCAGACTCGATGCAGCGAAGGATCAAGACCAAACTTTTAACCTTTATTCATTTACTTTTCAATACTTATCTACACAAATAAATGTTTGTCCGTGTCGACTCATAATTAGATACAGTTTTATCCAGGTAACTTTTATTCGCATGAATACAGGCTCAATAAGGTTGTTCGTTATCTAGATAAAAATCTGCCCACCTCCGCTACATCGTCGCAAATTACACCGCACCCTCTATAACCGTAGATCGCCTGTTCCACGAAAGCCCGGACAATTTTTGCACTCGCGCGGGCAGCGCAAATATTTTCTCGAGTATTAGATACACGGTATCGTCCATTCCTAGCGAACGTCGAGGGACGCGGAACGCAGAGGGAACGGCTTGATTCCCAGGACCGAGTTTATGTATGAATATGTAGGACGACCCTCTTCACTCAGCGTTTCGCTCGCTAAACGAATCCAAGTCCGAGGGGTCCACTGCTATTTCAACCGAGAGCTGCGCATCTTATCGGGGATAACTCCCCGAATAAATTTCCGACTGTTCGAATAATTGCTCGCTGCCCTATGGACGCAGGTCTCTTATTATTTATGACTGCGATTATTTGGTACTCTGATAACGCGATACGTTGATAAATCAGCGAAACACGGGATGGTTTATCTGTTTTTTTTTATTACTAATACGAGTTGATAGTTTTTAAGTAATAGTTTATGTTGGAGATAATAATCTGTATGATAATTAATAACGATCACACTTTACATAAAGTAGCGCATGGATTCGCGTATAAGGTGAAACACGTAAACTTAAAGAATATAGTGTTACCTAATTTTACGACGCAACGTGCACTCTGTAGAAGTCTTTTTAAGACTAACCTACGGAAAAACTGTCCGCAGGCGGGAGAAAAACCGTAAACTTATTAGCGAAGTCTAGGCCTGCACCAGCACGTATTGTGACCTTCGTTGTACAGTCTCAATAGTTTATAAACTTTTTACAAAACATACCTTCCGGAGAAAACAATGTTATCGTATGAAATTCATGCACGACTTGCTACGTTTTTCTTATTTTTATTACGAACATTTTCTTAGTTTAAAAAACTATCTTAATAAATAAAATTTTCTTAATTTCATTACGAATAGTAATTAATACGTACTATAATTTGATACCTATATTAATTTGTACCTCTAAATTAAGCAGGCTCGTTAATTATATTTCCCACGACGACGAGCAGGGTCGAATTCTCGACTATTATTACCGTAGTCGCGAATCGTTCGTTCCCTCGAATACTGATCACCGTAATTAGTAAATAATCATAACACAAACCGCAGAAACGCTATTGCCAGTTACGCACCACGACTGTATTAATTAGACGTCGGTTCGATTGTTTTGATTGCCTCCCTCAATTGACATAGAGATCAGTTCTGTTTTGATGAATTCATCATGTGGCGACCGTGTGCTTTGTGGCAAGAATGCTTCGAAATTAATAGCGATACGTCAACCGCGTGTGCAATGTTCTAGAGTCTATATACATAGCGTATTCAATATCGAATGCTTATGTTTATATACTTCTGAGATTGGTCACTTGACAGCACGTCAAACCAATTTACGATTGTTCGGTTACTGTGTAGGGATCCACAAACCGATAGAGCTCAATAAAGTAGTTTCTTTCATTATAAAAATGTTTAAACATGCTAATGTCAAATATCACTATACGTAAAATAGTAACACAAAATATAAAGGATTGCTGCAAATGTACTTGATTGATATCGCAATAATTTTTTAGATCTTGTATCATTATTTTGAAAAAGTAATTACTTTTGAAAAGATGATTAAACATCCTAATGTGGGATGTCACTACATATAAAATAATAACACAAAACTTCAAAGATTGTTAAAAATGTATCTTATTGATCTGGCAACAATTTTTTAGATCTTCTATCATTAGTAGAAAGAAGAACCGAATTAATTTTTGTTAGAGTCCACTGTTGAAACTCCTATGTGTCAATTATTAATAATTTCCAATTCAAAGAGTGAATATGAATTAAAACTATATACTTCGATAAAATTTTGATTCTCGAAAGACCAAAGAATTTATTTTTCAATTCTATTACATCCGAATAATAAACCAAGTCTCACAGTTCACCAAACGTGTTCTGTTATCCCCTTAATGAATCAACTACTGAGGTCTTTCCCTAAATTTAATTTTAATTTGCAAATTTTATATTATCATGACACCGAAATCTGCCTTCGAAGAAAAACGCCTCTTACCCACGAAGCG
The DNA here is from genome assembly GCF_026283585.1 of Hylaeus volcanicus. Classification (NCBI taxonomy): domain Eukaryota; kingdom Metazoa; phylum Arthropoda; class Insecta; order Hymenoptera; family Colletidae; genus Hylaeus; species Hylaeus volcanicus. Next base: position 18,871,099 of record NC_071978.1, on the reverse strand, counting down.
ACAATGCGCCCAGCGCACACATTTCATTTGAAAACGTATTTGCTGCACGCTGGAAAGTAGAGTAGAAGCGTCTCTGGGGAATCGCAATAATCATCACCGCGAGGTGCGATACGAGATGCAAATTATTCCTAACAGTGTTACCTAGCCGCGTCCCTGGTGGTATCATTTCGATTCGTGATTATCGCGTAAAACATTAATCGCTAATAAGCAGTATCGACGAGTCATCGTATTTATAGAACTTTCCCATCGCTATTCCCGTTTTTCCTCATCCGGTTCTCCTTTTTCTCCACTTTTTTGTTCGACGCGAGAACGCGTCGACAGCGTTGCGACAAACGAGGCGCGCATGCGTTTGAACGCTCCGCTGATCGCGTTAATGAGACGAAAAGGGTTCTTTTATTTGGCTTGCAAAATGAATTTATCAGGTTCGAATTCTTGGATACGTGCTGGAAACGTAGTTTCGTCGCGACGGTCGAGGGTCGACGAAAGAGAGCAGGTCGATTGTAATTTTCGCACGTTCCTCGCGCAAAAATTGTGAAGTTAAAGTAAAGGCAGCAGTAGTTGACACATTGAGAGGAAAGAAGAACTTATTAACAGTAGATTTATGAAGATTCGAAGTATCTTTGCTGCATTAGTTTGTTTTTCCTTTGACATTTACATTTACTTTCTAAGAACTTTTCGATCCTACTTATATCTATTATAGAAATAACTTGAATGTACGCTTATCTCTTTATAAGTATGTCTTATCTTCTAAACGGTATAACATATATGTATATTATCGCTGATATTTTATATATTTTTGCATTTATGCACAATCTTAGTCCCATATTTTGACCTGCAATAGATGCATAACCATCCGCAGTTTAATCATAAGTTTAAATAAAATACATTAAACAAAAGAGAATACAAAAATTCAGGATGCAAATGGTAACCATGTAACGTTGGTTATTAATTTACACTATGAATGGCATCAATTTCCGGTCACTAGTGTTGGAAAAACCACTATTACCATGCATTACATATTTAGGAAGATTTTAATTGATGGTGTCAACTACTTGTGCTCTTGTCTTACATCCTAAAAGTTTTCACTGAAATTCTGTTACACGAGATTCCCTGTAATTAATCCTTTTAATTAATTTAATGTCCCTCTTGTAGGCGCATTGGACGTTCGCGACGATAGTGTACTCGAACTTGTTACACGCGACGAAATCTCGGTTGCAGAGTCTTCAATTAATTTTAACGATCGGAATCTTGTGAAAGTTGTCGAACCTGAGCATTTCTAATTTACCCTTCGCGCAATCATTAATTCAAGTATGTTCATGTTAAATGTTCTGAGATATTCAATCATGTATCACGCGAGATGGGTATTCAATTTTGATTGTCGAAAAAGTATAAAACGATATCTTTCAATTTAATACAACTTAAATGTGAACAGTGTTGTTTTATTTTTAATATTTCTTGATCTATCATTTTTTCACTTTTAGCCATGTCTGTAATCTTTCTGTTTTCAATGTTATTATACGATACATGGATATCGATTGATCTACGATATTATATTTACTTAAGAGAATAAAACAGTTTGAAATATAATAATTTATTTTACCGACTTGATAATTTGATACAAACCAGCACATGATATTTATAGTTGATGAACTGTAATCAGGTTTTCACGCAAGATTTAACTTCGCCTATATACAATTTTAATTAAATTCTATTAAAATGTGAGTTTGGAAATGTGTGAAAATATATTCTCTATTTATTTTCTTTCTCTTTTAGTTTCACTAAATTGAAATAGTAATTGCTATTTTTGGTAACATTCATGAAATTTAGGGAGTAAATAAACCTTCATCTTCCGAGTGCTAATTCAATTTTACAATTTATATTTAACATTTGAACATAAAAATATATGTAGAATGTCACATTACTTGATCACATAAACCTGATCTTTTTTAAAATAATGAAAGATCGGAATGCATATGCTAATGAACGTATGAACTTATCTAAGTAAAACGTATAATTCCAGAGAAGGCATCGATGACACGGAGAATTTCTACCAATATTAAAAATCATTATCGAGGCCCCTGGATTATGCCGGAAGTTGATTCTTCTCGGGAGGGTGGAAGTCGAATGCGCTGTTCGTAGCGACTGAACGATTCTCTTTCGATGAATAGACACTTTCGATATTTGGTTACAGTGATACACGAACACTAAAGCTCAGCTCCAGCTTCCTGGTTCGCGATTATCGTATATTTCTCGTTGCCGCCATTCCTCTGTCTCACGTTACGTCGTACATCCCGCGGGGACAATTTTTTTTGCGCTCTCGACATCAACCAACCCCCTGCCTCGCAGTACCCTTTTTTCCAGAAGAATCATTACGACTATTCGGTCAATGGAGCATCGATTTACTGCATGCGAGAGGCCGCACTTTTACGACTGGTCGACGAACATTTGGGACCATTGACGTTTGCGTTTCGATGGAAGAGAATAATGTATGAGAATGATGTACCCTATCACATTTTGTAGTTTAACTCAAAATGTATCAGCATTTTACATATACTTGTCCTACCATAAGGTCATTTGATTCCTTAAATCAACGTTGATTTTCGAAAACAAATTCTTAATTTATTGAAGAAAATAATTCACAACTCCTGACTTCTAATAAAATAATTAAACATGTACATTTATTTTTAGAAATAAAATAATCAATTAAGCTCAAACATTATATCTGAAGAGAATTAGCAATAAGGTGATCGAAATGTCTTTTCCAAATTGACGCATGGGAAACCCGCCTAAAGTGAGTACACCGTCTAAAGCCAGTACCCCTTGTTTGCAAACCAATAAATGAACATAAAAATCTGTAATTGTATTAATTGGTTTAATTATAATTTCTTTTTTAAGCTGAAAAATTTATATTGCTGTTTTGCGTTTTGAAAAATTAATTAGATAGTAAATTCGATCAAATAATTAAAGATCTTATTTTTATATCGACAAGTGTTTTGTTTTACTGTTTGAAGTTAAGGTACCCACTATGGATGAGTTGCTCCTCTTCTGTTCACCAAAAAATTTAACTAATAATCTAATTCTGTGTCTGACAAACAAGTTGTCTATCAGTTAAATACACCTGTCAAAACATACACGCAATTAGTGAATTTCACAGGACAAGTTACGAAGTAAAATTAGTATCAACTCCACGTGCAACTACATATTCCGAATGGAACGGTAATGAGCGATCAGAGACGATCTCCGAAGACGCGATAATCAGGCGCCACATGAATATTTTGCTTCGATTTTAGCGTTGTTATCGAAACGAAATTATTACACGTATAATGCGTGTTTCAGCGACGCGACATGCATATTCTCGATTAATTTCCAGCGGAACAATTCAATATTGACGCTGTTGTGTCTGTCGCGCGATCCCGCCCGTTTAATATTTTTTCTCTCACGTCTCTCTTTTATTTGGTCGAGAATTTGATCCGTATTCCGAATTTCATTGTGTACTGTCGCCCTGGCGATGACGACAGGTCGCTCGAATTCGAAATCACCGAATTCATAGCCGATTGTCGCCTGATTAATTCTATAATTTATATAAATTATTCGCGATATTGGATAACACAGGTCGCGTTGGTTAATTGAAGTCGTGAATGTAAAATTCGACCTTTATGGACGGATCGGATCGTAAATTGAAAATGAGAGTTACAATATACACTTGTGATTTTTCTGAATTTTCATCGATACAAGTTATTACTGATTTAGTTACAGTGGATTTATTGACGTTGCTCGTAGAATTAATGTAAATGCAAATAGAAGCATAGAAGCGATGCAATGTTCAAGTTAGTTTTTCTGTTGATCTTGTTCGCATCCACCATTTACTTCATCGAATTTAGATAGCACTTGATACTACGATGATAATTGAATTGAATTGCACAAAAAATCGGACGACAATCATCGTATTGAATGTTGAACTGAAAGGGAAAGCTACTTGAAATTTCCGTTGTTATGAGTGTAATAAATATATTAAATTGTTTATTGATAAGTGGTAATGATTTTTTTGTACAAATGCGTCACGGATGCAATCTACAAAGACTAGCAACCTTTTTCGTAGCTAATATTTCAAAATTAAAAAATATGTTTTGAAATATCAATGTTGTAAATATGTAGTGTATAAAATGAAAGGATTTTCATAATTTTCTCATAACCAGGAAAAGAATTTTAAGTGACGTGAATTCACGTCAGCGGTCGCGAATGTGTTAAGAGTCTAATAAATAGAATAATACATTACCCTTCGAGTGCCAGACTGTGTATGAAAGCTTTTCCGACGCGTTGAAGAAAAATCGATATTCTCGATCGCTAATAACAGTCGAAAGAAAATATTAATTTGTCTGCAACGGCGCGCAAAAGTGGCGGAGGCGACGAAATATTCCCCATTCCTCTGCGTACGTCCGCCAATCATGGGCATCGCAATGCTGGTTTCCATCAACGTCACAAATGGCGATGCAGACGACATATGTCAGCCACCCGATACGATATGATATTTTTCCGTAATATGACAGCGATATAATTGAGTTAAGAGCGCGCTCTGTTATTTATTTTTGCCACGTAGCCGTGCGCTCAACGAACGGCCGGGATAACGTCGGAAATTTACACACACGCCAGTCGAGATATCGTTCGAGAGACTTCAGCGAGGCTCAACGATAGGGTTTCTCAACCTGCTTTGTCTCTTGACAACCTTCGGAAATCTATGAGTTCTGGTAGTGAGGCTTGGGATCTAGTTCGTGAGAAATCTAGACTATGACATATCTAAATTCCTAATTTTTAATTTCTAATCTCTAATTCTGGTTTACATATGATTTCTAATCTTGAATTCTGAAATGTCTAGGTCTTGAAATTCAAATTCCTTGGGGTCTCTAGTTTTTGAAACTTTTAGACACTAAACGCTCTAGATTTGAAATTTCTAATCTTTAATTTCTAATTCTCCTTTATATATGACTTCTTAAGTTAAATCTCTTAGGACCCTTTTGATATTTCTAGGATATGGCATCTATATTCCTCGAGATCTCTAATACTTGAGGTTTCTAGATTTTGAAATCAGTAGATTTGGACTTTCTAATTTCTAATATCTAATCTCTAATTTCTAACTTCTAATTCTTCTTTACATCTGTCGATTGTTTGAAAATTCTCGAGCAGAAGGACCAACTCAAATAATTGTTTATTACACGATGTACTTTTTTTACAATATTAACAAGTATAAAGTATTTGCTTGTAAGACTGATACGATTTCTAATTTTAATCATATTTATTACACCTTACTGAACAAAATCGTGGTTTTCCATTTGTTCATATCTTTCATTCGTAGTCCTCTGAAAAAACATAATATGATCCATTGGAGGACCATATGACCCCCGTTGAGAATCTCTGCTTTAGTCAGTCCAGCCAGGAACGCTTAGACGCTCGAATTGAATTTAGACTTTCAAATTAAGCTGCTTTTTTCCGAGGCTCACGGTCGTCGTATTAATTGAAGGATACTCATGAAGGATATTCGAGCGGAGAGAGGCGAAACTTTTTTGCGAGCGATCGTAAAACGCACCCTATTGGAATAAGAGCTGCTGTGGGCATAAGCATCAACCGAGCATAAATTTATCGTCCAAAAAAGTGTAACCCGTAAACCTGCGTTTTTGAAGTTTTATTAGGCATGTGTTTATTTATAATCGTGACACGTGGATCTGTGTTTTTCGATGCGTGAAGCTTCTAGCAAAATTTTTTCGCAATGTTTTGGTAATGGGTTCAATACTTCTAAATTTACAAGAAACATTACTTTTATGAAACTTGAGAATTGTCCGTTCCAATTTCTTCGCTTATAATATTACATTTATTCTTACATTGAAAGCAACTATTACAAGTTTGATAATGTTCGTAAATTTCACTTCCTCTAAAAACATTCAAATAACCTTCCAAATCATTAATTGCTTATTAAACAGATCCGTGTGACATTTCTTTCAGTTTTTTTTTCAGTTTTTATCCTTTAGACTATTCTCGAAGAAAGACTTAAATTTTGAAGATAATTAAATAGTTATAGTCTGAAAGTCACTTACAATGTAGACTACATCGACTTCCTCTTTATTTATGTACAAACAAATTCTGTATCTGTATATTAACAAAATTTTAACAAACATGGGTCCTGTAATCATTTATTTCTAAAATACCATCACGTTAATTGGACAAAATAGAGTTCCCAATTCTTCGTCTAAACATGGTGCTCGTTAAAAATAAACGAGAATAATTAGGGACAAGTCAGGGGATGAAAGAAAATTGGGAACGCGATGTTTGCTTTCCTTTTTCGTCCTGTAGGCTACGCATAAAAGGAGAACAATGGAGGGTTCCTCTTCCCGTTGATTTTATATTTCCCCTCTCGTCTCTGGGTCGCAGTAATTTTTAATACTGTATCTTTTCCGAATATGGCGTGCATTTCCTGTTACGAACTCCACAGAACTAACGACCCACGAGCCTCTCGTGGAAAATGAATCTACGTTAATGCGATTTTAATAACAGGAAAGTGCCTCCCCTTACCGCCTGATATTATCTCCTCGCCAGCTTCTTTTTACGTTGCTTTAGGAGAGAATGATGTAGTCTAAATTTTATAATAGTAGATGAAATAAATAGGAATACCCTAGGAGTGTCTATGAGTGAACTTTTGAAGAATCAAAGATTATAAACTCGAACATATCTAGAGTATGTAGATGGCATTTGATGTATTTTAATTATATTTACAAGGGGACCATCAAACATGGTACCAATGGAATTTGATGAAACTCAGGTATGTTGTAGAATGTATTATCTACGGTATAGTTCCCCCACCAGGAGCTGTGGTGGTGGAATTTTTAGTCAGTAAAAATCTGACACTACTCCGCACAACATCCGCGGAGTGTCTTTTCAAAGATTTTCATCACCGCCGCGACGATAAAAAGAAACAGGTATGTCGTACAAGTATCTTCATCTTAGGGAAGACATTTCTACAACGTACCTGAGTTTCATCAAAATCCATTGATACCATGTTTGATGGTCCCCTTGTTAGTTAAACAGATGCAATTAACTATTTTCGCAGTTTTAACGGTAGCACACGAAATATAATTATTTCATTACATTTCTGAAATAAAATCTATTTCATACGTACACCAGTTTCTCCTGAGAGAAGTTTCCATACGAATCATCTTATCATCTTAATTATTTTTCAAACTTCTTTAAACATCTCTCTTTAAGCTGTTTGTAAACTACAGTTTCCACTGATATAAAACAGTTTACACGGAATAATCCATTGTAACAAATTTGTAGAATTGAACCTCCTTTTCGAACGTTCCATTGTGCATAATCTCTTGAGGGTTGGAATGTGTATTCATCGCGTAATCGGAATGATCTGCGAAATATGTTTTCGCCACGTTGAGTGCGTTCCAAATGAAAACTTTGCACCCTTAATAAATCAACCGGATAATTGTTAATTGGCCTGCGTTTATTCGTTAGCACGCATCGCGTGTGTAAAACCTGCAGCGGATAAATATTAATGTTCTGCAAACTGAGATTTATTGAATTGTGAATGCGCCACGTGTTATTAATAATTCATAACGTTTATGCGTTTACAAGAGCGTATTGTACTTATTAAATCCCTCCTATGTTCTTCAGTTTGATTTTAATCTGATCATCTTTCTGTCGTCGAAATTATGATATAACAGAACAGCTAATGAAATTTCAATATCGTATTATTTAAGTTCCGTTTCTAAAGGTTTATAATTTAATTTTTTTCTCGATACATATAAAGTAATTCGTTTATTAATATCATTTAATAAGTGATCTATTCAATCTCTAATATGAAACTCTCATTTTATACTGGTTTTAACCAAATATTTTCATCCTTATTGCGAGTCATATTTTTAATTGTTTAAAGATATTTAGATTTTTGCATTCGTGTCGGTTGAAAAGATACTATAATATATAATATTTTTTCTTACAGTATGAAAGTACAACAGTATCTGTCGTAAAATTGCCTACTTAAATCTGATAAAGAATGGTTTCCAGAACCTCAAATGACAGACCACTTTCATAATCACTGACACGTAATTAGTATGCTTACTAAAGATAGCTCTGAACATCGCAGGCTTATTTCGATGATATCCAACGGCGAGTCGTTTTGAAATTGAATTTGCTCGAGGTTTCGTTATGGTCACTCACGCTAACGTCGTTTGAATTACTCGTGGTGGTTTAGTAACCGCGAAATCGATTTCACGTTGTCACGTTTGCCTTCAACAAGCCGCTCGCATCTTTTGTAATGAGCATTTGGTACAACGGAGGCCACGATTTTTGAACAGTTATTATGAGATCACTGGGTTTTGCGTGTAATCCCCCGCTCATCCGATTTAGTAATTACCGAGAAGTAGGAGGGCAGAAAAGGGAGGGCATTATCCCTGCGAAATTATTTCATAAACCAAGTTTCGGGAATCTTTTGTTGCATGTCATTTTTTAGGATTCGCAATGGGGCCACGTTGTACAATTGTAAAATCGGAAAGTTCTCCAAACGATGGCTTTAGGATCTTGTTTTTTTATTAAAACACAATTAGTTTGGAATGTATCTGATGTATTAAAAGTGCTGTAACTCATTACGAAATCAATCTTGCTTTACGTAATGCATGTAATATGTAACGGCTGATAGGCTGGTGTCTTCTTTAGACTCCATGTTCACACTTAGGTAATTACCCAACAATCGTGGCAAACTTTCCAGAATACATGACTGCTACGCTACGCGAAAAATATATTTTTTTAGTATTATGTAAAAATTTCATGAACCTTAAAACAAAATTGATCGAATCGTACTGTTTTGTTTACAATTATGTATCTTTGTTTAAAATTGTTTGACATTTCTTGAATATGCCTGAAAATTTTCTCTGGCACTCAAAGGGTTAAAAGAAGATGATTGAATGATCTCGTAAAGCGTAAGATATCGATGTATCCTCGCAGAAAAGTCGGTAACTCGCTGCATTCAAAAGTCAAAAGATTTCTCAAACCGGATCAGTAACCAAAGATCCACCAGTCAGTGGTAAATCCCGCGTTCTGTACACGAAAATGAGCCAAAAGTTTCCCGCTTAAATCCTCTTCATCCCCCTCCAGGCCCGAGGCCACAGTGCTCTCGACGAGGACATTTCTTTCCCCGCGGAAAAGGCCTCTTATCGTCAGTGATTACGACTTTTTAACGGGGATTTCCTCCCCCCCGCGCTTTATCTGTCCGCAGTTCTCGTTTCCTTTGCCCTTCTGGATGCTCCTGCCACCCTCGAAGACCGCTTTCGAACGTTTCCGTGCTTGTAACTGGATTCCCTCTGTCTCTGGAACTATCGTCGTCAACCCCTTTGCGACCTCGTCGAACCGAGGCTCCTTCCGCCTTCTTTTTTTTCTTCTACCTTTAAGTTTGAATTCGATTTGCATGTGAAAGAATGCCATTCAGGCCGACGGTCTGCTCTCGCCCTTTAGGGGTTGGTCCGTTTCTTGAAGCGTTCTCGACCGAGGTCCACTCGAGGCCGGCCCTGTGTCATGCAAATTTTATTATTGTGACCTCTGTCGGATCCGACTGACGCGTTCGTTCTTTCAGCAGATGTTCTTTTGCGCGATTGCAGTCGTCGTTGGCGCGCTTCGAGTGATCTCGAATGGTTCTTTGCTAAAGATGAACTGTTGCTGACCATTTCTTGGACATTGAGGGAAACCGATTGGTTGTTTAGGGTAAGGTTTAGTGGCTTTGGAGAAGAGGTAGAAGGTAGAGACAGGAGGAAGGATATGGAGGTCGATTTTGGTACACAAATCTGAGGGCTAGATACCTACAATACAAATTATTATTCAAATAGATAAATTATTACCTAGTGGAAGGGAGGTAGGGAAAGGTGAAGACAGAAGGAAAGGTGTGTAGTTGTGTTCACTCAAATTTCCTGTTTAACGTTCGAGACCGTTATCATCTACAATCTATCGTTCGAGATTAGTGGTATTGGGTTGTCCAAAAAGTTCGTGTTAATTTTTAAGATAAACTCAGAGGCATATTTGAATTTTGATATATATTTATTGAATTACATAGGTACCATTTTGTTCCACAGCCTTTCTAACCTCTTTACGCCCTTGATCACATATGTGGACGTTTAGGTTTTTATAAATATAATTACTATCAATAATAAAAAAAATTTGAGAATAACTTATTTACTACAGAATCCCTCAACAAGAGGAGTAAAAATGTTATGGTTCGGCTGCACTGATGATGTTATTTCCGATGCATAGAGATATAAGAACAGCGTGAAGAAAAATCGTCCCAAAAGAGGTTAAGGGATGGGTAGATAGATGTTATTTGTTTTCAACCATTCCGATATATTCAGACTTGGACCACCTACTAAAAATCGACATGGACTGTCCAGAGAATCCAATATTTTAGTCGTTTGAATCAGTCACGCAATATTAATTTGGCGCGTGACGTGTCGAAACCACAGAGTCTCTTCAATTAAGGGTAACAGGCCTTACAACCCCAGAGATTCTCTCGTAAGGAATCGCGCTGTGGACGGAACAAGTTGTGTCCTGAGTCTGATAAAGAATTCATCGGGAAGTGTGCATATCAAACCTTGACACACATATTTAAGGCTGAACAATTTAATAAGGGTATCATTCAAAGTATCACATCCCCTATATTCGACCCTAATAGGGGAGAGGTAGCAAAAGGTCGATGTCATTAAATATCAATGTACAGAATAAGGAAGAATATAATTTTGTATCGAGTCGAATAAAAATAGACATGTATTTAGGAAACAGCAACAAACAAGTACAGAAATAGGAATTTATGTGTGAGGTAAAAGAAGGTAAAAATTCAGAAGGTATTAAACTATAGAAAAAAAGAACGAAAACAAATTCGCTGGTTTGTCTAAATACTCTTAATAACCACGATAATACTGGAGAGAGAAGTGCAGGTTTTCTTACACACTAGCTGCGTGCTCACTGATCACGTTATCAATAATTTAGTGATCATTGAGAATCAGATTAAGTTATCCAACGGTGTACCATTCTTCACTTGAAACGAGCTCCAGAATCACCTGACGATGTATTTATGTTTCCTTTTACAACATCCTGCATCATGAATAAGAACCATATAAATAAAACTAATCGCACGGCGGTACTAGTCTGAAATCCTCTCTAGTCGGCATGACGTATGTATTTCAGTCACGAGATGAAGATAACGTTCCTAAATTCTATGTACCTGTAGAAAGTAATCGATAGACAGGGATTCGACTGGCTTTGAATAAGGCATACTATATATATATATATATTATTTTTATTTATTTACCATCTTCATCGCACGAGTATCCAAAATGTATGATTTGAAGGATGTACTTATATGTTTACCCTTAAAATAATGTCTTAATGATTGTACAGAAGAGACAAGGTTCAGTTAGATAGCTATTTCTAATTTTACCATTGTAACTACTGGCATATTTAAAAATAATTTGTTATTTCTAATTAAAAAAGAACTTTGTACGTTAGTAAATATATTAATTCAGGATGACATTAATATCTGTATACTGTTATTAAGTTCAAAGATTGTATTATTATTTAAACGCTACTTTATTATTCCAATGCACATCTGATTATAATTACGTTAAAATACTTCTTATATACTATATTAGAATGTACATTCTGTTTAGGGGAAATAGAAATTTTTAATTATTTCGTATATTTAATTTGAAATGAAAAACAATACAAAAAGTACTCTAATTGAATTATAATTAGATATATAGAATGCAGTATAAAGTATTATTGTGTATGAATATTAATATTAGACTCAATATACCTACAACCTCGTATATCGACAATACAGTCAATAAATTTCGTTATGTAAACACTAGAGGAAATCTATAATTGAGTCTCCAGAAAATAGAGTGTTAAATATATATAATATATATTTGTATTGCCTCCGCTGTTGATCATGTATCCCATTTTAATTTTTGCTTATAACCAAAAGCAATCATTATAAAAATGTATCTTTTCGTTTTCAGTGCCTCCAAACATAGAGGACTACCAGACTTCATCGGATGTCATTATACGAGAGAATTCCAACGTGAGCTTGACGTGCAAAGCGACAGGAAGTCCGAAACCAACTATAAGCTGGAAAAGAGACGACGGCTCAAAAATTACAATAAATAAGACGTTATCTGGTGAGTAAATAAATTTATTTAAGTATAAAATTTGATAATACACATTATTGATACTGTAATAAAAAGTGTAAGAGACAATTACATAAAAACCTTGAGATATATAAACATTACCAAGAAGAATATGAATATAACATTCAACATAAACATACGAATCGAAGATACTTTGTTTGATATTTGCTTTAATTTATTTTTATTACTTTTTACTAGCTCAAAAAGGCAATAACCTCTTTTACTCAAAACATTAGAAACGACTGTACGAAGTTATTATTTTTGAAAATTAATAACCGAGTTATAACAGGACATAGGTTCCAAATGAAGTTTTTAATGATAAAAATTGAAAGTTTATTAAAAGCTATATTACACCGTAAAAAAGCAGAGATCGACATAAGTATGGAACTTTTTTAATATTATAAATTCTTTTTAAGTATTTTGGATAGAAATTGAAAAAATAAAGTTAGTACATTATAATTGCCAATGAGGACAGTACAAGTACTAGTTGTAGTTTGAACAGAATTTTTGAAAAATATAAATAATAATTCCTGCTGCAATGCAGGAACAGATATTCTTATCCAATTTATTTTAGTATGTACTCTTCAGAAACACAATGTATAACATTAATGCAAAATAAGATGAGATATAATACAACGAAAATTCATAGTGTTATAAATGTTTATAGTAAAACATTACAGTATTTCAGTTACTTTTTATAACAATGATTTGAATTCTCTTCTTTATAAATACATTTATTCTCTATGCTTATTAGCATGCATGTTCAATTCATTTTAACAAGTATTAATTTAAATAAAATCATGGATGCTGCTTATCCGTGCCACATAAACTAATTAACAATGATGTATTAATTTTGTAGAAAATTCTAGTTTGTTATGATTACTTGAATTTTGGTTATCTTAATCTTATCACAATTATTTACAATCATAATATACTTCATCGCTTTTAAGAACGACCATAATAAACTGAAATGTAAAGGAGAAAAATACTACGAAACGCTTCACAGTATAACAATTTTTTTACATCCAGTAATAACTCAAATTTTAATTCACCGATACGAGAAGCATCAGAAGATCTTTAAAACGAAAAATCATCGACGATAAAACCGTCGCGTCTTCGCGTTTCCCTGCATTCTGAACACACTACTGTACTTTTGACGAGCTTTTCGCGCGTTAAGTGTCATCCCTCTGTTCCATAACGTTCTTATTTACATCGTACGAATCAAAGGACGACTCTCCTCTCAACGATGGCTGAGAAACGAAAATGTACCTGCACCTTTGCAGTCTTCCTTAAAATACGTCTGACGTCGATCCGTGACCGGATTCCGATAGATTCGGCGTGCACGAGGCGCGCGGCAATTAAAAATAATGATATTCGTCTGACTTCTATCCGAAGATCAAACGTGCTGCTCTGAAAAACTGCGTTACCGCTGTCATTGACAGAGCTGAAGGGTTGCTGACGACAGAAGAAATAAAAAAGACGTACGCGTCGGTACGTTTAAACAAGAAATAATTCAAAAAATAGATGTATGCATATATGGAGAAACTACCGAAGAAAGCGTTCCTCATTAACGGGGCACGCATTTTCAGAGATTCAGGAAACGCTCTCTAGTGCACGTGTTCGATGTCGTTAACGACAACCGGTTAAAAAAATTTCTGCAGCGCGTAATTATCTTAACCCTACGGAATTCGAAAAAATGAGATATGTTGGGAGTTCTTTTTTGCCGGGTGCGTTAATGGGTTGCGGCACTAATTTATACAGATAAATAAGGGATGGTGTAACGTTAAAGACCGTGAAAAAACACGAGGCGAGTCTTCGAATGTTGAATGCGCAAAAATTGAAGCGTGAATTGAATCAGAGATTTACCGTCCTCGATTTACACGGAATTAAGTATTCAGGTTTAATCGGTGGCGTGAGTAACTCGACGGATTATACGAAATTACAGAATATTACTCGCGTCCGAAATTTGATAGACTATATACATATGGAAATGATAAAACTAGGGACTTGTTTGAGAATTTTCTTTATAAATATATTTAATCTCTATGCTTATTAGAATATATGTACAATTATTTTCTACAAATGATCGAATAAAATCAATAAAATAAAAATCGTAGACAAGAAAATTCTCTAATACGTCCTCTTTTTTGACCTTCTTGTAACCTCTTAAAATAGGGGCAAGAAATGGACAGCTAATTAATCCTTAAAATTGTCAACGAATATTAAATGGGCGAAAGGTTGAATTAAATTTAATTATTATATTCTTGACCATTCATCTTTGATCACTTTCCATCCAGTTATACCTTTTGAGATCGTGAATCCGTCAGTTACAATATCATCTGGTGACACTTGAATATCGTAGAATTGTTATCTTTTAATTCGACACGTCTTTCGCAGAGAACAATTAAAAATAGTAATAAATACTGTAAAGAAAAGTAACAGTTGCGCTGAAATGGTGCTTTTTGTTTCAGTGTCAGAGTGGAAAGGCGAGACGTTGGAAATTACGCGTATCTCGAGACTAGACATGGGTGTTTACTTATGCATCGCAACAAATGGGGTTCCTCCAACTGTGAGCAAGCAGATCAAAGTCTCTGTCGATTGTAAGTACATTTTTCATTACCTTTGCGCCGTTAAAATTACTGTCGAAAAGAAAATCGATGTTTCGCAAGGACACTGACGTTCTTGCCTCTTTTTATGTCACAAGACATGGTATTTTTCTCTGAAAGTTCAACACAAGCGTATTCCTGGAAAAGACTTAATTATTCTTCCATTTGCTTTTAAATAATTTATACTTCAACACTATTTTTGCCCTTCAGTTTCGCCTTCTCCACTGTTCAACGTAACTATGTGCATAATTTAGTCAAGCCTTTGAACAAATGGCGTTTATTTTAATAGATATAAATTTCAACAAAATTTTTATTGTTGTCGTTTTGCTTTATCGAAGATTTTCTGCCAACGGTTGCAATTCGCTTAATATTTATTCATTATTTAACATTGTAAATCATACATGCATTCGCTCGCTAATTAACAGTTCCCATAAACGAACGTGCCGATACTACTTACCGCCCACTTAATTTGTAATGTTTTATTTATTTATTCAATTTATTTATATATTTAATGGATGAACACCCTTATGTATAATAATGAATAATTAAGTGGTAGAAATTACAAACACTGAGAGAAAAACGTGCATTTACGTATGCATTTACAAAATGAATTATTACAAAAACAGGAATTTAAATGTATCGAATATAAAGTTTCTTCCTATAAAGAAAGAATTTTGTTCTTTATTATGAAGAAATTTTGAGTAAAAATGATTCTAGCTACTTCCTTATAAATATGTATATCATATTTTGATTTCAAATATTAATTTAAGTTAATTTTAAAGGATTACGTAGATTGATTATAATACGTGGCCTACCTTAATACCTAAATAAAATCGTGTGTGTAAGTATTCTAAATAAAAACTGAAGAAGAGTCGAATTCGAAACATTCACTTAATACACAAAATTGCAAATAGGCTTGCAATTATAAAATAAGTTATACATCAAATTTTAACGGTTTATAAAAGAAATGTCCATTGGAATGCAGTATCCTACATAATCTAATAATTTGACCTCTATACATTTCCCCAGTATCGCTATTTTATTTAAAAAACCTAAACGAAAATTATGTTTTTATTATTCAAAATATGTATAATAAACCCTATCGACCAGATCTTCTGTTAAGTTACTTGTTTTCGAAAAAAAAAATTGTCGAATATAGAGGAGGGAACACACACACAAGTGCAATGTATGATTTTCACGCGTCCAAGATGGCTACCCCCCTCAACTCCAAGATTTGTGGGCCAGTGATTCCGTAAATATAGTTTCATTCATTCTGTTTTCGAGGAAGTTGGTTCGAACTCGAGTGCTTCCCGTTCTTTTGAGGCACGCGAGCGCGAAACGCGACGCGACTTCGCGCTACCACGCGCGCCTAGGATCCTCGAAGCGACGCTCGTCGCGTCGAGGGGGTTGGAAGAACATTTAATAATAGAGAAAGGTGTCCAGCAACAAAGCGAGTCTTTGCTGCTTGCACTCTGCCTCGTCCCGATGAAAGGAGGCAAGGCCAGAGAGGATAAGTGAGAACCACCGGGCGAAGAGGCAAAGAGGAACGGAGAAATGACGCGTGAGCCGAGCGAAAGAGTGAAAGCGAACGGTACGGAGGGTGAAGAGCTGCCCTGACGGGACATAAAAGTAAGCTCGGGCGAACCACGACACACCATTACCGTTTCCAACCCGTGTACTTGCCTATTGTTACGTTACTGCTTCTCCTAAATACCGAGCGCGTGCCTTTCCTCCGCCAGCGGCTTCTGTGTGACGCGCGACCACCAACCCCCGTCGTTCCTTTTTTTCACCAACCCACTTTCCGCAGCTTATACGAACCACAGCTATTATCGTACCTTGCTTCAATCAAACGTTTCAGGTATATTTTTTTTTCTACGTTTTTCGAGCTTCGATAATGATTCCACTTGTGTTTACAATTTCAGTACTGACAAGTGAATATATTGTTCAGTTTCAGTGGCGTATACGAATGCATATATGCATCTCTTATTGTAAATAGTCTTATACGCTGTCTCATTTTATGTAGTTTCGTTTCATATAATTTCATTTTACCTAGTCTCCCTTTACGTACTCACGTTTTACATTGTTTTGGTTTAAAATGTTTTACTTTATATAATTTGATTTAACGTAGTTTTGCTTTGTATAATTTCAATTAACGTAGTCTCCCTTTGCGTAGTCACACTTTATATATTAATTTCATCTTATGGATAATTGCTTATGTATCTACAGTTTACAATGCTTCGTTTTGTATAGTCCCATTTTGCATAATCTCGCTGTATATAGTTACGCTTTTCGTAGTCTCTCTTTATATACTGTCAATGAGTTAGATACATATTATGCAATACTACTATTGTCATTTGATTTGGATAAAAGTATTTCTTACTATTTAGAGATTATGTATCTAACATATCACCCTGAAAATATGATAAAAAAGAAGTAATCACTTGTAACGTCCTAACTAAATTACTTGAACGAATTACACTTACTACGAGTGGAAGTAATTCGAGGAACATTATCTGTAACTAAATTACGAGCAACAATAGCTAGAAAGGACTCACGTTGATGTACTTTTCCGGCTCCGAGTATATTGTGTTATAAAGTTACGAAGCTTACCTAAACCATTCCATTTTACCCAGGAGCTCCCGCTGTTAACCTAGCACTGGTTCGTCCACAGAACTCCAACAAAAATCTCGAGTTTCCCATTTGCTTAGCCTTAGAATTTAATGTACGAAAACAAAACAAGTTGATATGGTTTTCATTTATAGCGAATGCCGTCAAAAGATGAGATAAACGAAAACTTTCTATGTTGAAAAATTTTCTGATCGTGCCAGATTTAGCGATATGAATAACATGCAATATTGACAATTTAAAGGCTTTTAGCAAAAGATATGCCTTTAATGGCGAGTACATAATTACATTAACTGCGTCACGTACCTCATCTATCAATAGTGTTTATCATGATATGAATAACATGCAATATTGACAATTTAAAGGCTTTTAGCAAAAGATATGCCTTTAATGGCGAGTACATAATTATATTAACTGCGTCACGTACCTCATCTATCAATAGTGTTTATCATACTGAAGAAACACAATTGCTTCTGGTATTCATAGAGACAAAATTAAAATAATTCTTAAATAATTATGTAGATATATTTTTATAATCTCCCTCTATTACTGCAGACTTGGAATTGAGGAAGTTTTAACGGAGTGAGTTTCAACGCTTTAAGCTAACAAGAATTTTGAAATCAAAATTTTTAAAGGTGGACAGAGAGACATTTGCGCGAGTAGGAAGTTCTTTTACGAGATCAGATGAATTGGTTGCCTCGAGTTTATAGGGATGTATGTAGATTCGCATGCGACGAAAAGTTTGGCGAATTTAAGCGTAATGAAACTGACCTTTTATTGACAGTCAGCCCCACGGTTTCACCTTTCACGGGATCGGAATGTTTGTTGGAGATGACGAAAAAGATTTCATTGCTGAGGAAACGGTATCAGAGAAGTTAACTAATGAATATAGTCTTATTTTCAAATCTGTTTCCAAACATTTTGGACGAATATCATAGAATTTATGATATTTATTTATATTTGAAATAATTCCAAAAGTATTGTTATCCTTGGTTGTTTGTGTGGATCAGGAATGACAAGTAAAGTGTGACAGATTATTAACTGCACGAAGAACTTAATTACGGGCGAAATCGTACTTACTCATGCATGAAACGAAGAAAGGTTGAACGAGGATTGGTTGACGAATGACGATTGATTGGAATGTTCCTTTGAGCCTTGCAGAAAGAATGTCTGAGTGACATGTTAATATTACAACAAAATAATATTCTCTATCATTCTTTAAACAAATATTGTTAATAATTAATTTAACGAAAAGGAGAGGAATAGATTCCGTGCCGTTTTATTTTCTCGAAGCTGTCCGATTCACGTACACGTAGGTTTTGTGCGTAAGGAGTGAACTCTATACTGGTGAAACAGTCTCGTTAATCACGACGCGACACCCTTGATACCAGTAAAATACTTCAAAATGCAAACGCACATTTCAACTAATTACCGCAAATTTGTTTTCCCAACAACTACTTAATAGTAAGGCCTTCAATTACTCGAAGACGATGAAATGATTATGTCGTCAACCTCTTCGGAAATTAATGTCCAAGGAGTGACGACAAATCGCCAGCGATCTGAAAATTGAGGCTACAGATACCCAGGAGTTTCATTGTCGGGTAAAGCGTTGAAAGGGGTCAAAGGAGCGGGTGTAAAAAGGTTGACGAGGGTTCATGCGGAATACAATCTTTCGTCGTTGTTGTTCCATCGTAAGAAAGCTGAGCCGCGCTCTCACGCGGAGGGCTACGGAAACCAAGGAGTTATCCCTTTAGTTAAAGCGAGACTAATTAATTTAGCGGCGCCGTAAAGAAGCGTCGAATTGCGATTCAGGGCCCCGGAAGGGACGAGGTGGGCAGAGGGGGCGGGGGATGTTTTTGCCCCAGGTCTCTACGCCGATGCGCGGGGGATTATCCTTTTAGGCGTCCTTTAATTCCATTTGTAGCCGGTGCTCCGGGCAAAGGCTTTTGTCAACGAGTATTACCTCGAGCCCTTTGAAGTCAAATTGCGATCGAGTAATGTAATAGTTCTGTCCGCGATATGCATTACCCGCGTCGGGGCGGAATCGAATAAGAAATTCGCGGAAAGAAAATGTAATTTTCCGCCGTGAAGCGTCTGGGTAGAGCAATGGGAACGAACTTTCCGTAACGAGAAGATTATTTTGTCGCTTGTTCGGTCGGCTTATTAAACAACCACGGAACGCGGGGAGTATATGGAAGCTGCGTTTATGTAAAATATTCGGACGTGTCGACGAAGTGATTATTAACGTAATTTGTTGGAAATAATTAGACGCTGAATGTTGTTTAGAGTGTATGATAAGATTCCTTTGGATCACCATGTATTGGTATGTAATCGTTGCATATTCGGAATGTATCGTTGTATGTAATATGTATATATATATATATATATATTGGTTTTATTATATTCAGTATATATGAATATAATTAATTTAAGTTACACATTTAAACATACTATGAACTTGTACGATAAATATTCATATATATTGTATATAATAGAAGCATATATAATCGATATACATATACGAAAACTAAATATATTTTTATACAGATAAGACCAAATAGTATGTCTATATTATATATTTAAATATAACAACAATTATATACCAAAACATATATTGGATAAAATGTAATGGAGGAGCATTTGAGCATCTTCTTGAATAAAGACCATTATTTAAAATATTTCACGAAATAGATATACTTCTACATTTTAAAGTATTTAAAATGGATTTCTACACATTTTATTAGATTTAGATCAAAATATGAAAATTCATCGGGAAATACATTCAAGAACTTCTGGTTTAGACATTTCCTCGTACTTTTCAAAGTGACGAAGATCTTCTACGTTTTACGATAAATGGTATATTTCGAATTCGTCGTATCAAACGACAACGAAAAATCCTTTTCCGTTTCGCAATCTTAGGCTGTCTTCTTCAGATATAAGCTATTAAAGTTTGCAAAGCTCGATTTCCGCCGCGCGTACGCCAAACGTCACGTGACTGATTGCGAAAGCGGGGCGTTCCAAACACTTATTCGCGCGGCAAGCATGCAGAAACATACCTGCATATACACTTCAGTATAATTCAACAAAGGAACCATGGTAGCTTGAATAAACGAAGTCGAAACGAACGCAGTTTATACTGAAAGCACTTTAATAAGGTTTCCATTACACGTATCGAATCATCTTGAAAAGGATATACAAATTAGAATACACTGATAATAATTATAAAAATAAAATTAATGAAGCAAATATACTAAACATATTATTGTAAATGAAACAAACAAATAATAGAAAGGTATCTGATTTATTGTAAACAATGAATTGTAATGAATTTAATAAGAAAAATGATAAGTGGAAAAAAATTAAGTCCATGCACTTGAAATTCCTACATTATTATTTACGGTTTACGTTACTGCGAGGTTAACTCCACGTTTCAGGTTTCATATTTAAAAACAAAAGATTTGAATTTTTGTTCATTCTATATTAACTGTTTACTCATAGAGACAGTTTCCTTTCTATGCTTTCTCAAGTTAATATTCTTTTTCTCCATTTATTACCTCTTTATCTAAATCCATTGTAATTCATTGTTAACTGTAAATTAAAAATACTTTCATGGTTTCATTTACCATAACATGTTCGATTCATTCTGTCAATAATTTCGTTTGTATTGTATCGAACATGGATGAGTCAAAACTTGCAATTCAAGCATCATAAAATTGCTTACAATAAAGTCTACATTAATTTTACCCAATATAAAAGAATGAAATGTTTTTAAGCAATTAAAGCACTAACGCTTAATTGTTAAACGCGAGGGTTGAGTATGATCCAAGTGTTATAAAAACACTGAAGTCGAGATCAAAAACGATCAAATTAAAGACGACGATTCGAGCACGTTTCACGCGCTTTTATGCGCTGGAGCGAAGATTAATTAAAGGGTTGGCCAGATTACACCCGGCTCCATCGTTCCGATGACATTACAAGTTTACGAGCTGAAAAACTACCCTTCCCCGTCACCAATGGTCCATCGTTCCCGCGACAGGCATTTCAGCGTTATTGTAGTACGACAATTATGACAGCCTTCCTTCTCTGACCCCCGGCTGTAACGCTCGCGGATCGTCACGTACAAGGTGGTGGTTTTCAAACGAACTCGGGAAAAATTAAATCTCAGAAGTGGCGGAATTGTAAGACCGTACTACGAAGTCGTGGGTACTTAAAGCGAAAATATAATGTAACTGGCAACCAGCAGCCGCTACGTGACTGAAAGAACGCGTGAATGAATAAAAGGTACAAGAAGGAAATACTCACGGATTTGAAACAAAATATACTAGCGAGTGTTTAAATGCTAATACAGGGAACAGAAACTTATTCTAGACGCTGCTTCTTTATTTTAGGTTTAAATATCTTTGTACTTTTATTTATTTATCATTTGAATGTCAATTTTTGTGTAGAACTTGTATGAGATACTTTTAATTAATAACTCCTTTGATGAGTTATTTGTTCAGATTTTTTATATACTTGAATAATACAGCCATAACGCATAAAGGGAGCTTCATAATTCAAATTTAACAATACTTTAAACAGTTTATTCTCAATACTAAGTTCACAAAAATTTCATGTAACCTAATTTCACAGAAAAATAGAATATGTACTCATACATCTTCACCATGGAACGTAATTAATTGAGATAGACAAAAACTTACAAACCTTACAAATAAATGAAACTAATTCACAAGTCTTAATGTTAAATTTAAATTCCCATCTTCTGATCAATTTATGTGGCAGCTCCAATGCTTATTATTCGTGATATTTTAGCCTTTTGTATGGGACACTGTTTAGGTTTAAAATATCATACATCATCTTTGGAATTAAAAATGTATGAGTGTATCTTTATAACAAACGTTTTTCTTATTTCGTTTAAAAATTGAACTTCACTCAACGTACGAATAATGAATCTTTATATTTTCTAAGCATTGCTTGCAAAAATTCAATTTTTCAAAAATATTTTGAAGCTATCTTGCACCACTTTCACTTTTCACTTATTATAATATTTCATTTATTAAATCTGAATGGTATTAATAGCAACTTCCGGCGTCCTAATGTCTCCTTATCCTTACATATAAAATTTAAAGTATTGAAACTTCATAGAAATAATGAACGTAACGCAGCAGCGCGATCACGCATGTGCCATAGATTATGGTTGCGTTTAGCTCCAATGACAAGCGAAGACACAGCACGCATCAATCCTCTCGTAAAATGTTTGCATTCAGGAATGCACTTTGCTCGATGTCGTCTCTTCGACAAACACGTCCAAGTGCCCGTGTTCCGTTGCTATAGTTGTATCGACTCAATTGCGTCGCCTGTGCCATCAAAGGAACGTGCCGTTCTCTTGTTTGAGTTAAATGGGAGCAGGAATGGTTGATTCGGCACTGAATTTGCGTGTGTTGCGCGACAAATCGACTCCCTTTGCTCCCGTGGCTTTATTGTTGTTTTAAGTTTCCTCTGATAATCGAATGTTCTTGGGTATCGCATGATTTTGGCAGTCGCAACCGTTCTGATCGATGCACTGTGGAATTCTTGAGGAGATTCGCATTTGGGTTTTCTTGCATAGGATGAATCGCATAAATGATACGCTCTGATCAGGTTCATTCTTATCGTGGCAGATCGACATTTTACTTTACTTTGAATAACTTGATTCAGAGAAATATTTGTAGTATTACATTTTCTTGTACTTTTTGAGTATGATTTGCTTTTTCATGTTTTTTTCTGAAATAGGATTATAGTGGACACTTACCACCATCAATGGATACTTAATGTATACTATAAATCATTATTACACAATTACTTGGTGCTAAATTCTATAATAGTTCAGATATGTGTTTAATAACATTTAATAAGTTTTGAGTGACATATTAAATCTCGCAACGAAACTATGTATGTGATACCACAAGTAAACGATTCCTTTATTTACACATGTAAATGTTAAACAACTACCATACGATACACTTATGACATACTTCAAACTAGACTACGTATATTTATACAAATTCATATTTTCACAGATACAGAAAAAGAATATAAATTTAAATGAAACTACATCTTATCTTCTAAACGGTATAACATATGTATTTATGTTGGTATTTTATTTAATTGTGCACATTCTTAGAAATTCCCCTATACTTTCATTTGCCATAAATTTGTAAACATTCGCAGTCTAGTAATAATCCTTGTGAAAACATCCTTAACACTGCTAGCTTGTAGAACAAGTAGAGAGTTAGATCTTATAGTCATGGCGTTCCTGATTGGATCCGTTGGGAAAGAGATGAATCCAATTCAGTGGTCTTGAGGCCTCAAGTGGGATAAGTTAAAAAGCTTCAATACACTTGGGCGATTTGCGCGGAGCTACAATCATTATCATATCGCTCTTGCTAAATTTGAACAGAAGTACAAGTATCATACACATTGTGTTAAGCTAATCTAGTCACACTATGAAGAGATGGTCTCCTGTCTCTGAAATCCCACACGAGCAATACTGCGAGAATGATTATGATCCCTCTAAATTGATGGACCTACCACGTGGTTTCTTCCAATAACATTCTCGGATATAGAGATGACCGCGAATGGTAACGAAATATACGCCGCAGTTTTGCATCTGACGCAAACCTCTTTTTGCCGTGCTCACTTTAATCAATCCTTTATAACCGTCCCGTGAAGCGCGGCCCATTTATTCTTTGGGAGTGTGTCCATTCATTTTTAAAAACGCCCATACGTCGGGACCGTGTGCATAACGTATCAAAGAGGAGCATTCTGCAAAGCACGCGTTATCGATCGTGCGTAATCTACGGAGTGCAGAGAGCCGAGGACCCGGAGCTATAAGTCGCCGTTTTTTAATTTGGACACGGCCGGCACAGTTAATGGCCGTTGCACTTGGTTTCGCCCGGGCAAATCTACCGGTGGGACGGTAATTTTCTCGCGGGACAGAAAGCTCGGGGACGAAACGGAAAATCTGTTGGGAAAATGAGGCGAGCGAGGTCGGTTTTCATAGTTGCTTCCTTGGCCAAAGCCCGTTCAGCGATTACTACGTTACGGCTTGTTATCCGTTCTCCATTACGACGGAATTTTAATTCTTCGATGTTTAAAGGACTAGCACCGCCACGGGCGCTTGTTGGCCCTGAGTTTCTTCCAAAATTTTTTCATTTTTGTACTTGTAAAAATAAAATATCCCCGTATTTTTAATTCGCGAAGTATTACAATTTCGTCGTTTTTATTTTCTTCAAAGAGTAATGTTATCATTTTGGAATTTGTGTATTTATAAAGTATTATACCAGAATTTTGTAATTTTTATGTTCACGGAATATTATGTTGTAATTACTTTAGTTTTTGTGCTCCTAGTTTTGTGATACCGTTAATACCTTTTGTTGTTGCTATTATTATTTGAGTGGATACTAATGCCAGCTTCAATGTATGTTTTATTGTTGCCAATACACTTACTATTTTTCTTCTCTCATGGACATCATATGAGTCTACAAAAGACAAGTTTTAAATAATAAATCTCTAGAAATGCTTCATTTATTTCTAACATTTCAGAGATATTGTATATCTACATAATAAAGTGCTCAACTAATCGCAATGACGAAAGAATATGTTATTTATCTTATCTCTTCTTACATTTGTTTCTTTCTTAACTAGAATACTTATTACTTCGCCATTCAACATTCCTTCCAGTTAAAAATTTTAAGTGAAATGTGAAAATCCTTCCAGTTAAATATTTAAAGTGATACGTGTACGTAGCATAAAGAGTTCCCTATGCCTTATAGCTACAAGCTTCTCCAACATCAGAAGGATTTTCAGTTTTTAGTTGGATACAGAAAGCTCCTTAGACGACGTGGTAATCGTTGTTCAAAATTTTACTTGATCTTCTTCCTTTAATCCTCAGATTTGACGTCCCCGGACTTTCCCATTCTCTGTGTACCGCACCAAATCCCAATGTACTTTGAGTTACCACGAAAAACGAGGAGCCGGATGAAAGTAATCCATTTTACTTCTCTCGGGAAAGATCAATCCATCTATATCTACTCGTATTATGCTCATAATTCGACGTACATTAAACTTCTAGACTTCCAACTTATATTGTGCAGTATCTCTTTAAAGAAGCTGACAACATTATTGCAGTATTTCCCTGGTATTACTTCAGAATTTGACATTATCTCGCTTTTAATATTCGAAATGTTTCAAGCCAAGGAAAAAGTAAGTTTTTTATGAATTAAGTAATTTATGAAGAAAAGTTTCTCCAGTCAATTGCATCAAAACGTGTTTTTTAATTACGTTCAAAATCACTTTTGATTGCCATATCAATTTTTTATACCTATATGTATAAAAATCTTTTTTTTTTCTTCTTTATAGTGTTACTTGTGTTACTGTTAATTTAATTTTCTGTTATCATAAGTAAAATTTGAATTTGTTCGTGATGCTGTATGTATGTCAATATAGTGTCGACTGTGAAATGCAAAGAGTTATTAAAAATGAAGAAAAAATACATTCCACAATTTTAAATCCATCGAGAAATCTTTTGTCACGTTTCACATAACACTGGAGTCATGCGCACCAGCAAAAGACCGCACTTTACATAATTTAACTCACTTCCCATGATTATTGGTATGTTGTAATGAAATTTTAATAAAACATTTG
The DNA here is from genome assembly GCF_026283585.1 of Hylaeus volcanicus. Taxonomy (NCBI): domain Eukaryota; kingdom Metazoa; phylum Arthropoda; class Insecta; order Hymenoptera; family Colletidae; genus Hylaeus; species Hylaeus volcanicus. Next base: position 18,844,965 of record NC_071978.1, on the reverse strand, counting down.
TCAAGTAACAAGGAATATATTAAATAAATACGTAGATATACTGATAAACAATAATATTAATATATACTAATCTATTTTAATTAATTAATAATTATTCTTAGTAATGCATTGAAAATAAAATATATAGATATATATTACATTTCTTTACGTCTTAGACATGCAAAATTAAAAGGAGGTTTATTTTTAAACATTCCGAGTGTTGATTAATCTCTTAACTACATCCTACAAAACAATAAAAAAGTACATTAAACTTCTAAACATTTCTCGTACCACGTTGCGACTATAAGTTGCAAGAAAATACAAAGAAAATCGATTTCCTCGTCGCATAAAATAAGAAAACCCTCCATAAGGGGTTAATTTGAAAGGACACGTCGAATGATTAGCATGATGGTCAAAGGTAACGAAAGTGTAAGATGTCGCAGGGAATGCAGAGGGATGAATGGGAGTTAGAGACAGGAGGTGGCTGAACCGTCGTGGTTACGTGTAAGGAGTGGCTCAGTCACGACCCTCCGTTGGTTCCATGTGCCCAACCACTCTCGTCGCCCTTCCTCATTCTCGAGGCTCCAGTGGCAATCTGTTATTAAAATCAGCAACGAGAAAAATCCGTGCCGTATCTACGCGGAACGTACCGACCCGACCGCGTACCGACAGACGTGTCGCGGCAAAAATTAAGCCACCTGCAAACTCGGAGACGAAATTACCGTTAGTAGGTCCAGCTGGAGGGTGGTAGTTGCTGGACGCTGTTTCGAGAGCTTTCCAACGATCTTCGAATAAAATCTGGATGTTGCCCTAGTTATTTCGCGCTTATTCCTCTTCTCTCGCACGTGTACACTTGTTCATTTCATATACGCGTTTCTCGTTTAGTTGTATTTATTAAATAAAGTAATGGAAGTAAAGTAATGTAAATAAATAAAGTATAACATAAATAAAGTAAAGTGATAGAAGTATTAACAGTAGAAAGGAAGAGATGACAGGAGATATATAAATTCGTTGAGAGTTGATGAATTCAAAATTATTTTTACTGCTAGGTTCTGCTGGTTTCTGAAATATCTATGTGCAAATACATTTCTGTTATGTATATAACCATCTAAGCCGCTTTAAAATTATATGAATGACGGAGATTCGCAAACAAGACATTTTTGATACATTATTAAATTGTATTAAAAACTTCTTAAGTAGTTAGCGAGTTATCCAGTTATCGAGGATAGCATCAAGAAATTATTTACGTGGAACGAAAGGGCAATCTATAAGAAGTATAACCTGACAAAAAGTCATTGTGCATTTACTTCTCTGTAATATTCTGTACATTATACATATATATACTCTATACGTTTTACATATTTCATCTACTCTTTATGTGGAGACGTAATTAAAAAAATTAATACTTGTAAGGTAAGTAACTCAGAACAATTTGTATGTTTTTAATTGCACATACATGTATTCTTAAGATTAAGGGCTAAGATTTATTTGCATCTAATATTGTAATTCCTCTCATACTAATTATTATAGACTAAGGATGCTTAAAAATACTTATATTAAATGGTTTCAGCTCCTTCTTTACTTGTCCGTTATTCTTAAAACATAACAATATAAGTAATATTTTGTTGGAATAAGAACAACACGACTTCACTTCTTAATTCGTCTCCCAATTAATCTATAGAGTCTGATATTTCTCTCATTGCCACAAAATATTATTATTATCATAAAAATGTTCATCCTACTTCAGGAATTTCAACCAACAATTCATGTCTCTGATTGTGGATAATATTGAAGAGCTTGAGACTAGAAGGTTCGAACGTTGATTGAAATCGACATCGTGTTGAGGTCTGGGTCAAGAAACTCTTTCATTTTTTCTTGTTTCGGTTTTTGCGCCACGGCGTGGCACGGGTTGGCATTTTGATTTAAGGGACACCGCCTTGAAATATTCATTTTCCTCGAAACGACTGTGCTTATCATGTTTGCCGATTGTAATTTAATTGTCCACCAGCGAGAAAATTGGAGTTCCGCTGGCAACGCACGCCGCGTGCACGCCAATATTACAGATCGGCATTTGAATCCATCGATTTCAGTTTATCCGGCTAAAGCCTCGAAATCATCTGCTCCTCGGACCAACGAAAATACGATTTCGTAGCAGACGCTAATCTACCGACAAATTCGCGATCAATTGTCGCGTCTCGAGGGCCCTCGGAAGCCTGGATTTCGAAATTTCGCGCCGTCAAAAGCGATTTGCTTCTCGTATTTATAGCAAAGGAGCTCTCCATGGTATTTTATCGACTCGTTTATTTCTGGATAACATAAATATGATTCCGATGCTCCATATTCTTATATTTATATTTGCAAAGCAGTGAATGGCTCAACTATCGCTAAAAGTACAATACGTGGAATTAGAAATGCATACAAGTCAAAACGGATTAGCAAATTATTGACACTGTTCTTCTGAGCAGCTTGAATTTTATTTTTCTGTTATAACCGTGTGTCTCAAAGAGATATAGAGTATCAGCCCCAAGTTAAGAAGAATTCCCAGTATTCTACACTCAGTCAGCCCCTTCAAAGGATGAGAGAAACGTCTAATCCAATACGTCTTGTAACTCCTACCAATACTCGTCCTTTTCCCTCTGGCAACGGTAACCGATCTAACCAAGAAGAGTGGTGAGTAAACTCCCTTCGCGAGACCAAACGCGCCGATGATCGCAAGATCAACAGAAACGCGACGAAGAATCCGCGTAGGCGAATCATAATTCGACGCGAAGTTACACTCAAAGGGATTCCATTATTCAATCACGAAGCATATAGAAAAAAGAAAGGCACGGAGAAAGGAAAATAGGAGGGGGCTAGTCTAAGGCGCGAGCCGGGCTCTCTAAAAAATTTCAATCAGTTCCGTCGCTGCGAAAGGGAGCCCCGGGAGCTGCCGCGGAAACCTTTTAGGGCCGTGAAAAGAAGCACAATAATGATCGGATTTTCCCTCGATATCGATCTTACGGCCGTGTTTCCACGTCTGTCGCGGCACCTACTTACCCGCCCACCTAGCTACCTGGAGCTACACGCAAGCCTGCTGGAAGAAAGATTGCCGTTGAGACTGCGGGAGGGAGAGAGGCGGGGTAGCGTCTATTGCTAGCAGAGGGCCTTATCGGCAACGGGCTGGCGTTTATTTAAATTTAAAACTGGAAGATCGATCTCGAACCGCGTTCCACGCCCCCCGCGTCCATGACTCCGTGTCCCTTGGGCTCCTCTTTTTTCCAATCCCAGACGCGGCCCTTTCCCAACCCCCGCGTCTCGACGCCTCTAATTCCTGGCTCTTGTCGATCGTCTCCGCGCCCGGCACGTTCCACGAAAAACTCATTAACGTGTCTCGGTGACTCTCCTTTTCCGCTTCTGGTCCGAGCGAGAAAAGGACGAGGACACGGCCCAGGCCGGCGAACAGACCGAGAGATTCGTGATACTCCTCTGCCATCGTTTTTCCTGGGTGCTGGAAGAAGTCAAACGTCGGTTGCCTCGGCGGAGGTCGCCAGGAGAAAGTTTGCGAAGGGATCGAGGAGATAATGCGAGTAAATAGGGTAAGGACCGTGCGGTGGAACTTTTTTGTTTTGCGAATCTTGATGCGTGAAGTGTATTCAATTTTTAAGTGATTTGTGTGTGTTGGTTACGTGGGTTTAATCATTTAATGTGACACTTATCAATGTTTTTGTTCGTAGTTTTATTTTATTAACACATTCGCGACCGGCAGATGCTTTACGTTTCTAATACCGCGTACTGAAGAAAATAATAAAATTCTGAAGCTAAACATCCCAAATTTGTCATCGTTAATGTTGTATTATGAATATGTAGCGTATAGAATAAAAAGATTTTCGTAATTTGTATACTCGTTTGTAAGATAGATAACAGACAACCAGGAATAGAATTTGAAGTGACGTAAACTCATGTCAGCGGTTGCGTATGTGTTAATAGTCTGTATCAACAGATTATTGATAGCTGTGGATAACATGCGAATTTCATGAAATATCTCACATAATATTTTTAAATTATGACTGTCAATTATTAATGTACGAAGCACGAATTAAAAATCCGAGTGTTGAAGATAACCCGTGGTGCTTTTTGTATTCATGTGTTATATTCTACTTGTAAAATCATGAATTTCATTTTTATTCATTACTTGAAATATAAATATTCTTTTCTAAACAAAATTGTACTTCTTAATTATTCAATATCTTGGTTGATATTTCGAAAGAAACACATTGAAATGAACGTTTCCAATTCACGACAAGGTTATCCTCGGATTAACACCTAAATTAAATAATTACTACCCTCTTGAATACTAAAAACAAAACAAATGTCTAAAAAATTATAAATCCATACTTTTTTTTCACGTGAATTGGAATATCCTAAGTGTGTCTGAATAATATTCAAAGGCTTAGTTTACCAAACATCGTGGAAAAAGCAACTGGGACTCATTCGTACGGAAAATGAGGGTTGGTTTTGGTAAACCAACGCATGAAAATGCAAAGGGTACGCGGCACGAGGATGTTCCTCTTACGTGCAGAGGAAACTCGCATTTTCTGTCAACCGTTTGAATCACATCATCATTTTCTACGCTATGCTGTGACATCAGACGAGTCGCTTGCAATTAAATGAGAGGACTTCCTTTCTGTTTCACGACGGCGGCTTACCTGTTCGCCACTGATATGCAAAAAAAAAAACTTTTACTTTGAGACTAGACGTTGATCCTGCGCATGGGATTTAGTAATATCACGAAACAGAATTTCGCCATGCAGGTAGTCGTTTGACATAGATTCTGCACAGACATTTGGCTGTGCTTTGTAGAAATTCATTTTCTTGTGTAAACAAAATTTTATAGATTTAGAGATTGGTAAATGTATGTTGGAAGTTAATTTAGAGATGTTCTGACATTAATTAAATTATTAAGTAAGTACTTACGTATTCTTGATTACGGAATTTCACGAAGTGAAAATTCACTGCACTTCCATATTTTGACGTTTAGGTCAAAGTGGTTGACCTTCTAATCTTATTTCATCTTTATACATATGGTACGTATATTTCTACATATTCGTAAGGAAGCTGCATAATAACAAAACTAATTAGGAATTTAGTAGATTCGTAGATTTAATAATAAATTAATTCGAGATTTAGCGTGGGAACATTAATCACAGAAGTCAATACATCATTACCTAATTCTATACTGTACACTTTGTCATTCAAGTTGAAGTAATAAAAAAGTATTCGTCGTTATATGTTGTTACGCTAATAATATTAATTTATTGAAAATTTTATATAAGAAATAAGACAAGAATCAAAATTCAAATGCTTGCAAAATTCTTGCCTAATTTTCTTTATACATTCTTACATGGTATTTATAAATATTCTAACAAATCTAACAATATCATTTTAGTGTAAACAAGAAGAAATCGCAAAGAATATATTTTACCTTTAATATATTCACGCGTCGATTAACAAATATAATTTTGGTAAACGAACATTTCGCGTCTTCCTTCGAATTTTCTTGTAGAAAATTGTGTTCCAGGCCGCTGCACTAGCATTCTTCGACGAATTATCAAATTCAACGACGGCAACACACGCGAGCTTCAGCAAATGATTGTTAATTGTCTCCTCAAATTTTCGTAATTAATTCACGTTCCGCCCGTGGATACGGGGCTGTCGTTAAACTTAATCGTCGAAATTATTCAGCCCCGGGAGCAGAGTTCAGTCGCGATAAACGTAAGAGCAAAGAAAGACGTTCCTTAATCTACCGTATCCACGGTACAAGAATATCCTTGCTAGCGAAATTCAACCGACGCGCAGAAGTGGAGAGGAAGATTAAATAATAGGAAAAAGAAACTGAGGAAAGAAGCGGACCTCACCAGAGCCACCAGCGAAATATTTTATTAATGAGGCTGCAGTAGTCGCTGTACATCCAGCGAGAGCGTGGCAGCAAAGTGTATTACGGACCAAAGGGGTTGTGCTTGCACAGGGAACCACCGGCTGTTACTAGCTCCTCAGCTTATTTAGGTTATTTGGCTTGGTTGTTTAATTGCCATCGAAGCAACTCGCGCTGACACCTTTCATTCCGTCAGCAATTTTGAAGAAAAATTATAATAGACTACCGGACCAACAAATGAAAGCTACTCTTTTGTATCGAGAAATGATTTGAAGCTTTTAAAAGAACATTTCCAGTTCATTGTGAACGAGAAATAAAGACGAAGGAATTGAACTGCGCAGAGCCAACGATTGTTGTTAACTTCGGTGGATTCCGTTCCAAATGAATGACGATAGTGAGTATCTTTTCTATAAAGAGATGAGATTATTGTTTTACGTCTTATAAGATTTCAGTTTATATCTGAGACTGTCAGATTTCTCGTAGAAATTGTAGAATTATTATAGTTCCTCGTCACATCAAATATATTATATATTCATATTGATAGATATTCGTAATGAATGTCAAGACGAAAATGAAAATGATCGAGTTGCTTTCGGTGTTTTTATATATGTATACTTGTTTATAAATTATTTTTATATATTCAATAATTTTTCTTCCAGAACCTTTAAATATGTTCATCATTGAAGTCTCAGTATTTGTATCATTCATTCTACGTTTTAACTTTTGTAACAGTGAAATTAATATTTTTGATAATTCAGACTAATGTTTTTATTCAAGTCTACTCAAATCATAATTAAAACATTCAAATATACAATTACTCAAATTATATTTAAATTAGTCATTATCACTTTCTTATTAAACACTTTAGTAGTCCTTCTACGAGTTTAGTTTCATTTTCAGTAGTATTGGTCCGACTGTGGTCAGACACGCGCAAGAGGTTAACCGTATTGTTAGCACTCTGCCATTCCGAGCTGAAACCGCATTAAATGTAAAATAAAAATTGGAACATAATGCAAATTAATGGAAATATGCATATTACGTATGTAGATCAAAAGATATATTTCCAAAATAATTTCTTATCGTCATCTTTCCTAGTTCAAAACACCACGAGACACAAACTGTCTGTGTGGCACGTATGATGATCTTATAATCTTGTAAACAAAGATCAATAAACACTGGAAATACTTCACAACAAATACACAGTTCATACACCTGTCACTCGAACATTACATTAAATTGCTACAAAACACCGATTTTTCCTAGAGCAAAGTTATCGAAGCGCGTTCGGCGACGTTGACATGATTGAAGAATGGACTGAATTCGTTTCCTTTCGTGGATCACATTGCCCTCGATGCAAAATCGTCCTAATTAAAGAAACTCGAACGCCGTCTTGTCCGCGGAAACGAAGAACGAAGGTCATCGTCGCAGCGATAGGAGTCCGTACTTTGCGCATTTAATGCTCAGATAAATACTGCCACGGAATCACAGGAGTGAAACGGGAACATTGTACCGATTGTTTTCGGTTCACCGAGCAACGGGACGGTCGTCTCGGTCGAACGGAGCCTCGAGTAATTTCGGTGGACCTAAATAGGTTCCCCAGGATTCGTTCGTAGCGCTCGTTACGTTGAACACGAAGCGAGCGGAACGCGTCGCCCCGCGTCGGAGGACTTTCATAAGCGAATGTCGCGCGATACGATGAAATATTGGCGCCTACCCCTGGCTTTTCCTGTCCTTCTCGGGCGAAACGTGTTTACACGGTGTCTGCGCGAGGCGAGAATTATTTTTTCGTGGAACACGCCGCGGCGGTTTTAGCGTCGGTCCGGAATGATTGCTCTTTTTTGCCGCCAGACACGAAGGAAATATTCCTTCCTCGCCGTGTTCAACACAGACAGGTATTGTGTTTACAACTTGGCAGGTGGTGACTGGGCATGTTTAATTCCTTAGGAGCTTTAAGATTGTCTTGAGATTGTTATGGTTTTCAAGTGTTTCTTGTAAAAAGAAGTAAGGTAGTACAATTTTGTTGAAAGTTTAATTACTATACTGTTAACGTGGTAGGTTAAAGCAGTGATTTATTATGATATATTTCACGAGAAAAATTGTGCTTCATTATGTTGTAACAATGTTAAATTGTTTATACATTTTTCGAATTTTTATAAGATTTAACTAAGCAGAGACGAATTGTGGTTATATGATAAGTATTTATTGTAATACTATTAGAATACTATTATTATTATTAATGCTTGGTAATAAGTATTTATTTCCTTCTTTATTTTGTATTAAAAAATGCATGTATATTAAAAATTTACACAGAACCTAAGAAGACAAAGAATGTTTGTATTATAACAAATTCAATGAAAATAGGAAAATGTTGATATACAATTTAAATACTTAAAGGTATTATTGATTAATCTTGGCACACCACTTGGAACCACGTTTATGTTCATTATGTTTTGTAACCACTATTGTGATTGCATTGTTTAAATTGAATGTTTCATCAATTCTATATACAATTTTGTTATATTCACCCAAATACTGACTGATGCCCACCAGAAAAAAAATAATCACTGTGAGAATGGAAATTCTCACTTCTAAATTACTAAAAATATAGTAAAACATGCACCTGCCCCAAACCAATTCCCAAGTCACATTGTCTTGAAAACAAGACCTGTACGAAAAAATTTGGTTCTGCGATTTCGATTTATTTTTGCATAGAGAACACATCTCCCAGGATTGCAGCACTTATTCCAGGACACTCTGTATAAAATATTGCACTAGATTTCCCTTTTACACGTTGCTTCAACAAACAGATAACAACAACTAAATAGATAAACAATTCAATGGAATCTGTCCATATTCATCTATTCTGTTATATAAATATTAACCACAAACCCCTCCCCCTTATAATTTTCTCTATTTTCAATTAATTTACATTTATCATCAAGCATGTTCATGTACACATCTATCCTTAATCTTGTAATTCTACCAAGTACTCGATACGATCTGTTTAACTCTTTGAGGCACACGATTATAAAAGAAAAAGATAATTCAAGCTCCGCAGAAGAACAGTGTCAACAATTTACTAACACCATTACTAACGCGTTTTGACTTGTATACATTTCCGATTCCACTTATTGTACTTTTAGTGTTAATTCATAGTATTGCCACATGAATGAATAAACAAAATAGTAAAGCTAAGCAAAAAATTGGATAGTTTTCAACCCACCTAACTTCAAAGAGTTAAAATCACTGTGCCGTAATCGGCTCCGTTAATTTCTAAAGAAATGTGCAACGACACTTGCACCATTCACCATATACTGTTTGACTCATTCAGCAACGAAAGTGAAGGAACAGAAGGACGCGATAACGCTAGAAGAAACCGAGCTCCGAGCGAACCATTAAATCGGCAACAGGCGACAATGAAAACCTGCTCAGACATTTAACCCTGAAAGCACGAGGACCGACGTGCCGCGATTTTGCGGCAACGTTTTTGATCTCGGTGCTCCGTTGTTTCGTTCGAAATGGTCGCGAATAGTGCATTCGGCGCTTGTGCTTCGTCCCCGTTGTGCAACGAACAGCCGCGAGGGTGGCGATGACGAGAGGTAGACGACAAATAAGTGAGAGAGAGAGAGAGGGTGGTAGAGGAACGGGGTGACTCGCCGGAGAAGCTTTTGTTTCCGCTTTTTAAATACGGGCCCGCCTGACGACGCGTATGAATGTTGAGAGGCGTTGGATTTTTATAGCTTCGCATTCTGCGAATTAGTTCGTAGTCTGTACACGTGCCCCTCGAATCTATTATTGTCGCTTTCTCTGAAATCGCTGGGGAAATTCGTAATAAGACGATGTTCAGAATTCATAAATGTACTCGTTCTTATTCTGGTGGAGATGATACAGTAGCTATCTTTTATTGTAGGTCTAAGGGGTCAGGACTTTGTTAGAAAACGAAATATAATTCAAATGTTTAATTTTGCTATGTTCTACGGAAATTTTGCAGAAATAAATTCTATTCAATCTATGGATTTATATTAAAGAAGTTTTTATTTCGATCTACTAGTTCCTATTCTGTTGAAGATATTACCGTACTAACCTTTTAATGCAATTTGAAGATACCATTCTTTCGACAGAAGCCGAAATGTAATAGGGAAGTTTTATTGTATTCTATAAAAATTTCGGAGAATAAGATCCTTTCAATCTATAAATTAATACTAAAGAAGTTTCTAATCTATAAATTCTCAATCTTTATTATATTATTACAATCCAAACCATAGAATCGTTTTCCTTTTACGACTTTAATGAATCCAAATGTCATTCAAACTTTGTACAGAAATCTTTTTTAAATGAAGTATACGTATCTCGGACCAAGCAATAAAAACGTTAATAAATGATCGTTTATTATGAAGGTGGTATGAAGCTCTACTACTTTACGAAATAGATTTTCGAGCTGGGTCAGAAGCTTCCAGTCTCTATTTAAAATCAGCTATAACTAGACTGCAAATTTTATTTATGGCGTACAGTAATATGAATAATATAAATATAATGTACATAATGTATATCGAAAATAATCAATTAATTAATGTAATAATTTAATATTTCATTTTGTGTAAGTGCACGCACTTTCTGGTTACGTTTTGCATGCACTTATCATATTAGCTTATATCATAAATGCATAAAATCCGCAGTATAGGTAATTTCCATTCACCACTTTCATACCATACAGTTGAAATATATTGATTTTGATTGTTAAGGAGGTTATCTTTATTTTTATGTCTTTCAAACCGTTTTATTGATGAATTACAATTCTACTAAATTCCCCAAAGAAATTATTCCTTAGTAGTAGTAGTAAGTAATATCAAATTACCAAAATAGACTTTATAGCGTTGAATTAAAATCTTCCAGTCATATGTAGATCCAGCCATAACGAACTTCGATCATGTCTTGTAATAAAGATAAGAACGACGCTTGGCAAGAGTAAATTTACGAGATCGACCATCGAAAAATATGCCCCTTCTTCGCAGGCTGTATCAGGGAAAAGTGAGAGTTCGTCCGATATCCGGTCGTAGTAGGGGAAAAGTTGACGCGGGAGGAATTTGAATATAAATCGAAAACCCGATCGCGATCAATCTCTTTTTACGTTCCTCGCTTCGGAAAATATCTGCGCCGAGCATCAGCTTCGGCCACCATATTAATTAATCCTCCAGCTTTGACAAAGTAAATCACCAGTTTCAAAATGACACTATACATATGTATCCGTGTATAAAAAATGGAGACATTTTTTTAAGCATATCAACTCTATAGAAAATTTCCGAAACAGTTGGAGGATCTCGTGTCAGAAATATAAATCAAATTGCTGGATTACCAGACAAGTGTCACATTTTTCATACCGTCAATTTTGTACTCAGTATTTAATGTATATAGAGCCAGCAGCCTTTAATTTGGTTTTCAGAGAAATGATGAGAAATCAATCTATTAGTATTGGTGATAGACGAGATTTGAGTCGATTGTATTATGATTCTCTTTATGGAAAAATAATGAGGATTTCTAATTATTCATATTTCAATCGACGTGCAAATTGCGTCAGATGTTACTTTTTTACATTGATTTAAATCATTCTAATTGTGATAAATTTCTTTGTGGTGGAGGAAAGTAAATCAAGATGGAAACGCTAAGAAAAAATTACCTTACAATATATTTCTTAATGGTGAATGTATTGCATACAGTAAATGCACATAAATCCATTAAAATAATTTTGAAACCAGCGATAATGTCCTGTGTACCTTTCCTTAAAGGCTATCTAGAGCAAACCGAAAGGATTTGATTCAATTCGAAATAATTAATACCTCGATGATTTTAGACACAATTGCATAAGAGTTTTTTCGTCTAGAAATTACATTCATCTCATCCGAGATATCCATTAGAGTCGTATTAATGATGCAGATGTGACTGATTCGATATTTTTGCGATCAATAGTTCTTCACATTTTTATTGTATTCAAATAAACTTCCTCTGCGATTAGATAGAATCTTTATTGTAATTAGGACAAAGAACACCGAACTTCGAACTCTCAATAGCGATCGACGTATTGTAAATTCACGCGTGCCAGAATTAAATTCGAATCCGATAAGAAATGGTTTTCGTGATTATCAGGTTCGTTCTCCGATACTCCTATATGCAAGGATTTTGGAGGGGTAAAACTATAAGTCCAAATAATTAAAAATATCGTAATTTTGTTTCCTACAGATGTCAATACTTCTGATACTTTCCTTTAATCGAAGACGTCTTGCATCTGTAAACAATTTCACTCAAGTAGAAACTTCATCACAGCCATAACAAATATGAAAACGACGTTATTTGTAAATTAAAATTGAATTGCTCAAAATAAGACGAAGCCCTCTTGAAGTTACATACTTCGTATTTTATTTGCACCATGGTTTCAAGATTCAATCCATCTTGATTACGATTTGGATTAAGAATTGATAATTATGGGATTGCACCTGAAGTAGATTAATAATTGATAATCTAATAATACTTGAGTATGGAAAATCAATCAGTATTGATAAATGTAAAAATATGAGAAATATAAAAATCACTTATTTCTCTAATTATTTCGCACACCTTAATCGAATTAATCTTTAATTTCTTCAAATATCAGATATTCTTCATAATCTACATATATAAGAATTAAAAGTATTTTCAAGAAAAAAAATATGAATTCCTACATAATTAAGGAGAGTATTCTCACGCACGTTTCTAAAAGGTTCACAATAACATTGCTTTCGAATCACCACCCAAAATTCATATAATTCCATGTACCTCTATAATAAAAAAAAAAGAACTAGCAATTTAGAATTCCTATCAGATCAGCCCAAGCCTTCGGTACAGTTATTCTCTTAACTGGTCCATTCCAGACGGAAAGAAACCTGACGCATGAAAGAGACTAAAATTAATTTCGCTCTCGATTCATCAAAATCGCTCAAAATTTATGTATTTCCATGTTCCTCGATTAAACAGGAAAAAAAGAACCAATATAATTCAGAATTCGTCGAGAACCAGTCCAAACCGTCATCGCAGTCGTTCTCGCAACTGGTCCATTCCAGACGGAAAGAAACCTGCCGTTTCGACGAAACGTGGCGACGTCGCCTGGCATCCCCGCGACAGAAGCGGGTTTCCTCGAAGCCGAGGCGCGATATCTTTCAGTTCGCCAAGCAGTGGCCCCATAAAAGCGGAGAATCCGTACAGGTTCTCGTGGCCCCAGCCAGACGCTATCTTCTCCCAGCAGCCGCGACGACGCCCGACGAGCGCGAGGCTTTTCGCGGGTCTCGCGCATCCGTGCGTCGGGTGGAATAAATAAAGGAATAAATAAAAATGAGTAGACACGTGTCCCACAAATCACGACGCAGCGCGCTGACGAGACCCGCGGGACTCACCGAGGCGAGAGCCTGCTCGCCTCTCCTTCACGTCGCGGAGGATCGGCGCGAGGGATGGCTTTCAGGATTATTCCGCGCGTGTCCTGGCTTTGCATGCCTCTCTCGGCACCCTCCGCGACACGGTATTATTTCCTGTCATGACGGGACGGAATATTCTCAGAGCGTAACGTCGCCGCGTTCGGGGGTGTACCGTGATTTTCGGATTAGCCGAAGGATGGCGTCGTCGAGAGTGACGGCTCTGTTCGAGCGTCCTCTGGTGATTGATACTTTGTTCGCGGTCTCGAGGATCGGATCGTCGGTCGTGTTGCAAACTGGTGATCGCGATCCTTGACTTCTAGTAGCCTGGCAGCGGCGTTTGTACGCTTTGAGCTGGATGTCGCGACAAGGAGTCTGAAACCGAAGACTCGGATAGTCGTGTTTTTACCAGTTTCGACGCAATTTTCATGATTTTTGGCAGTTGAAGTGATTGCCATGAACTTTTGAAATTTGGTGTGCATATTTTTGAAGATATTATGAGCCGTTCATTGCACGAATCGATTAACTTTATAAAACAAGAAGTTGAGGAATGCGATGAAAAAGTCTCTGAAATAGATTATTTATTATTCAATGGCCAAAACAATGTTGTTGTTTAATTGTGTTAGGCCGTTCGCACACGGGCGCAACTGATCAGTTTCAAAGCACTCTGAAACTAGTTTCACGCGACCGTGGATCTAGGTAAAACAAAGATAGTGGAGTAGGTAAAACAAAGAGCGCAAACGGTTTGCAACACTAATTTCAAATCGGTTGCGCCCGTGTGCGTTGGTCCTTAATCTTTATTATTCAGGAAAGTTATTATAAATATAAAAAGTTATGACTATGCCAAGTGCTTTGATACTTACATTTAAGATTTTTCGAAAAGTGAAGTTAATCGATTGTGCCAGTGAATGTCCAATGAATGGGCATTCATTACAATGGGCAATGAAGGTCCCATGAGAATTATATTCTCCTACAGGAAAGTCCAAATTCAAATGGTCCGCCAAAAGAAAACTAATGGAAACTGAATTCAAGTAATATTCGAGAAATTGCCTTATAAAATTTGCAAGAACTCGGGAGAACATAATAATGAGAAATAGTGAACCGCGCGACAACTTTTCCCTAGCATGTGGCTGCTTTTACGTCACGTTCGCATGCTCGCGGAGGAAGTATGATTTTTGCTATTTTTTCACGCATGTTCCAGCCTCACGGGTGTTCCTGGCCAGCCCTCCGCTCGCTTTGCGTTACCATTGCTAGTTTGCGTCAGAGGTAGACAAAATTTCGTTTACCGTGTACATGCACCCCTTCCTCCCACGCGTGGGCTACATCCTCGTTCCCGCGTAATTAATCATAAGGCGTGATTATTCTAAACAGTGACGTTGAATACCGGTGCGTGGAAGGATGTAGCACCGTAACCAGAATTTTTCACCCTTGGTAACTTTTAATCATAATTAATAACAATTATGTATTTCATTTATTTCTAAAAAGAACCTAAAGCAAGGTCGAAATATAGGATAATGATAAACACTATAATCAAGAAAAGATTGAATTGAATTCGTTTTTACAACGAAAACAAAGGTAAAATCTGAAAGCAAAGGATGTACTGATATTGCTGCTAAAAATAAGAATTGCTTTCTTTTATTTCATTATAATTAGTCACGCGAAGGGAAATGGAAGGATTAGTCCTGTATTCAAGTTTAATGGCAGTGG
Organism: Hylaeus volcanicus; assembly: GCF_026283585.1. NCBI lineage: Eukaryota > Metazoa > Arthropoda > Insecta > Hymenoptera > Colletidae > Hylaeus > Hylaeus volcanicus. The sequence continues at coordinate 18,829,932 of NC_071978.1, read as the reverse complement.
ATTGTTGTTAATTACTCATGAATATTTATATATTCTGTTGCTTATGTTATGTATTATTATTTAAAGAATTAGTATAATGACATTGTTTTGTATGAATGCTGTCTGATCATGAAACTCTTATACTACTTAATTTACTGACAATGAAGAATCGTTTAAGACGTACTAATAATAATATGAAAATAAATTAATATTGCCTTTTTCCAGGTTCAAATGAATCAAATGAATCTAATAAACAATAGAAAACACGCATAGTTTAGAATTTTATTCAAATGTTTCAATCATTACTCTTTTTGATCGTCTTTAGTAGGAACGTGCATTCTTCTGGACACATTAATTTATTGAAATGCTCCATTATTAATTCGCTATAATAATAAATACTTTATCCATATTCGTATTAGTGTTCACTGTACGTTGAATAAAAAAGTATTTTATACCGAACAAGACGGAACAACTTGAAATGTTTGAAATATTTTAAATAAACATTTAAACAATGCTTGTTTAAATATTATTTGTTGTATTTATTTAAGACTGATAATAATAATGATTATAATATCAGTTACGATAATAACAGTGATTGTAGTAATACTGTTTATAACGATGGAAATACGGGCAGTAGTATAGGTCCGTATATGGTCAGACGCAGTCTATTATGTGACACACTCTGATCAGACAGCTAATAACATGGAAATAATTAACCAACCATTCACTATAAATTAACTTTTTAATTCAAACTGACAATGTTATGTTTAAAATGCAACTTCAGAAAGTGTATTCTTCTTCATTTTATTTGCATCTTAATTGTATAAATATGAAAATCAATAATAAAATTGCTAAATGACTGTTTTTTATTCTTGATTCTTGAGACAATTGTGAATTAAAATATTAAATTCTCAGCCCAGAATTTGTCATACTACCAAAGAAAACTACTACTTTAATTTGATATAGAATTACTTTTGACAACTTTTTACAAGTCACCATCTATTGATATTCAATACACAAACTATCTTCTTCTTTAAAACTGTAAGATTATAATTTCTAAAAAAAAAAATAATTCTATCTTTTAATGTTACTTAAGACAATCACATTTAGCTTAATAATCAAGCAACAGCCAGCATTACCTCATTTCACAATTTTCCTTTCGTTCCGTATTTCCATATAACGCTACAAGATTCCCCGCCAATTCTGACGGATATTAAACTGCGCGAATGCATAAATTGCATTATAATTCCACCACCCGGAGGGTTCACGTGCACTGCATAAAGCATAACAGACGGTAACCCTCCATAACGAAAAGTGTACTGCAAAGCGAAAAAGAATTGCCCCCTTTAACAATATAAACAAACGTCGAGGTTTATTCCTTTTTTAAAATGTTTATATGCGCTGCTGGTATAGAAATGCACAAAGAATCCTTTCAGAATACGTAGCACGAGATAGATACCTGCAGGTTGAGATGCAAGCCACTCTTCATAGCCCGTAGTGACCCATGAAGAGGTGAACACAAAGCTTCCAGGATTATACCGTGTGTATTCTGCCACTGTGTTTCTCCATCCACTATTTTCTGCGGCCTCGCTCCCTTCCTCCCTTGTCGTTCCTCTGTCGTCCTTTTCTTCTCTCCCCGGATGCTTCACAAGAGAGGGTTGCGTGTTCGTTCCCATGAGCAGTACGCGTATGCGACGGACGTATGGGGTTGACGTATTGCTTCACAGTGTAATTCTAACTGTGCCGCTACAACGAGGTCACGGCCCACCCATAATAATCACGCGCGACACGATACGTTCACGTGCAACATCAATTGTTCCAGGTTCTTTTTGCTTCTTTTATGCTTTATCGCCTTGTAACGGCCATTAAAAGAGTTTTAGGATATTGATGGGGTCGTTTATAAAGACTTTTCTAAAAAGTGCCTTGAGATTTTGTTTTTTTTTAATGAAACATGAGCCAGATAGAATTTATTACGATCTTTAGAGAAATTCCTATACTGATTTTTAGATAATTGAAGGTGAAAGATAATGACGTTTAATCATAAATTGCACATAAATCAATTATTTTTTAACTACGACAATTCGACCATGATGGAAGATAATCCTTTTCAGATATTATAACAACCTCTGTAGTAATAATTTGTTTACATAAATAAAAAGTAAGTCTCAACTCTAACAGTAGAAAGGAAAATATAATTTTGTAAAATAGTAAATATTAATAGATCAAAGTCAACATATAAAAATACTGTCTTTAGTCTGTTACTACAAAAATAAATACTATGTCAGAATATAAACCGCGGAACAATATTTAAAAAAAATATCTCGATGATCAAATGCGTAACTTTTGACTTTGAAATCAAATCAATTTGCAAAAAATTCAAGCAGACAAATCCCACAATATCGTCGGAAGCGAAGGGAATACTCGCGGCAGCGTGATCATGTAATTTGTAACTGCTCGCAGAAAATTTCGGTTTAACACAATAAAAAGCAATCTACGAGCAACGCGATTCCATTTACGCTGCCGTTTTCTACTCTGTTTTCGTACAAATGGAACTACAACGTTTCGTAATTGAGCACCGCATACGACTACAACTCGGTGTGTCGTATGAAAGAACTCTGTGACAATGCTACTGGTTTCTAGTCCAGTGAACTGTAAGACCGGTTTTTCTCGTTTACACGGTTTTCGAAAGTGAAACTTGCTCTTGCATTCTCGCCTGTTGACATCCGTCATAGAAAAACATTCTTCGATTTTCTGCAATTATTTGAATTTTCTGTGTGCGTTTTAGTGAATCGTTTACTGTTAAAAAATATGATTTTTAAGTTGTGAGTTCTGGTAAAATAGTGTTTTTGGCGTAATTTAAATATAAAGTGATCATTTTGACGAGACTTTCGATGAGAGTTTCACTGCTCTGAAACTCGAGTAACAGTTACCATAGATGGGTAACGTCAAACTTCGTATAAACATCAGAGTTAAATTAGATTCCGTCAAGTAGGTACACATCAGAACCATGATACTTCGAAGGACACACATGAACTGTATCATTCATCGTCAGTGATCTCTTGAGCATCTATTTTGATCCATGGTATTGATCACAATGGCAAAATTGCTTTGTCATATCGTTGAATAATTTAAGTGGATAAAAAATGTAGTAGTACTTAACCATTCTTCTATGGTGCAGTATTTATTATAATTTTATTATTATTCTGCAGTAGAACGTTCAATGGAAGTTAACCATTTTTCCGTAGTACAATATTTAATGTATCTTCTTCTATAACACAATATGAAATATAACTTGACCATTTAATGATGTAAAGAAGTCATTCAGTCATCCAAAGACGTACAAAAATTATATGTTTATTTGCAAATAATTCAAGGTGTTCTTGAAAAAACATAAATAAAAATAGTTGATAAATAATTTTTTATAGTCACGTTAAAGATCTTTAAAAAACCATGCAAGACTGCTAATAACAGATTAATCTCCACTGATCACGATTCGTGATTCACCCTGTATAAACGCCTATTTCATTTTTTCAAAACTCTAACTAAGACCAAGACGCATCCAAAAGTCTACAAAAACACAACCTCGAAATGTTGTTAACATCTCTAAAAATTATTTATAAGCCTACCAAACGAAAATGTAACCTCTTATCCACCCACATTCCGACGTTCTCAACTACTGCAAGGTACCACACAATCGGCACAAGGTACTAAAAAGATCCCTGACTCGCGCAGAGTCACATTTTATACGGGAACGCAGCCTTTGAAATCACGGACGAAGCATAACGCGTTGTAATTGCGTGTGGAGTAGACACACGGCGTGACGTATCGCTGGAGGGTGTATTGTCACGATGTTACGCTGTATCGCCGCCGGGGCAGCGTACAATAATCATGTCATAACGCAATCCACGCGTGCCTTCCGTGTATGTACGCGAGGCTTGTAATTATCGCGTACGCCGGAGGACTCGTTATAGCCTTTAACGTGGCGTGCATCGGCTTCCGATGCACATACATACGTATGAAGTGCTGGTGCAATTACATCAACGACCTTGCATCCTTGCCGCGGCGGCGTGTCACCGACAGAGAGCAGCTTTCGAGCGCGCGGGCGCACGTTATGCGGGTTATTCTAAATTTGAATGGCATTCGACCGAAATTCGCGACGAGTTTTCGACGGCACGTGAGATATCCGGATGGTAAGATTGCAGTTTTTTAATTCGGGGTTATTTCGGAACGATTAGTGGTGATTCATCGTCCACCAGCCATGATGTTTATTCGATCGTGTTTTCAATATCTCCTTTCCAACAGCTGTACCTGGATTATTTTCAACTATTTTAGTGACAATTGTGCTTCTGAGAGACTGATCAATCAATGTGCGCGTACGTCCGGTGAGAATCTTTGGGAATTTACTAAGAATAAATCATCAATTGTAATTTAGTACCAGTGATGGGAGAGTAGAGATTTTTTCTAATATTGTTTTCAAATATATTTTCGTACTCTTCCAATACATTTCTACATTTTTTGTAATTATAATAGTATTTACATAAACATTTGTGTTCAAATTGTTTTTATTCTATAATTTATTACGTAGATTGTAGTAAAAATATGATAACGATAACAACGTTAAAGTGTAAGTACAGTTCTAGATCCATTTTATTTCATTGCGTCGCGTAGTTGGCCGCGTCTGACCATATACGGACTTATACTACTGCCCGCATTTCTACCGTTATTATTACAGTCACTGTTACAGTGATAATTGGTATTATATTCACAAATATTATTTGTCTTAAATGAATACAATGAATAATGATCAAATAAGCATAGTTACAATCCTTTAATTCTTCGTTTTTATCAATTCAAGTTTTTGGCCTATTGTTTATAAAGGTTCGTTTCCCTACAAAAAATGAACAATAACATGACTACAAGTGAAAACTTAATATAAAGAAAAATTATTCATTTTGTAATTTAATGTTTCGCAGAGCAACATACATTTGTACTAAAGAATAACAGAAACCAAATTGGTTAAAAAGTGTGAATAAAATGTTAAATTGTATTTGTTTATCTAGTGTTCATTACATTCGTTTGATTATATACCTGAGAACAAGTATACCTAATTTATTATCAGTATTATCATTATAAAATACAGGTAGATTCTTCAATGTAACAAAAGTAGCCAAGTACCTATTACAATGTCTGAAGTGTTGTCTCTAGTCACCAGACATTGTAAATGTATCTCACATTACTAACATTCCCTGCAGTCTTGAAATGGTTAGAAAGCCAGAATATGAATTTTTTCACGTATTTCTTGCTAATGACTTTGTTTGATATTCGAAAATTGTTATTCTCTAAGTCTCTTCGCGTGTTTTCACATCAACTATAGATACAAATTCTATTTTGTAACATGCGAACTACTGTATTTATTTAGTTCATCACTTTTGCATTGGCGCATCACCGAACGAATATATTTGGATGAAATTAACCATACAATGCATCCATCCTTCTTTCCTGCAATGCGCGCACGATCGTACCCTGCAATTTTCCCCAACTTTCTGCTACATAGTTCACGCTCAACTGACTTTCCTCGACCCAGGACTGTCAATTTTCTTTTTATAATATTGTGACCCTCGCATGGGTTCTAATATAAAACGTGCGGAGTAACCATGTCACGTACGTTGAGCGTATCTCGAGAAGAAAAATGACCTGTCTGTTCTCTGTGACCAACAATTTATTTTTATTTTATATTTATTCAGAGTTCCTAATATAATTTCGTACGGCTAAACGAAAATAGTTAAATAGAAATAGCGTCTTACTTAACTGTTCAACGGTGTAGCTTACATTAGGGTTAGGTCTGAGTTAGGTCTGGGTTAGGTCTCACATTTCGTACGGCTAAACGAAAATAGTTAAATAGAAATAGCGTCTTACTTAACTGTTCAACGGTGTAGCTTACATTAGGGTTAGGTCTGAGTTAGGTCTGGGTTAGGTCTGGGTTAGTATATTCTTACCCTGGATTTTTCTGTTAGTAATTATCGAGTATATTCTTACCCTGGATTTTTCTGTTAGAGATGATCAAACTTTTATTCAAATACCACTCAAGAAATAAATAATAAATATTGTAACAACAGTATAAGTAATTATACTACGATCAAACAGAATTTTTATTCAGTTAAAGTGTAATGAGTTCTTATAGTAATTTCTAAAAGTAACAACAATTGTCTGTAAATTGAATTTTCAGAATGTATTCAATAAAGAGAAAACAACTATAGAAATGTTCGATTAAATTCTAATTTGTTTCTTGTGAAATATTGTATTCCAAAATCAAAATCAAAATTTTTCTTTAAGAGATACCAACTATACTTTTATTATATTTCCAAATTCAACCGTGAACGTAAAAAGAAAACGAACTTCACGTGGTTAAATAAGAATAGAAGTAATCTTCGTATTCTGCTGCGCCTTTCCGAGAAATTCTTATCAAGGCATGAAAAGTAAACTTGCAGATTTAAACTTGCGCGCTCCGGGTTCGAGTATTTTCCATACGAACGGATGAAATTGAATTTTTGTGACCAACAACGGAAGCCGACCTACGCAGCGCGGGGTTCGTATAGAGCTAGATATTCACGTTCACGGTTTTTCCTTTGCGTAACCGATTAAAATTCAATCTGGCCTGGAGATCAGCGCAAAGAGGTCCGTCTAGATGTAATCGGTTAGAGATCGACGAAAATTCATGGAAGAAATGTAGTTCTTGCGTTGGCGCTATTCGAAAGTTCTCCCACGTCCATTCATTTTTTTGCTGCCACGTTTGCCTTTTGGTTATTCACTTCGCTCCTTGTTAAAACGAAGTCGTCTCCCGGGACACTCTTTTTCATAGAAAAAGTACACGATAGAAAAATCCTTCGTGCGGTGCTTTATCGAATTGGACAAGCTTCGACGCGGTAAATGTGCCTGACAAACCCTGAGGGTTCTGAGACGGGCATAAGAACCATAACTCGATTGTGCGACTTGAGACATTCGTGTATTACGGCTTGTGATGTAAATGAAGTATTGCTTAACAGTCTGGCATCTCCTCATTCTTATGGTGTCTAACGAGACCTTGTCGCATCCTACTGAAAGGAAAAGTGATTATTTATTTTGTTGAAGTTTTAATTTTACACTGTATGGAAAAGCGAGTGAGGAGAAGAATTCGTAGAAATATCTTCTTTATTCTCAAGTACTAAAAACGTAAATAAACTTTATCTTCATTTACTATTTGCTTCGAATTCGTTAAGTAAATTAAATTAAGAAACATGTTACATAAAGTTGTATGATATAACACAACAGCTTTGTTTATACAATGTATTGCATTGCTCAGCTTTAATTCTTTTCAAATGGTCTTCATGATAAATTCAACAGAATATGTATATGACTACTATCAAGATTTGTAAATATCTTAAGAGATATATGATACAATTCATTTTGCTATCAGACCTCGATTAATTTTAATATATTACAAAAAATGGAAATGTTTGAATGCTATTAAACTGTTTACAAAACTGCATAGCTAAATCTGCTTTTCCCATGAAATTATTTTCTAAATAATACAAGCACCGCAACGAATCCAATTATGTGTATATAAAACTTACATAATTTCAAGTCACACCAGTTGTGCACAATATATGTACATATATCGCTGCACGTACAAAAGAGTTGACGGATTTAATCTCATACGTCGATCACTTTAAAAAAAAAAAATTACTGCGGGAAGTAGTTGAAATTGCTTTTCAACAAAATTACAGTTCGAAACTTTTTCCGTTATTTCATCCAAAGTAATTTCCCTGGGACAATGTTTCAAATTCCAGCAACAGAAATAGCAATGACAGCAGCTTTTTGTTGATATTTTTGAATTATGTCTTCGACATAAATCACTATAACAGAAATCGAAATGAATGACATTTACTGGCGATGACTGATGATATCGTTAGCGTTAATCCAAACTAAAATTTTAAACTCCCTAGTGCCAGCTGTGAAGGAGACGAAGGCGTAATAGGAGATATTTAACGGTCGTTAAAGTTTGCCGAAGAATTTGCTCGAGATACATTGTCAACCATTAAAAGATTCAAAGTTGTGGACTAACAAGGGAATACTAAAGTAGGAAGTATAATGAATAATCAGAGACAAGAAAATGATCACACAATATGAAATGAAAGGAGAGGTTCAAGTTCCGTGAGACAAAAATAAGTTGTACTTTAAGTTTGTTGTTGAAGAGACGTTTCTTTATTATTTATTCGGCTATGAAAATGTGCTGCTATGTTTATGCTTTGCGTGGAAAAATAACACAAGTAATATACAGAATAAATAAATTGATAATTGTTGTCTATACTTTCTATAATTTGACATTAAGCAAGGAATAACAGATCTTACTAAATTTTACTGTAAAATTGTGGAAAAAATATGTGTTCATGCTAAACAAACTTTAGGCTAGGCAGTTTACCACGAAACAAATTGTGATGTCTTCGAATTTTGTATGAGGTTAATTGAATCATTTGAAAAAAAAATAGTCAACAATCAACGAAGAGCATAATAGTACCTGAAGACCAACGAGCTGTATAGACGCAATTATTAAAAAACAACGTTAATTTATTAAGGTCTAAATGCAAAGTGCTATTTTTTGTTAACAATGAATTGTCATATATTTATTACATGACTTTTATTTTCCCTTTCACAATAGAAATTTTATTACGATTATTTATATAATACATTGATTAATGAATTAATTAATACTCAAACCGACCAATTAGTGGCTGAACCCACAGAGCAATTCCATAAGGCTGCCTCAATTAATCTAACAGAGATTGCCTTTATCAGCCCCTTAATTAGAAACATTCTGCAGTAGAGGATTAATCGTTATTAAATATTGTTGTTATTTCCGCAAAGTATTTTGGGTGGTCCATCGAACTTTACAAAGTACAATATCAGGCTGTAAAACATATACCAAAGCGGAACCACTTATAGCCCAAACTCTCGCCAAACTGAACAATGTCCGACCCAGAGTCATCGCAAACTAAACAGTTGAAATTAAAAGCCAAGCGTAGCCACGTTTGCCAATCCTCCTCCTAAGCGTAATCTCCGACAGAGCGATTAATTAACGTCCCAGCGCGACGAAAGGACAGAACTTTTCTCGCCAGGTTGAAGCTAAAGAGGGCGCAGGTGCGGCAGTTGAAGTCATCCTGGCGCTGCCGCGTAAGAATCGTGGCACGGTGGAACAAAAGGAAAATTTCGTATGCCAGGCACGTATCTATTGTCTCGCTGGAATGTCGTCTGTCTTTGCAACAGACATAGACGAATGAATCAAGAGGAAACATGGAGTTGGAACGATCGAGTCGACTTCCGAAGACTCTGCAAACCGGAAAGAATCTTACCAAAATGACGGTTTAATCGTCGTCATGGAGAACGAACGATTGGCGACTCTATTTCGCTATGGAGAATTATGGTTCCCTGGAATATTATAATTTGAAAAATGTTTGAACGAAATGGAAGAGATTTGGAGCAAAAGTATTCAATTTCGTGAAAATCGGGAGAAGAAGGCGTAAATAGTTTTACTTTGTGAGGAGGTTCAGTTAAATTAGACATCTGTTTTAATATTAGTGTAATTGTAGGCGATGGAATATATGATTACCTGACTGCGGATGTTTATGCATATATGACAAGTGGAAATATGAAAAAATGTATAGGGATGTGTATAAACGCAAAAACATATAGGATACTAATAATGACATATATGTTGCAATGTTTAGAAAATACGACACACTTATTTAAATCGCCATTCATCATCCGAATTAAAAAAAATATGAAACAGTATAAGCACACATAGTCTACTGATTATATATTGAATCCTTAGACATTCTAAGATTTACACTTTGTGCATCGAGACAGTGCAATATAAACGTTTCAACGCACGGGGAGCATCCAAACTAGTGGCGCCACAAGTTGACGCTACAGGTAGACGCTACAGGTGCCGTTATAAACAACTCTTTATGATGGCACTAGTTTGTGTCTGGTGTGCGCTGAACCGGTCGTAGTGTTCAATCCTAATCTACATTCTTTCTTTGCAAAACAATGTAACTATCTCGTTCCAATTTTGCAGATTAAGCAACCAAAATAAATCCACTTTCAGTAATTGCAACAAATAGACGTTTCTCATTTTAAAAAACGTTTATAGAATTTTGGCTTTTTTCGTGATAAGACAAAGTGTAAACCAAATGACAATTCTAAGCAGAAAACTTGATAATTCGCCCAACGTCTGTTATTTTTTACAGTATATCTACGATATCTCATACAGGAAGAATTGTTTTTTCTTAAATTAACACATTCGCGACCGCTGATGTGAATTCATGTCACTTCAAATTCTATTCCTAGTTATGAAAAAATTATAAAAATTTTTTTATTTTATACACTATATCTAGTTTCAGAATGTTATTATTCTCGTCAGTACTCGGTATTAAAAACGTAAAAGATCTGCCGGTCGGGAATGTGTTAAAATTCAAAAGGTAGCTGTGATTAAATACTACGTAATTTGTAAGTTTACCGTATCAATGAACATTTGCATCAAGATTTCATAAGAATCAGAGTCTTGCGACACGTAATGCTCCCCTCGTAAGTATTATACGATATAAATCAGAGCCACATGCCACTAGTTACCGTTCCACGAAACAAACCAAGGGAGAAAGAGGAAAATAGGTACGATTTTTTCCCATTAGAAGTTACTCCAGCCGGCAAATGAAAGTCGATAATCGCGGCGAAGCTCGAGCCGTTTGATTGAAAGGACGATTCCGCAGTCGTGGCACGTAGTCCTCGGTAAGAATATCCGGCACCCGGCTTCTTGCCCAGCGCTGAAAGAAGAAATAGAGGAATGAATCTACGAATACGAATACTACGTACCGTCTCGTTCGAGGTCGGCAATCGGCTTTTTATCGCGACCCCGAGTGCGGTGCGTCCCTGTCGCTCGTGTCGGTGGCCACGGTCGTCGCATAAGATACCATAAAATTACCATACACCTTCGGAGTCCCTTGGTTTCCGTCGGGGATGAACGAGGAATGCCACCTTTTCTTTTTATTTTGCGTTCTGCTTTGCAACAACGTCTTTGTGGCCATTTGAATGGATGAGGTGAAAATTTCATTTGTTTTCTCGATGATTTCTTAGAGATTACGAATGAAAGATGTTAAAATGAGAAGCCATGACAATTTCTGATTCGAAGACTACAAATATTATTAAAATTTTGTATTATTCAGAATGCTTTTTAGAATTTGAAGACTAACAGCTTCATCCAATCAAAACTACAAGGTTGCGTTTTTTGTATATAGAGAAATGTAGGTAATGTATATTAATATTAAAATTCTAAGGAATACTTCAAGTATATAGATAGTGGGGCACTTGTGCCAACCCCGCATTCAGACCAAGAGCGAAGGCAACCGAAGGCACATGTGATCGAAATTAGGCCGTTAGACGATGGTATCATAATTCCTGGAAAAGTACCACAGTCATGATAAATAAGTTGTTGGCAATATTTCAGAATGTTGTCATCGTTTAACAGCCATGCTTTGACCACATGTGCCTTCGGTTGCCTTCGTTCTTGGACTGATTGTTAGCCAAGATGTTTTTCGTTACATGTACTTACTTCTATAAAATTTGTACAATAATTTCAGAAATAATACACTTTGAAAACCTCACAATAAAAACATTTTAAAGTAAGCAATGTTGTTAAAAACGATAACTCTACAGAGCTAAGATTATTAAACCTTATTAACCCATTGAAATCACAAGTTGAATAAATAAATAAAAATTTTTAATTAAATTCGCAAGATTACAAATCGATTTATATAACTTTTCAGTCAACAATATAAAATTGTATAAGTTATATATTTCAATTACAATTGCGTAATGAATTAGCGTCTAACAAATTGTATATGTCAATTGAACTTACGATTAAATTAATTGTATCTTTCATCGTTTAATAAATTAAGATAAACTGAGTTTCGTTGAAATGGTACCGATTAAACATGCGAAATGTATGTCGCGACATAATCCTCTTTGGTAAATAACGAATGATCCAATATGTCACAAATGAATCCACAGAAAGGATATCGCGATTGTCCAGATGGAAACGATACGACGCCGACGTATGCAAAGAAAATTTGCGGAAACTTCCGTGACAGGACTCTGAGACTGTTTCCTCTGTCTCTGTCTACTGCTCTCTTTGATATATCCAATTTTATTCTGGATATCTGAGAATAGCTTAGGATTCTGCTTTCTTTCCTGCTGCCACACGTTTCTCTTTGGCTTAGCTTTATATTCTATATGCTTTGCGTTTCACCGATTTTCCACTTTGCTTCTTTTACATTGTTCAACCCTCATGTTGCTACAGCGTTTAACTATGTATTTCTATAGTATTTCTCAACGAACTCAGATTCTTCCACGTAAACGATTCGAATTTGTATTCCACTTTACTTTGGTACTGTTCGAATATACTATCGTCCAGTTGATTATTAAACTGTTGCAGTGTAATCGTGAATTGGTGGATTTTGATTGAAAGAAATTGTAGGAAGCTTTTTAAAATGTAAATAGTTGATGAACCGATCGAGATTAATTGCCTTTAGTTGGTTAAATCATTTTATTGGGTGCTTAAAAATTTGATCATCGTCAAATGAATAGTTTATGAAATAATTGTAATTGTAGTTGTTAATGTTCTTTTTAATATCAACGTGCATACATCATCTTCGAAACTTAAATTTATTTTTTTATCTAATGTTTTGGGAAGAATAAAATGGATGTAAAATTAATACTCTCTTTATTAAATTTGTATAACATTAAGTAGAATAGCACAATATATTCAAATTGTGCATTACGTTAAAAAAATACGTGACTATACAAGTTCTACAGGTTTTATATATCCAAAAAGAAATTGATTAATAATAATATTATATATAATAAACAGTAATATTAACAATCATATTTGCTTGCATATTTTTATTATATTACATATTTCGTTTGTATATTAAACGACAATTAACATTGAGATTTTGTTGCTTGGATTTTGTTGTTATCATCAAAGAGGTACAATACCTACAATACATTATCAATTATTTTTTACAATTACAAGAAGAAAAGAGGAAAAACAGCCACCGAGTTTATTGGAAATGAACTTTATCGGTATCGTCGTTTTGTTTCGAGAGTTGTTGACGGCACATACAAAAACGTTTTAGAAGAAATGGGGTAAAATGTACGCTTCTGCCATAAAATGCCGACATTCTCGCCGAATTAGCCGCGTTTAAGAGCGCCTCTCTAGGCGTGCGACTCTGGAAATACTTCAGCGAGCGCGAACTTAATGGCTAAATAGTCGTAATATTTTCGCAGCGGACCGAGCAATCTCGCTTTTACCACGCTGGCGTGGGTCTCTAAAGCTGCGGAATACGAGTGATCCAATGAATCGTAAAGCAAACTGTCCCTTAATTGTAAAGCTTCCGCAAACGGAACACAGACAATAAAGACTTAACCTCTTCACTCCTCGGTTCCATTCTTTGGGTAAGAAAAATATTCTTCGGGTGCATATACCAGAACTTCAATAATTGCAAAGATATTTATCCTTTTAATTTTAGTGTTAAGGTTCATCTAAACGTAAACCAACACATTCCAAATGTGATAAATGAAGAGAGAATAATTGATTGCATAAGGCAAAAATTTAACAACGTTCTGATTTTTCAATTCGAGTAGTTTATGGAGATCAAAATGAAAATAAAAATTGAGTCGTTCATTGCACAATTCGATTAACTCCACTTTTTGAAAAACCTTAAATTTAAGTGTCAAAGCACTTGGTGTAGTCAACTATGAATATTTCATAACCGAAATAAAAGTAAACTATACAAGAAACTACTGCTGTAAGAAATTTGAGTATAAAAAATTTCCCAAAAAGAGTCATTATGGTAGTGTTTTTTTACAAGACACAAATCGAATAGAATATATCTGATTTTTTAATTTTAAATAAAAGTGCACATGATTGCAATTAAGCCTGAAAAATGACCTGTGAGTGTCCATCATGATTACACTGACAGGAGTACTTTTAAATTCTATAACAAAACTCTGAAGCTCCATTTGGAACATTTTTCATTCTCTGCGGTTTAAGAAGTATCTAAGGCGTGTTCTAAAATGCACTTTGTCATTCAAAAACAAAATCCTAAAGGCTCCTCTTAGGAAACCCTTCATTCTTCACGGAAGAAACCTAAGGCACGTTCGACTTGACCGAGAATACGATCAATTTTCCTCGCGACTTGCCCACGGAATATTAAGAAGCGCTAATTGCTCTATTACCGGTCATGTATCATGCCACACAGTCTGAAGCGTGCCGTGCGCGATTTTAGCGAAAGTTGAACGCGGAGATTACGTTTCAGCGACGTGCACGCGCGTTACAATCGTTCTACCATCCTTACGCGTCATCGTTTGTGGAGTTTTCCGCCGAATCGCAGCCATAACTCGTCTCGAGCCATCAATTTTTAATCAGCTACTAATTAAAACCGCTCTTTCCCCTTTTTCCATCGACGTTAATTACATTTTAATTTAATGAATTTTCAACATGCTCGTGAAGTCTTGTCAGATTTCCTTTATTAATCAGAGGGGGAGCTGATTTTTGCCCCGGTTTTTCCCAAGCGAGATGGAACAGCTTTTTAGAATCGATCTCGCGTGGACTTTGTAACCACAAACCTGTGGCGTTGTTTACTCATACATAAAACAAGACGGTTTCGATGCTTGGAAACTGACTTTCTTTCGGAAGAGTTTGTCTCTTTCTTAGAATATTCCTGAATGGAATAACGATAAATTCGCGACGTTTAAGGACTGAACCTTTTTTGGAGGACGTAATCATTGAAAGTTTGTTATTTATGACAGTACTACTTTTGCAAGAATAGTACGAATTTAATTAAAAATTTTTATTACGATGAAGTTCGAGTGAACTAAGAAACGATTATTTTGGAAATAAATCATTGGTCTTCAAAGGAATGAAAAGTGTTTGAAAAAGTAGCTTCAAGGATTAACGCAAATGCAATGTTAACTAAAATTTTATTTGAACAATTTAAGCAAGGTAAAGTAGAAAATTAAATTGTGCATAAAAATTCGAACTTTAGGAAATCAAGGAAATAAAGAAAGCAATAGTATTTAAATAAGATGAACAAAGAAAAAAGGTCAGAAACTTATGGAGTCAGATTGTAATTATTTTAGACAAATTAAAGTTCAACATTTATTGAACATAAAGATATTGGACCAAGGAAATAATTGTTCAATAATTTGAAATAAGTAATTGTTATTCTAAAAGAGAAATATCACTCCCTCGTGAATCACATCCAAGAATGAGCACAGTTACGACTGCCATGGGAAGTTAGATCAATCATTTAGCATAATATCGTAAGAACGTTCATTACTACCATCGAATAACCTTCCCAGTCTCCATCCCCACATAAATCTCGCCACTGTCATTGCCAATCCTTTCTCAAACATATCATCCTCTTTGAATCGCGATCAATTAAATTCATCGGCGGCCTTCGTTCGTTCCATTCACCACAGGCTTTTCAACTTTTAGCGTAGAGACTCAAAATTGTTAGGCAAGGTAACTATCATATAATAACATAGGGTAGATTTATTTAAACCGCTCTTCCCCCTTTTTCCATCGACGTTAATTACATTTTAATTTAATGAATTTTCAACATGCTCGTGAAGTCTTGTCAGATTTCCTTTATTAATCAGAGGGGGAGCTGATTTTTGCCCCTAGGGTAGATTAATTTAAAATAATCTCAATTAATATATTCACTACTGTATATTTGCTCACTTAATGTTTAGTTTGACTGTTAGTTCATTTATAGATTTATAAATTCCTCGGTAATTGTTTCTCTTTATACTATTTTAGAAATTAATTTAAATCCATGTGGCTACAATATTTTCCAAAACTAATACTACTTAGGATACAAGTGACAACGTATTAAAATTCAATAAATGTAATAGATACATCCTGTACTGTGTATTCGCCTACATAGTGTTTAGTTTGAGTATTAATTAATTTATTCACGTATAAGAACCAAAGAAATAATTTCTCTTTATACTTTATTAAAAACAAAATAAAATGAAAGCAATAACGTTTCCCAATATTAATACTACCTAAGGTACAAGTGTAAGTAATAATTCCTAATGCAGTAGAGGGTTAATCTCACCACGGAGCCCTTTCGAACGCGAAATCAGCCAGTCGGACGTGAATGCAAAAGAACCAAGCGAAGCGGTCATTTAGCGTGGTTTCCGCGCAAGCGTCTGTTATCATCCGTAATTTTTCATCCAAGAAACTCTCCAGGCTTCATCTTCATCTCCCTCTTTTTCCTCGACCCTTCCCCCGCCCCCATCCCCGTCTCCTGTTACTTTCGTATGAATTTGACTGTGTCGTAACGAAGCACTGACTCGCTGTCGACCGGCGCCATCGTCTTCCTCGACCCTCCGAATCGCGTCTTCGTCGCTCTTCCGAGCAGCCTGTTCCTTCACCAGGAATCTCTAATCCGTGCAAGATGTTTCTCTTCCCACATCCGACGACCCAACCTCTCCTCCAGCCCAAAGTGTGGAAAGGCTAACCGGTCACGCTGCTTCGGCAGACGTGAAACGAGAGGAAAGTAATTACCAACCTCTGAAATAATCATCCCTCGCACCCCTCCCTTTCCTAACGCCGCTCTGGCCCCCTTAGTCCTTGGGCCTGTTTTATTCATTTCGTCGTTTCACGCGATTACTCCCACGGATTATAACCCCGTTAAACCATTTTACGCTTGTTCTTTTATTTCTTTCTGGGATTGTTAAGGTTTGCCTCGAGGACACGTGACTGAGTCAACGTTGTGATTGACGGGAACAAATTTTTGGGAGGTGTACACTATTCTTTGTATTTGTTTCTTAATCGTCTATTGCATCAATTTTATTGTATCTTTTGGAAAAGAAGTTGTGACTGGGTTCTGTTTGTATGTATAAGTTAATTCAGACTAAAATTGAACAATAAGTGGTTGGATTTGTTAGATGTCTCTCATAAGAGAACATCAAGCAAAAGTTCTGTAGTTGTTTTAGCGATTTTTAGTGAGTTTTGTTTTAGTAGGTTAGGTTTTGCACTACGACAGTGGCTTTTAAATATTTTGGAAGGTGCCCGGCATGAGAAAAGGGTGAATTTTACCTTAGATTTATACATAGAAAGTTTTTATTACGTCACGTTAATATAATTCAAACTAAAATTGTTTTTATTGATATTGATTCGTAGGATTTTACACACACTGGATATAGAACACTAAGTATGATAACCTCTTGGTTAAATTAACTACAATAAATTATATTCTACACGTTATATATTGCTAGTAATGCAATAGAAAGCAACAAATAACAAAAATTGAAATAATTTAATATGTTTACTACTTTTTTAAATTAAACTTCAGAAACCTGCAGTATTTATTAAACGAGTGGTATAGTTAAATTCTTTGATACTGTAAACAGATATCCATAATTACATTTAATAATGATATATGATATCAAACATGTTATACTATTTAAGTGCATGTTAAAACAATTGTTGAAATGTTCACTTTCATGAGTGCAGTTAAATGAACGCGTAAAATTTGTAATACAATTTATTTTACAGGTTGCTGTCATTTGTTTCTTCACAGTTATTTCCACAGAAGTGTGTAAAATGTGTGCGCTTTTTTTGTACTGCATAAATTCATTTGAAACTCGACATTCGCAAATCCAATGGAAATTCAGGAAGTGGAAAAAGCTGTTCAAATTATTTCTCGCATCAAGAACATTCAAGATTTTTATCACTCGTTTCGTGATATTTTCAAACTAACCAGAAAGCGTTATTCAAGTATTTCCTACTTTTAAATAAAAGAAAAGAAAGGGTTTCTCATTTGTTGCCTGATAATATTGAATATATTAAATAATAAAAATAATAAAATTAATAATTGGTACATAATAACATAACTAATATTATTCACTAAAAAAAAAAGAATAAACTTACTACTCATGAAATAGATGGAATTAATATTACATCTTCTTAAAATTCAAAAATAAAACAATATGGTGAAAGTGTATATGTACTAATCAACATGGAGAAATAATGATTAAAACTAGGGTATTAGAGTTAATATAAATGAAAATAAATGAAAATCAATCTGTGGATTGGAGTCGTATTTAATTAAATAATTAATTTAAATCCAGAATAATAAAATTCAATTAAAATATGTCAACAAATACTTTTATTGAGCTGCAATAACTTTGAAGTACTAATCTTAATGGTCGTTATTAAATCGATGAGATATAATAATAACGCTTTGAAAAGTTGGACGACAATACCACGGTATAACTGAGCAATAATTCTTTTGTTGATGTTCCAATGTTCGCTGAACTGGTTAGCATGATGTTCCATTTTCTTTGTGGATTTTAATAAAATGCCGCCGCCACTGTCGATGGTAAATTGATTTTTTCACGCTCCTGCGTGCAGTAATTGAATCGATCAACAATGCACCATTATCAACGGGAACTAGTAACGTGATTATTGAGAAATAATTGGAGAACTTAATTGATTTTCGTTTCAAACCATTGCGAAAAGGAATGTATTGAATATATCGATAAAATACGCTATTTCGACCACGAATATTCTTGCAAAATCCTCAGAACAGTAATACGTGTATTTACAATTTGAATAAATAATATTAAATTGATCGAAGTTTTCATTAAAATTCGTGTATATGTCAAGAAGTTCTTTATATATCTAGAATGAATTTTGATTTTACATGAATCGATGACTTGCCTAAAATTTGAAATTATTGTGTAACACTATATTATACGTACATAAATAGAATTTTTCTATTATCTATGTAGTCTCTATGTTAAGTTCTACATATATATAAGATAATTATCTCGTTACTCATCTATAACTACATAAAATGCAATTAAAAGTAGAATACGTATATTGAAAATAATGAAACAACTCATAATTATTCACAGAAGTATTCTTACCCTTTCTTCTTTTGGTAAAAAGAGGAAATTATTGGAAAGTTAGTTATTTTAGTTAGTTACCTAAGTGGACAATCTATAAGCACTTATTTCCCTGCAACTCTTTATAATACAATTAGTTCCATAAGTATTCATACCCTGTATGTATATCGAACGAATTTATCTAAATCAAATTATAGGTTTAATATTTTCAAATAAATTTTTCATTATAATATATACGTATGTAGTTTATTCATGTACATATTTATAATGAAAAATTTATTTGGAAACATAAAACCTACTATATAATTTAGATATATTTCTTCGATAGACATAGAGGGTACGAATACTTGTGGGACTGACTGTATATATTGCTATACACTTCAATCATTACGTTGAATTGTATTTTGTACCAACAATATAAACACAAATGTATAAACTTCAATTTCCCGGATGACTTGTGACAAATTACCGTCGTCGCACGACCCTTTCCTATCCCCCTTCCTTCCTTGCTCGAGACAGTTGAAGGTATAACCAGGATACCGGGAAGAAGGGATGCAGGAAAAGGTGTGTGCAATTGTCAAGGAGCTGGATTTCGTATTCGAGACTCGTCTCGTTGAAACGACACGTATGTCTCTTGTCTACCGATATATGTACGTGTTTAAATACGTTCAGTCGATCGATCGTGCATGTACGTCTCTCTGTTTTTACAACCGGAAATATTTACACGCAGAACGGATGTATGCATTTATTATACTCGACGAAGGAGAGTTTTGAGAACTAATACATGTCGCAATGTTTGGCAAAAATAGAGATGAGTTTGAAGACAAATAAGTAGTGTCCTTTACTCTGATACGAGTCTTGAATATATAATCTAGAAAGTCATATGTATTGGACTTTCCAGAGCATGAAATGCTGTAGGAGGTCAAGTAAATAAAATTGCATCGAAGATCAGTCCCAAGTCAAGGTATCTGACGAAAACACAGATAAAGACGAGTTTGATGGAAAATAAATAGCGTCTACTACTCTGTTATGTATCTTAGATATATTGCACAAAAAAACATATTTGTTGGACTTTTCTGTGCATGCAATATTATAGAATATCAGGTAAATAAAATAGTATAAAATGATCAGTTTATTCATCCGATGTTTAGTTTCAAAAATAATAAGTAAAAACTTAAAACTCCAATTGTCAGAAATTAATTTTTAGTTATTCAATGAACACTTATTTAGACCCGTGATTGTTGTTAATATTTAAGCGAATAATAAATGTTACTGTATACATCATAAATGTTTAATTAATACGGAGATATAAATCTTAATTCTGATTGTTACTGGAATGTTTATTGAGAAACTAATATTCCTGAACATGTAAAGCATTAATTCTTGATTAAACGTATTCGTGGGAGATTTATGTAAGAAAGATTCATGATAATAGAGTCAAGTTCTTTTTTCACAAAGAATGTCCAATTTTTTGTTTAAATATATATAATACCATTGGTATGCGAAATATAAAAAATATCTAACCCAACATGACCAATAATTCCATCCAAGATTTATGTATATCTGTACAATACACTATCACCATTCACAAATTTAAAATTCTACACAACGCTGCTTCCCACACATTTCAAGATGATCGCACCATACTCGTACCAAACGTTTTCACAAGATCGTCAAACCGAATGATACGTCAACGCCGTTTGAAAATTTCAGAATCCTTTGACGGTGGAACGCCACGAAATAAAAGAAGCTGTCCCACGAATTTCGTATTCGACGTCGGTCGCGACATAAAGTCATAAGGGTGTAGGGACACGAATATAACTGTTTATATGCATATGCCTCTGCTTGGTTTTCTCGTTACGTAAGCATATTGCGTAGCAGCGCGGTTCTCGGGGTAGGAAGGAGCCCGAGAGTGGAGCCGAAACGGCTCCTTAAAATGAAGTACTTTTCTCAGGGAGACCCGTCGTTCTTTTACGAAAGAAAAACTTCGGCAGATTGCGCGGCCACTGACCGATCGTCCTGCAATCAGCTGTTTATAACTCGATACGAAAATTCCTTGACCCTGCCCACGCAAAGAAATTCAATTATCCCCCGTTTACCTCTAAACTAAGCAACGCCGAAGGAAACGTTTTCTACATTGGGTTTTTGGTTACAGCAAGAAAGTACTTTACTGTTGAAAATACATTCCCGAATCTGGATTTAGAATTTATTATCGCCCTTTTACGTCAATATTAATCTATTGTGATGAAGAAATATAGTCTCGAATAAATTTAGTTAAATATAGTGGAGTCCCTTTTCGTCCAATTTCATATCAAGCCTGTGATAACATGAACGCCGATACCTGAAGATTGATCCAGATTTAGACTCGTTTTAATATTCATATCTTTATCCTGATTTGGTATATTTTCGTTGCTTTGAGAGTATTCATTCAAGAGGTGGAAGATATTCACAGAGGGTGATATTAATATTGATGGACGCCTGTACGTCACTCACAATTAAAATATCATTTAAATAGGGGCAATAGGGGCAATACGAATATAACGAATGCCTTTAGAACTGACATCGAATGAATTAGCTATGACTTTCTCTTGACAGGAAAACAACGTTGCATATGGATGAGTGACGTTTCATTCTGAGGAGTCTGTGAGTGGGAATGACGAGGCAAGAACATTAATCCTATTTAGAAATTGTATAATATGCCTCGAGTATTAATATTGATATATAAATACATTTTCAGACACAGTCATGGATAGTGGAAAGATTATTATTATTTTAAGTAGTACTGATTAATACAATTTTAAGTTACTTGATATAGTATTTATCTCAAATTAACATATTTATTATAAAATGAAAACTCTACCTAATTTGTCTCTCAGGTACAAATATATTATGTTGGTATATGTTAAGAAAAGTAATTATTTCATAAATTAAGATAGATGATTTTAGAAAAATCTTTCCTACCTACTTTTCCCCTTACAATTATATCCAGACTTATATCCGTACCTAGAATCATTTAATGATATTTATATTGGAATAGAAAAATGCATTATTTCTTGATTCTTCTTATCTGAATTATGATTTAAATATTATGCTTGAGTCATACTGATATTGTTACCAACATCGAGGCGGGTTGATGAGATTAAAAACATCCCCTGCATAGAAACCGTAGAAGTTTGCACATTTTCCAGACGCTGTGGTCTATTGATATACCACCAGATATATGTATGTCAACGTATCTGTAAATAAAGCAGGGCAGTTCATGCACTGTGTTAACAGCAGTGGAATGGAAAGCCTGTCGTACTAAATACATATACATTATTGTTTCGTGCAGTGTGCCAATAATTTCCAGTACATTACGTACGTCTATCGACTAGTAACTTCTCACTAATGCATAATATAGGTTTATCGAAAGAATTGAAAGTAATAATTTAATGATGATCAAAACTATGAGCAACTGTATACATTATGGTGAGGTAAAAGTGGTAATAGGTAAAATGTCTCTCATTGTCAATATCATAAAAACATTATTTCCTGATTCTTTTTATCATCCACTATTACCTTCAATCATATATTATTATTGTTTATTCCATTACACTCTCCTAATAAATGTTTCTGTTCTATGTCTTTCTTTTTTAAGTTATTGCATCAGTCTTGACACGACTCATTACTCACATTCAACAGGAATTTAATTAATAATATAATTATACATTCAACGTAAACATATTGATTCTCATTGAATCAATGTTTCTTTTTTTCTAGTCATTACCTTTTATCTTCATCCTGACAGCCTTTTTTTTAGATACTCTGATAATCTTCCTACACTATTAATTTGGTAAAACTTATTGTATCCTACTATTTGAATTTTTGCTTATGCTACATTTATTGTTGTATTTTCAATCTCTTTTTTATAAGACTCTTTCTGCCTCATCCTATTATCTCTTAACTTGTCTACATCTTCTGGACTGAAACCATGCCTTTATAAATAATCCTTCGTATGATTATCCTCTTGCCATACTTTAATAAATTGTCTATTCCCCTGCTTTTATCCCGATCTCCTTCCTTTTAACCAATTCTTTTTCTTTACAACACTGGTTATAATCTTCTTCGTTATTTCTCATGTTTAGAGGTAATATATAGATAAAAGTTAAACGCCATTATGTATTGCCGCAAGAAGATGCTTCGAGAAAATGGCCTTTGGTGACGTCCGTAAACTGCCTTACTAAATTGGAAGTCATCTTATTTTATAATATTAAATCAAATTTTAAAACGGACCGCAATTTCGAGTGTCGCCAAAGGCAATTACCTTTTCAAGTATTTTCAAGACATTCTCTCGGAATTTTCCAGATATCACTATACCCATTCTCAAACTTAAAGTAATAATGAAGCGTGGGGTACATTTTGTTTTTCTTAGAATAATTATTTTATAATAGATTTAATACGAAACGTGTTCACACCATGAAATGTTTTTGAAAATTATAATCACATTGTAATAGTATATCGTGAGGACGTTAATATAAATTAAAAGACTACATAACTAATATTATGACAACCACCAACTGTCAATAATATAATGTTGCACATATATAAAAGAGTTAAACATTTATTAATAATGAAAACTTATTCAACCATTGACAGTCATTGACTGTAGAAGCTGAAAGCCTTGAAAAAGACATCAGCGGCGAAGCGTAGAATTAATAGATGCTTCATACGATACGAGTCCTCACGTGACTTTCTTATTCATAAAACTGACACGAATCGATTGAGTAACATATACATATACAGATCCACCCCAGAATATGTTCATCTCTTTCTCAGCAACCCATTACCCAGTAGCATTCCTCGTGACTATAAAAGCTTGAGACCATATTTTTTTTAAAATAACATCAGTATCAAAACGTAGAATTGATAAATGCTTGATACAACGTCTTACGTGTCGCTCTTGTTCATGAAACTAACATGACTTGATTTCGTCATAATTTATAAGTGTCCCATCTCTTTCGTGTAGCAGTTCATTCCCTGGCAACATGTTTCGTGACAGTAAAAGCTTGAAACTATATTTTCCAAAAGAGACTATATTTTTATACAGTAAAATACAACATTGTTCAAAATGTAGAAATAATAGATGATTGATACAACTTCCCGCGTGTCTGTTTCATCCATCAAACAAACATGAACCCATTCCGTAAAATATATTCAAACCCACGGCAAAGCGTGATCATCTCTTTCGCGGCAGTTCGTTCCCTGACAGCATCCTTCTTGGAGGAATCAAACGAAACTTTTTAACGTATCCACACGAGCACACGATTGACGCACATTCAGGTCTCAAAGCACATCGCATCGGGTCGAGAAATGGCGTCAAGGGCCAGCTCGAAGTCGTTCGAGCATTTCCATTCCACGTGCGTATCGGTGTTCAGTTTTG
Organism: Hylaeus volcanicus; assembly: GCF_026283585.1. Classification (NCBI taxonomy): domain Eukaryota; kingdom Metazoa; phylum Arthropoda; class Insecta; order Hymenoptera; family Colletidae; genus Hylaeus; species Hylaeus volcanicus. Next base: position 18,805,520 of record NC_071978.1, on the reverse strand, counting down.
TAGCTCCGTCGAGAGGGCGTAAAGTCGAACAGCCGCGGGTGTGGGCTTTATGGTGGTTGCATTAATTCACCAGCTTAAAAAACGAAGTGGCGCGAAAGACGGAGGACCGAGTCCCAACGAAACGGCGTATCTTCGTTCGTGATTTATGCCATGGCTGTAATTCCTCGCTGCATCACGCCCCCGCATGATGGAATTTCCGAACTGCTTCGTGACGCAACTTGCGGTTCCTGGATTTGAAAAACAGGCAGCGGATGAACCAGCGTTTCCACGGGGATTCGTTATTTCCACGATGCCGGAGCGATAGAGGAGTGTATTTGTTTTGGAAAAATATTTTGAGAGATGTTCTATGAAATTCGAAGGTGAAGGTAAAGGTTTACGTTTGTAAGAAGTTGTTTTGTTCCTTCTTCAAATTATGATTCTTTTTTGTGAGCATGTTGTGTATGCAGCGTGGAGAATTTAGGTCAGGTTAAATAAGTGATTTTTTCACTTTTGAAGATGGGAAGGAAGTGTTTGTGTGGGGTGTTTCCTTTGTTTCCAAGTGGATGGGTCAACAATATTTTAGGTTCAGTTCCTTTTTATATGGGTTAAGTAGGAATGGTAGGAAATTATATGTATATTTAATAAATTTATGATTGGGTGGTGTTTTAATTCTACTTTTCAGCAAATATTCATACTGAAGAGTTTCTACTTATATACAGTATATCGAAAAGAAATAACGTAATATTCTTAGAATCAGTTCTCAAGTAGTAAAAGAATTTAATATTGGCAGTCAATAGTTAGTTATAGTAGTTAGGTCTTAATAGATAAAATATTTTTAAAAATATTATTATATACGTATATGACATAACCCTTGAATTATAACTACCATCAATTGCCAATAGCATATTTTTTTTAAATCAGTTTCGAGAATCCAATTTTATTTCTTTTGTATCAATCTAAGTGGAAGCATTTTAATATAATTTTCTGTCGAAAAACGATACCCCCTATCCAATTATAAATTTATTTGCTTTGCAAAAATTTAAGATGACGTTCTGAAAAGAACCTCCTACGAAATACAAAAATACAGTAGAAACGTAGATTTCTATTAGATGTGTGATTCGACTCTCAATGTGCCTTCTAATCAAACTGGAGGAAGACAAACACGATGCAATAGAACTGCTCCGGTTTATGTCGACGTATCGTTGCCAGGAAATTTGTAGCTTGACACAGGTTTGGGGTATCTAATTTTTGGCCGATACAACGTAATCTGGCCACGACGCGCGTTGCTTGGAGTCGTTTGCCGGACACCGCGATACTCTGTCAGCTAATCGAGCCACCTCCGTGATACGGGAATTATGCGGCACGTTTAATGCGTTTACCAACGCGTTGCTGGTTTGATACGAGCTTGAATTATTTCGAACAAGCCGTCCGATACTCGACGCAGTCAAACTATCGGCTGAGATGCGAGAACCCGCGTGCTTAATGACAATGTTGTCCCCGTGTTTTCATCGACGAACAGACTAGACGAATCGCATTGCCTCAGACGAACGTACTGCGTTTGATTGGATCGTGTGTTGTTTTCGAATGAATCTCATCTGCAAATGAAAGGGGCAATCATTGAGATGTAAATAAACAAACATTGAGACACAGCATGATTTCACGCAGCCTTTCTGTCGAGGTATGAAATAATTGTCTATCTTTAGGAGGTACTCTTTCTTACTGGGATAAAAAATAGATTCTTATATTTATACTCTTCATGTTTACGATCTTTGAAATATTTCTACGAAAGTATATTAAAATAATTTCAAAATTGCCAAAGCTATAACCGTTTATAATACGAGTTGTCCGTTGGGGATTGTTTCTGAGACAATTGCCACAACTGTCAAAGAAATATTAAATTTATATACAGGACAATACGATTACTATTTGTTTAAATACATTTCGTATTATTGTTGTCAAGTTTGCTCACTCCAAAAAATGTGCAGAAACTATATTGCAATGATGGAATTGTTTTGTATGGTTGTGTTCGCTATAAAATTTGTTGAAGGATGGATCTATTTCTGCATTGAAATAGTTAATAACTGTGTTATAGTTAAAAGTAACATTTACATTCAAATATAATCTGACGCAAATTTTCATCGTGAAGTATATAGATTTGAAAAATGTAGTCAAAGTTTTAAATTAAATGCAATTAAATGAAATTTTTCTGTTGCCAGCTATGTGAACGCGAAAAGAGATTAAGTGGCAACATATCTCTGGAATAGCGTATAAGCGCAATTGCACTCGCATAAAACGTGTTTCCAGTTATAGTGACGTTGTATTCACATTTTATTACTGAAAATACAGTACGAGTGTTGAAATATAAGAGAGAAAAAGTGTCTAAACTGATTTAAACATCGAAATAGAACTATTAATATTATCCTAATAACAAAATACAAGTAGACACAAAAATGTATGTTATTAATCGTGAAAATCAAACAACAGGTAATGCGTATTTAGTAATTACCGAACTATATGTTATCGAGCTCGGATATCATAAAGGTGTTCATTCGGAAGCACTAAATAGCCGCATTTGTACATAAAACAATATAATTTATATTCATAATGCGATGCAGTGAGAATAAAGAGAATTACTGTAATGTTTACAGCTTAGTGACAAGATTGGTATGTAATAAATTATTCATTCGCATCTCTAGTACGATATTAATCAACGTAATGGTGTTTATTATTTTAAGAGGCAGTCGTTAAATATTAATATTATCGGAACTGGTAGGCGCAAAATTAAACAGAATTTTCTGGCGATAGGAAACGTATATTTGAACATAATTTGTTTCAATTTCAATGCAATAAATAACATTTCCCCTATTTTGGTAAGTATAGAGTTAATAGGTCATTTTAGAGTTTTACTATGTATTAAAAAATATTTGTTCATAACAACAAGTACAAATAGGAATGATAGGACTTTAATATTTCTTCACAGTATGGTGTCGTTCAAAGCATTTGCCATCGTATTTATACGCTACACGCTCTTTAGCACAAATCTACTAAATACGTACTTTTACGAGACTCGCTTTCCAGTGATGGAGTGCGAAGAATGTAAAAGACAAAAGTACAATGTGTTAAAGTCAGCATTGATCAGCCGTAATAATGATTTATTACTGTCAACGAAAATACATACAATTTTGAGCAACGTCCTCCCGTAAATGTTCGACGAAAGAGTCATGCGATTGGATTGGAAAGTAACCACATAGAATGTATCCCCTCCCCCTCGCGGGAAAGTGATTCCAGAACGGGTTGGCGCCACCCTTCCGCGCTCGAGATGCTTTGCACCATCTCATTCCAAAACACAGGTCGCGAATAACGAGCGACACCGTTCAGCGATTCCCTGGATTCAAGCACGGAATCCGACCTATTCGAGGACCATACAACACCGGGAGCACCGGCGATTTGTCGTTTGAATCGTCCAGCTAGATTCGACAGGCGAAATGCAACGTGGCCCGCGCCGCCACGAGAGGGTATCATCTGCAATTTCCGAAATGTATTACACGGCTCCGTCCGCGCGGATGGTCGCCCCAATTTGCCCATTTCCTCGTTCCGGTCCCGTTCCCGATGCCTACGACCCCCTCGTGAGTTTTATGCTTGCGTCAGTCGACTTATCCCCGTTTCAGAAATTTTCTCGATTCCGACCCCTCGGTGATTAGGTCGATGAAAATCGCTACCGAGGCCGGGGCAGCTCGTAATCGGTTTAATGGAAATTTTCCGTCGAGCGCAAACAGCCTCGGCTTGAAAAATAAGGGGTGAGGTGGTAATCGCGGTACAATCGTTAAAGGGAGCGATTTCTCTCGGAAAAGAATTCCAAACGAGCAAATTTTTACGATAGATCCTTTTTTCAAATATAGGTTTAGCGTTGCATCAGTTACAAATGATTATTAGCGACTTAGCTTGAATTATCGTCAAGTCTTATTAAATAAATTAGTGTGTTTGAGGAAAGTGATTTAGACGGTGTCAATCATTTTCTAATGATTAGATTTTACCTCAATATTGTTCTCTGTATAGCGTAACTATGCGTAACTGTGGTTTGTTTGTTTCCGAATAGTCTAATAATTTATTAAGCATTCCTACATCAAACTTTTGGTTATTCTAAACGTTTTATGAAGTACGAGGAAATTAATTTTTGCGAACTGTTTACTAGTATTGTCCCGTATAAGATACCATAAATAATTTTCAATTAAGTGGTCGCATTATCATCGTTAATCTCAACTGACCTTCCATTATTCGACCACGGGTATTGAATATTTTGAATGAAACTGATACCATAATTTTGAATTAAATAACGTTCGGTATGCAGCCATATAATTAACTGTTTTAACTGATCGAGCCGTATTAAATAATCAAATATCATTAATTCGCAGAATTCAAGGAACTTATTAATAACAATATAACATTTCTGCTTAATTACTATCGTCTACAAATCAAATTTATAATTTACTAAATATACTAAATATTAAAAGTAATTTCGATTTAATTTCGTATAAGGAGTTATACCTTCATGGTATTGCGATTATCCATACATTTTGTATAGTAAAAATTGAACGACGATTAAGGATTTTTTGATAAACCAAGACACTATATGTACTTCTTAATACCAAATGGATTCAATTGATGCAAACTCCATGCAGCAAAATAAAATTACGAAACAAGGGCCAATGATATTGAGGAAGCGAAATAACTAGAAACACTGTGATAAAAATGACCAAAAGACGGTCGCAGTCAAGTCAATTCGTCAAAGAAGTTCGTATTGTTTGTCCGTGGTCCGAATTGAAACGTGATCGACGAGATTTATTCTTCTTATTTATTAATACCGAACGCGCAAACCCGACGATGTTTTCATTATAAACACGCTACGGACCGATGTGAATTACGAGCCGAAGAGAAACATTGTCGAGCTGTTTGCGCTCGGGGCTGGATTTATTTCACTGTCGGGGACGGATTGAAAATTGAATTAATAGATGCACGCGATGAAAAAGGAACTTGATACGTGGGTGAATTGGGAAAATATGTATATAGAAATCTGGCCGTGTGTGATTGACGAACGAAACTTGGAATAAAATGATACTTGGACTCTCCAGCTAAACTCCAGCAGAATTATGAAAAGGCCATTGATTATTCTTGAATGCATTGCGAATCATTCAATTTTAATTATTTTAATAGTTCAAGGTAGTACATCAATTGAAGTAGTAAATTGTACTGATTACTGGAATTGATATCAGTTTTCAAAATGGTATGATATTTAATTTAATATTTTATTAAATGTTCGTTCAAAGATCAATTTTATGCTATATTATATCATTGTATGTCGCAATATATTATGATTATTATTAGATACATTACATTAAATTGTCATATTATATTCAATATAATTCATATTGTAATGATTTTTTTAAATACCAGTTTTATGACACCATCAAGAAAATGGAAAAGGACCTCAATATAGAATATAAAATATTGCAAGTAATTCCAATTGTGAATTGTGTGAAGTTCAGCTATAAAAATAGATATATGGGGTGTTTAGAATAATTTAGTGATTCATAGCAATCACAGAAATGTGCAACCTATATTATATCTCCATATCTACCTTCATAAAGCTTTACATTTATTCTTTTTCCAAAACCCTATTGTATTTATTTACCTTTCGAATACAATTCCAATTCTATGCAACGAAGACCTCAATATTGTTTCAAAATGAAACGTTCCAACGGAACAAATAAATTTTACAAAGAAAAACAGAAACACGTGAAAACCTTAGTAATGATAACTTTGACCATTTCAAGTATTACTATGATTTCCACGTGTTCTTTCTAAAAACAATGAATATTCATTTAGGAAATCTTCCTGATCGTTTGTAAAATACTTAGCATTTTTTGTTCCTAATAATTTGACAGACATTGCATTTGATTCAAGATTCATCACTTACCATAAAATATTTAATACCAAATACATGTAACCTAAACGACTTAATATTGAAGTATTATTTCTACATGAACTTGTTTATATTAGATTCATTTCTTAAAGTCAGTAAACTTAACCATTTTAACTATTGTTGCAAGTGGTTTCTAAACCTACTTGGCACACCTGAAAATAGCCAAAAAAATGTATATAAAAATCGTTGAGTTTTGTAATATTTTAGTCTTTTGACAAATCAGTACAAAACATTGCTCTGAAAATCTAACAATTAAAATCCAATACATAAATTACCAACTTCTCAGAAATATCAAGCTTGTACACTCTTTCAACGAACATATAATACAATAACAAATGGTCGATACAACTCCTAAAGTTTCTGTATCAAACCCAACTCAAACCAACAATTGATATAAAAAAAGTGGTCAAGTACGTTTGAGCAGTGTTACACTCCGTTTGCGTATTCTTTGTTTGTGTGGATACCGTGTGACCCAAAATGCCTCCTCTTCCTAGATCCTCCCTAGCCTGTATATATCGATGCTACCAACAAACGCTGTTAGCAAATGAAGTACGTCGAAACGCAGCGTAAAAAAAAAAATGGTGACACACAGGGTGAAAACGAATAGCGTGTTTAACAGTAATCCAATCGATTCTCGCGATAACGTATGAACACGATACGAGAGACGCGGATTTATCAGCGCTGCTCGCCGAAGGATCGAGGACACCGTTTAATTCGCGGAGCGCTTTAAGGGTGATAATCCAATCGAGGGGCACAATGGCCACCCGTCGACAGATGTCTATCTCTCAATTTCCTGGATGAAAGTTTGCTGCGCATATGTAAACCAGAGCCCCGTATAAACTGTCGCTGATACAACGCGTCCGTCACAATTGACGGGCGAACCGTTTCGCGTTGGACATCAACATGTCAGTAAATTCTGACGGATCCACGCTGTCTGCGTCGGAAAGAAATTAGTGTCATCTAGATGTCACAAAATTTGTATTAAACCACCACCAAGAATACTCGAGACACGTCGTAGAGTATACCCGTGTCGTGTTCTGCAATCCACATCACTTAGAGTTAGCAACTTTTAGTTTCTATTTTTTGAAAAATTTAAATGCATATTTCAATCTAAAACAATACGTAATTTTACAGTATAAGTACTGAACTTAATGGACAGAGTAAGTCACCTAAAGGTGTATCTGAAATATTTATGCGTTTAACATCGTTAAATGTACAAGAATAAAATGCACACCATTGTCTTCGAGGAAACTCCAGAGCATCAAACAAGGTTGAAACATTGAAGAAATTTATTTAAATACGTGGGCTGTACTTATCCCAGACGAAACGAGCCTTATTTACTAATCATTTAATTTAATTGTATAAATAAAAAAGTAATAAGAACCACTATTTATCAGTATCAACACAAGACTTATTTATTACAATTATTTGATTATTTCGGAGTTCGGTTAGATTTATAATTATTACGCTACAAGTTAAAAATTGTAATTTAGAAGTTTAAATACATAAAAGAGTACCAGGAATATTTTTCCACCAAGAATATTTAGAAACATCAAGTTCTTTGGAAGAATTGAGTGATTCTATAAAAGTTTTCGAAATTTTAAAATTTAAAGAAAATTATATGGATAGCCATAACGAAAATTTTTTCCTAGAAGAACTGGAAGAAGAATGTTTTCCTTTTATGTATTTTCATATGAAAGTACAAAGATATTAGTTTTCAAATAACGAACCACGTATCAAATGTAATTAATTTGACCGTAATTAGAATTTACTTAACAATTAATTAATGATGTAGAGACCATCTAGTTGAATTACGGTCTGCTTTCAACGAATATTCTCAGTAAATGTAAACAAGTATCATATCAGAAATTACGTCGAATACATTCAATGAATTTCTGTCAGCGTATTCCGCCCAAGCATATATTTGTCAAATATACACATGAATAGTATACTGTTCACCATGTAATTTAAATGCCTGTAGACGAAGTTTGCGTTTATCAATTTGTGTTTGAATTCGTTATTTCATTGATGACATTTTAATTTTTCAATAATACGTCTTATTAGTGAAATACAGTAGGTATTTAGGAGAATACCATATTCAGGAGAATATTTATAGAATTCATATTTAAAATTAGGAGTATTGTATACTTTAATTTGTAGTGTAAGGCAACGAAAATTATAGTATGTATGAATATACTAGAAATATCATGCCAATAGTTAGAATAATTGATTCCACGTGTTACAAGTAAAGAAAATCACTCGAATCACTATAGCTCACAAGAAAATTCCTATTCGCAGACAGTATGACTTCAAAAATAATGCTCTATAAAATTGTATTGTACATTACAAAAAAAAAACTAGTACTCAAAAATTTACTTTAACAGTTTCCTAGCACGACTGGGTTAGCAGTCAAAGGCGCTATAGCTGGAATATAATTCATTTGGAGCCCTAACAAGTCTTCATTTTACCAAATCAAAGAAATTTCTCAAACGAAAACAAACTAGCCAATGAATTCTTGAAACCATCAGTGGGTCCAAGATGTTCGAGCAGTAGCTTCATCATCGTCCAAAAAAAAAAAGGCTCGACGAACAATCGACCAGCTTTTGAAACAAAGATCGCGTCGCACGGTCCGGATTTTTAACGCGTGCGAGAGCGACATCTTAACGTTAATCATACTAAAAATAATAGAGTTGCCGTCAGAGTGGTTTTTGGGCTGTGTATCAGGGGGGTGCATTAGTATGCGCCGTAGGCAGAGGTACTCAACCTCGAAAAATGGGACATTAATCCGTTACATTACGAGTGACAGTGAGTAAGCGTGCCTTTAAGTAGCCTCGAGCTCCGTGCAAACGGTGCTATTTATTATGAACCTGAGACCCTCTTCGCCCCCTGAAAAGTACAGTAATGCAGTGACACCATGGAAATAGGATGCATCGTTGTACGCCTTTCACTGACCTGGACTACTTTCCGTGTCGGTTAACCTTCGACCCTCGAGTGTCCACTTTTGCGGTTCGTGGTTTGCGTTCGGGACGCCAACGTGACTGCCTCAGGAAGATGAAAACAGTTTACCTCTAAGTAAAATGACGATAACGGTCGGATAACAATAACGAATGTCCATTTTAAAATTTGGTGTATTAAATATCCAGTTTTGGAAATGATATCTGTCTAAATATTTAAAACAAAAGAGGAAGAAAAGTGTTGTAAACTTTTTAAACGCTATATTTAACCAAGAATAAATATCTTGTGTTAACTCATAGCGTGTAACATATCTTATTTTGACTTCAATAAAAAAGTAAACGGTACTTACGTATTAAGTCATAGATGCTATAACTCGGATATGTTTCAATTGGAGCCCTCTAAGTCTATTTTAATGTATCCAAATCGTAGTGTCGAATAAGTAATCCAAATATAAGTATCGTGAATGAACTCATAGCGTATATGATAAATCATAACACCATGTACAAGCATGGATAATATCATAGGTGTATAACTATCCATGCAGAGTACCATTTGGGCTTAATTAAAACAACAATAAAAAAAAAAAACGTATGTTGTTTTCTATGGACGTTTTAAAAGTGATGCGAAGCAAATCGAACAAAGCCATGCGATATTTTCTGGGATACCCTAACACCGTTACCATTCGATAGGGTTTCGAGGTATAGCAGCTCCCACGGGGCTCGATCTCCGTCGTGTCTCCCAAATCCTCGTTACGAGAGGCGATTCAACCCTTTTTTTTCTTCGTCCCCCGACACTTACAAGCCGAAAGGAAGACCCAGTTTAATTCTCGTATCCACCCCCGTCCGCAACTCTCTATTTCTATCTCTGCCGATTCCCTACCCTGTAACGTCCCCCCTAATCCTGATCCTCCCAAAGGACCACTAGCAACCCTCCATAATCAAATCCCACCCTAACCGCTCTGCCTCCCCTTCTCTGCACTCTCTTCACACGAAAGGAATGTTAATGCGACAATGCCTCTGTTCTGACTCACTTCGCTTCACCGCGAGCTGATTTTCTCTCTCTCCCACGCCCCCTCCTCTCACCTTCTGCTCTTCCTGGTTCTCCTTTTCCCTCCACTTTTTCGTTCTTTTTTTAATATATCTCCTTCTTCCTTCCTCCTGTTCCTTAGGATGCTCGTTTCTCCGCAGATGCACCTTCTGTGTACCGAAATGTGAGTTCTTCTTACCCCGAGCCACCCCCTTCTACACCCTTTTGGTTCTGCTTTTCTTATTTTCTGTTGCCATCTTTCTCGATCCCTTTCTGGATATTTCGCTGTCCTCACCGCTTACAATTCCGCTCGCGTACGCTTGTCCCTCTTGCTGTTTCGCTTCTGTCCCCTTTCGACTCCACCGATTTGCCCCTCACCCCTTCCAACCCTCGTCTCGTTTCATTTACCCTGCCGCTTTAACGCCAATTCTATTCAGCCTTCCATTTTTCAACTTTTTGAATTTCTTATTATACACCAGAATGCTTGAGGAGATAATTTAAATTCGAAGAGCATCGTGTACAGTTCAAATTATTAAGTATCTCAATCTGGCACTTTAATTGCACATTCGTTTATTTTTTTAAGGGAAGATACTCTATTTTATGTAACACAAGAGTTTAAATTTTAGAAGTTATAGACTGAAGCATACAGCATAGTTACATTTTCATTGCATTACAGCTGGCATTGTAACACTTAATTCCTTTGATAATACAATTTTTTGTAATTTGTATCTTCGCCCTAACGATACAAATTTGCGACGTCCAGCTTCAGAATTTTATTATTTTCGTCGATATTCGGTACTAAAAATCTTCGTTAGTAACAAAAGAAGAGTTGATGCGACGTTAATTTAGATTTAAAAAAAAATTGTTTTAATCGCCAAGAACATTCGTCCTTTTTGAGTTTCTTCCCACCCTGAAGACGCACTGATTTCCCCGTTCGTCTTCATTATACGTGCTCCGCGGTCTCGTTTACCGTTCCGTCTATTAGATTTGTACTTTCATCTCTAAAAATCTTTACAATTTCTCAGCATTTTTTGCTCTTGCATCAAACCGCCTCCACTATATCTTCGCGTCCCTCTCTTAAGCACACATTTCCTTCGCCCTTCTTATTTCCTCCTTCGGGCTCCGACATTCCTCAGAGCCGAGCTCTCGAGTCTCAAGGAAATCCCACGAGGATTTGCTCTTTAGGTACCTTTTCGTTAACTCCGTCAAGGTATTTCTCTTCCATCCCGCCACCTCCCTCGTCCCGTTTCTTCAATTCTTTTGTCTCTCGCACTGTCTTCCATTTTCCCCGCTCGACCCTGCCCCACCTCCCCTATCGTCAACATAATGGACGAAAAATGGAGTAAAGAGGAGCCTAATCGATCCCCCGCGCAAGAATCCGACTTCTTTCTCTCCTTGTACTTTCCCAACCCTCGGCCACGTGACTTCATGGTAATATCAGCGAGGATCACGGAACGGGCGAGGCCGACGAGTCGTTCCTTCCTCTTCCTTCGTCTACTCTTCATTTTTCTCTGAGGAAACAGGACTCCCCCGTGTCCTTTGATCCTTGCACGCCCCCGAGGCCACGCGGCCCGTCAGGTTCAAACTGAAACGACGGGATTACGCGACAGACTATCTTATTCCGGAGTGCTTTGCGACCGGCGGAAAGGGAGCGCGAGCGGGCACGACTCGCGGAGGACCGCAGACTTGGCTACCTTTTGGAGGACCTTCTTCGTTTCCGAGGATGACTCCGTGAGAGAGAGGGTAATGCGCCGCGGTTCGAGTGGTCCTTCTCGGTGGTTTTCTTTCGGGGCTGATCGAGACGACGCAGAGTGGTTGCGCTCGGTTGTGTTTGCTCATTGATATTTAAAGGGTTGAGAGAAACGGGAAGCGGTTAGAGGGATAAATTGAACCGAAGAATATTAATATTAATACGCGTTTGTATTAGGTCTTGCGAGCAGAGACGATATTCACTCGTGATATCAATCCTGTATGCTTAATATTTTTTTTCTTTATGCTATCGAACCCCACTATGGGATTATTAGCAATATGCACAGTAATGGGCATATCAACAATACAGATCAAATTATAGAGGGAAATATAGTTTGAAAGAACAACTAGGAGACATTATAACTAACTATCTGATACCAACGAACACCAACGAACATTGTTCTGATATCATAATAATACGATTTGGCTTGGCTTTGCTTCATTTAAAGTGTGTCATTGTTAGTTTTACAATGTATATACTTGAACGTAATAATATTCATATGATAATGTCAGTGCTACCGGTCGAAATGAAACATACTAAAAATCTTACTCGCCAACTCAATAACATATGATTCAAATTTGGCGTCAATAGATTTAGTGGTTTATTCTTAACGACGCATTTTACTCATGCATAGTGGATTTTGTATATAAAAATGACCGAATAATATGAAAAAGTTCTTTACTATATACACAGTCAGTCCCATAAGTATTCGTAACTTCTATGTCTACTAAAGAAATTTGTCTAAATCAAATGAAACATTTATTTGGAAACATCAAACGTATAGTTTCATTTAAACAAATTTCTTCCATAGACGTAGGGGGTACGAATACTCATGGGACCGACTGTATAGTAAAAGTCCTTTTTCATTTCACAATTCGAGACTTCGTTACGAAAATATAGCAGTTGTTAGTAAAAATGAAGTATACTTTTTGAAGAGGAATACCTAATGCCAATACGAATCGAAAAGTCCTTTGTCATTTTTCAATTTGACTCTTCGTTACGGAGATATTCGCAGTTAAAGTTTCTGCGAGCGCTGAACCTTGTACTGCGTGCGCACGAGCGCATAGTCACGTGCGGGAGTCGCGCGGGCAACCAAAAGGTAAACAAACCCCAGCTCCAAGCGGGCCGCGTCGAGAGTCCCAACATGGTAAACTTCGATTGCTTATAGCTCGGTAACGAATGATCGAATTGTAAAATGGTAAAGGACTTTTTGATTTCTATGCACATCAGGTATTGATCTTGATAGGTTTTAGATTTTTGTTATCACTCTATATAATAAAATAAAGAAGGTATTCTTTTTGTCTGTTTACTGACTTTGATATTGAAGGAAGAAAATATCAGGCAGAATGGATTCTATATATAAAGATAGTTTAATAACCAATATACATTTTCAAGTGCAAGCAAAACTTCTTAAGTTTATGCACAGGTAATAATGACGCAACAAGTGGTTTACCCAGAAAGATGTCAATTGAGTATAGAAGATAGATCTCTCTATTACAAAAGTTACGAATTATATCGTCTCTACTGACAAACAATGAACATTGGCATATGACATGAACAAGATTAATTGTATTTACTGGCCATACTCAGAGGTAACGAAGAAATTATTTAAATTCCGGATGAAAATTATTAAGTAAAGTTAGAAATAAAAGTTATCCAATAGGGATTGGTTCTTCTTCATACTTTAACATAAGTCATATATGCTTGCACTATACATGTTTCAATCTATATTACAAATCATATACATAATGGAAATTAACACTATTAACTACATTTTAATTTTTATTTAATAAAATGCTTCTGTTATATCTGAAGATTGAAAAGTTAATACCATAGTTGAAAAAGTTATGTCTAATGTACGATTAAAACGTACTATTAATTTGAAATATTGATATTGATTTTTTTGTAACAATAATTACACTCTCGCATTAGAAATATTTTGGGCGTACAAATTAATTTGGAAATTATGGAGTTACTTACGTGTACGTTCAATTAAAATTTTCAAGATAATTATTCAAGAGATAATGAGATTATATCCATTTCAAATAATTTTCAGAATAATTATTCAAGAGATAATGAGATTATATCCACCTCAAATAATTTTCAAAATAATTATTCGAAGTAGAATACAGTTCTACACAGCTCAAATATCACGGATAATCTTTTTCACTATTTGACCGTTTATTTCGATCATGACCAGATTTTAGGAATATTTACCAGATACTAACAGACTTTTGTCAAACAAACTACTTTTTTGCATGGTCATGAAAACGTATTTTTCAAAATACTGCAGATGCATTTTTCCTCACACTACATTGACTCTGAAATCAAATATTTTCGGTCATTCTATAACCTAGTTTCCATTTACATTCACATCCGAAAATTCTTTTTTTTTTTATCGTTTAACTTCGTCTGTTTAAATACGAGTTTTTAACTTGACTCCAATTTCTTGTTAGAACCATATCGAGTTGATTTTAACAATCAAGTCAGGTGGTGTTAAACTTCAGATCAGAGTGCTGTTTCATAATTTCAAAATTGTTGCGTTTTCACCACTACCCTCCTTTATGTATAGAACGAGGAATATTAATTGCATGGCCAACAAATTCGCGTAATATCCACGGTTTTCGTAGGCATATGATTGGTAAATTGATCGATATTAAACTTGTAACAGCCTCGATATCAGACCATATACTTTTACTCGACGATCATACAATAATATTTGCCCAATTTTAATATTAGTTAAAATAAGTGTACCCATTCGTGAACGCATGTGGCACGGTGGGACTATTTGAGTCCCACCCTATAACAGCAAATTCAATAAAATTATTATTATTTTTTTATGGTTTTACATTATGTGATTTTTTTATTAATAAAAATATACGAATTTTGCTTAATTTATAAGGCAATAAAATTTCTATGCAACATGGGTCTATTTTATTATCTGAAATTCTGTGCCGCAAAGAGTTAAAGGCATAAGTAAAACCATGTTACATGTTCAAGTGGTGCAATAAATATTCTCCTGTACTGTGCGTGGCGTGTGTACATAATATCAATCAATTTTTTCATACAGATAAATTGCACGTAACTTTATTTGAACCATTTCACAAATGCACTGACCCTTCGTTCGACGAGAATAAATTGGTATAGTTATAAACGAAATACACAAGATCGATTTACATTTCTATTTTGTTCAAAATTTAATCCGAATTGCAAAAAGGTAAACGTATACTAAAATTTTATCAAAAAATTCCCAATCCATGCGATATGAATGCGATTTTTAAATCTCGTGAATAAAATACAACGGCATATTTCGAAAATGTTACGCTCGCATCTTTTGCATCGTTTTTTCTCGCGTAATTGGAGTTGTGCATAGTAGAAAAGCAAGTTTTTATTATTCTGACATCCGACAAAGATTCAAGGAAAATCCAAAGAGGAATGTCGCAGTAGTCCTCAACGAAGGAACGTATTTTTACAATCCTTTGTACACGGTTGAGCCGCTTTTCATTTAATTTAAAAGCGTTTTAAAATTCCTTGCCCCGTTTTGTATAAACCTTACAAATATTTCAACTACAAAGGGAAACGCTCCGCTCGATCTTTCGTCGTTTAGTATTCACTTGCCATATAGTGCAACGCGATACTGCACAATGAATGGTACCCGAGTAATATCAACCCGAGGTTCGAAAAGGTCGTGATATAAGTTGTAAGTTTCCGTCGAATCCCGTCTACAAATATTCTTTCAAGCTCGCTGTGTTTATCTTTGCGACTAAAATAAACAGCGCTCGTTCCACTGGTCGTAACAACAGTTTCTCGGTGCTCTCCATCATCCTACAAGTATTCTGTTTCTATTCAAAACAATTTCCCCGTTGGCAACTTGGCGTTTCGTTATTATTAGTCTGCACGAGCACGTGTCTGCCTGGAATCGTTAATTTCTTGCGTAAATATCACTGTCCAGATTTCGATGACTATTGTTGGCTATTTGATTTCTATCTTCAAGTGCAAATTGTAGTTCTAGTATCGTTAGTCTTAATAAGTATGAATAATAGTATTAAGCTACAATATTATTAGTAAGTATTAATAATAGTGTTAATAAGTAATTATTTTATACCTATTAAATTAATGTTTCCTTAAATAACCCTTGACAGGCCATTATTTATAACTGTATTATCTGCATTAACAAAATGCTTGCAATTAATATAGATAGTTCAAAGCTTCGTGTCATAATCGAATATAGGTCAGTAATACAATTAACAAGGAATGAAATAGTAAGATAAAGATACAGTGCATACATTTAAAACTCGAAAGATACAATGAATTGAAGTAAACACGTTACTGAAATTAGAAATCATTATTACGTTTTTAAAATTCTTTTTAAATAGATTTGTTGTAACACGAATAAATTTCTAGAAATGTTTAAATCAAGGAAGGAAGAAATACAATTGAAAAGCAACTGTTCTTACTTGTAGAACTCCATTCGATCTTTTTCTCGGAAGATCTACTCGAGGCCCTCCAACAAAAACGTTAAGAGAACCCTTGAATAAATGTCTGAGAGGCTACCGTTATCATTCGGTTTCGTATTCGTCGATGCTCAGAATCGATGGAGCGAAATAAGTAACATGACGTTGCTTCGTGCTCATTTTTCGCTGCGTGGCATAAATGTAGGGGAGTTTGATCCTTCCAGTACATATCATTCCGCCAGGTCTGTATGATTGATGCGTAGGGACGTAGTTTCAGTAGCAAGTTGCCGGAACGATGTTACTGCCAGCTGTCGTTACGAAGACAGTTTGTACCAGTCAAGTTTCATCGTGACGCTAACTTAGTTTGGTCGAGGGGCTGGCCCGGCGAAAATCGCGGCGGAGCCGTCTGTTTAGACGGGGTACGTTGCGCTTCGTCGATGCACGAGATTCTGATACAGATTGTTTTGATTCGGAGCTTCGAGCTCGTAAATCTTGCGCCCCGGCTTTTTGGATAGCAGAGCAAGAAATATTCGCAGGGGAAGCGCGTCGGTACCTTTTAAACAAATTGACATACACGCAATGATTCATTCAGTGCCTTTTTTTACAAGATAGAAGTCAGCATAACAGTTAACGTAAATAGGGAGGGAACGTGGTGGCTTCTATAACGGAGGGAGATTGTTTATGTTTTCATAACATTGTGATGCACTGTGTATCGATGTCTCCTTACTCTATAACGTTGACCCTATAGTGCACCTGATCACTTGATCCAGGCACCCAGTAAACAATATTTATTAATTATTCAATATCTTGGGTTGAGGGTTTATAGAATATTAGTTAATTAATCGTAATAATGAATCGCAAAAATTGTAATAAAGCTGAAGCTATTGAGAGTACAAATTTCCTCGTATAAAAATAATGAAACTGATTCGATCACAGGGCTCATCATTCTTTGCAACTTCAGCTTTCAGATATGTATTGGGAATAAATCTCGTTAAAGCTTGTCAATGAGAACATTCTTTCCTAAATAAATGTGGTTTCCAATTCCTTGAATACTCGTATACTTCCTGTCAGTCTGGGAAACAGAAGTCCAATTTAATTTCCGCTACGCCTATTCCGTAAAGATTTTCCGATTCTGCAAGATATTGTGCATGGGAACAGCAAATAATGATGCGATTGTACTGGTAGCATTAAATCAATTTTCGTTCAGCTAATTTAAATTTCTACATCCTTTTGAAAGTTTCTCTATAAAGAGAATAAATTTAGCTGTATTCTCACTTTTTTCGAACTTTTGAAAATATCCGTCGTATTGGCGAAGAAGGCATTTGTTATGAGTAATAAAAGAAATGGTTAAGCAAATTTTTGTTTAAACTGAAAATATTTTTATTTGGTACTTTTACGTCTTCGCTGCGAAAGTGCTTAAACCCGCGAACGTTCATTATCATTCGTTAGCTAATTCAATTGTTACCATTTATTTAAAAAAAAGGTAACTCAAAGCTTTCAACAGTTGTGAAAGCGACAATTTTCAATGTTT
The DNA here is from genome assembly GCF_026283585.1 of Hylaeus volcanicus. Classification (NCBI taxonomy): domain Eukaryota; kingdom Metazoa; phylum Arthropoda; class Insecta; order Hymenoptera; family Colletidae; genus Hylaeus; species Hylaeus volcanicus. The sequence goes on along the minus strand of NC_071978.1, from coordinate 18,787,845 downwards.
TTAAAAATCCTTCGAAATATGTTGAAATATTAATAAAGCCTACGATATATCCGAATTTCACCAAAATCCAAGATGTTACTTCAAACAATCAAAAAAACAAATACACTTAAATTAAAGGAATGAACAAAATAAAGAATACTTGCTAAGTCTTCAGTCTCTTATTTCGTCATTATTACCTTTGTGCATCTCATTGTCCCATTTGTTTCAACTACATACTGTAGGATTATATAGCTCTAGATACAATTGTACTCAGTCAACTTCGTGTTACTGTATGAGATAATAGTCCTTTGCCAGTGGTTGTAGTTTAATGATAACCAACTAAGTAACGCTACAGAATATCGTCGTTACTTAAATTTTCATGTACACAGGATGAATAGCTTCTGAAACACGAGGTTCTAAAGCTAGTTTATGTCGGTACTCCACAAGCGTTTCGCCACGTGCACCAAGTAGACGCTCCTGGATGACAGTTATCGTGCCTCGGCTGGTTGATCACTCGAACATTTATGCAAATACGTTGCCCATATTGCTCTCTACATGTCACTCCCATATATACAATTATTCCTAATTGCTGGTAAATAGAAGACGCTGAGCTCGTTGATCAATGTAAGAGCTCTTCTTTCCTGTTGAGGGCTCTCATTTATCCTTTTTCAAGATTTAAACACATACATTAGTCCAAAACAAAGAGTAATTTTACAGTACAAGGTCATTACAACTTGGCCATTATTTAATATATCTTAACCAAGAAATTCAAATATTGAGTTCAATATCTTTACTGTAAAATTATTCTTTGTTTTCAACTAAAACATGTATTTAAATCTTAAACAAAATTCTTGAATTTAGCTATTACAACTGCATGTACCACCATCTTATATTGAAAAAGTTAATTGGCGACATAAATGGTGCAATTTAGAAAATCTGAAACGAATTTATTTTAAAATGTTTCGTTCCAAGCTATCGTCACTGTCTTTCGTTCATGGGTACTTCTTTGTTTAGGTGTTTTCGAGGTTCGGAATTCAGTAACCGGTTACACATGAATGTAGACGTGTTCAGCTCTCTCTGGGGAGTCTTTCGAGGCAGCTAGTTCGATCTTACGGTAATTCTGCTGGTATTTGGTGGCGGTGTCTCCATTCACTCGGATGTCAAACGAACGTTGAATGGAGTAAGAGATACGCGCTAACTGAACATACCTCTCGTCGAAGAGAAATCACCCTTGGTACAGGAAGGAGCGAGAATTCTCGGATTCGAGTCGTCTTCTGCGAACAGAAACCAGCGGAGACCTCTCGCATACCTCACGGTCACTTGGCCGCGTCACCGCCCAGGTTAACAACCGCATAACGGTATTAATTACAGACGGAACGGATTACTTTGTCCTATGGGCCATTAGAAATCACGTTTCTGTGTTAGATCGTGTTTTCGGCTTCCTTATTGCAGTCTAATTGCTTCGTTCCTCCCATTTCATTTCGTTTTCTTGGATCGCCGTTGAATTCTTGAAACATTCTATGATTCGTGAATATTCGTGTTATTAATTGTTTCATAATACACAAGTATATAATATAATAGTATAATATTTATAGTATAATTATGTATATATAAATCACTTGTATATATGTATATATTTTCGAGTGTGTTTAATATATAATTAACCACAAGTGAAATTTATAATTAAGGAGTCACAAAATTCAAGAACAATTAATATTAATGATTGTATTTTCCATAATCGTTCTACTGAACAGCTTTTCTATTCGAGTTGGTAGTATAATTTCAATCTCTCCGATTCTTGGCATTAGACTATTGGGCACTATAGACTACCGAAACTTAATTAATTATTGATTTAATTTATCATGAACATCGATTTGAGTATTTACGTATTATCCTTCTATTATGTGTATTATTCGTGGATCATTAATTTATAACAAAACGCAAGTAATGTACATACATTAATATAGTAAGAGAATGTAATACAAGGAAACTGGAATTAAATAGAATTCGAGTTTTAAAAATTATGTAACACAGTTTGATAAATCCCCTCAATTAAATATGCTGGAGAATGTTGTAGGTGAATGTAGAGGAAAGTTTTGTGCTTTGATAGGATGTAATGTTCCCTGTTGCATTGTAAAGGTAATGCATCGCTAGAATCCTGTTACGGCATTAGTAGTTGAATATATCTCTTAAATAATATGCTTACAGGTCTCTTTCTCTGCGATGCAATTTGTAAAGGATGTGCACGATTAACGAGGACTGAAAGTTATATCAGTGGCAATTTAAGCGATATGAAAAATTTGAAATCAAATTTAAAATGCACTTAGAAAGGATTAACCCTTTCAGATCTGAATTATTTTTTCATCTCATACTAATGTAATTTAATTTTTAGGGTTAACTTGGACTAAAATTAATATGGGAGAAATAAAACAAAAACTAGTCTTTCTTCATATGCACAAATAAGGACATTCGCCCTAAACGATAGTGTCGGTTTTGTGTGTGATAATTTTGTGTCCTCAATTACGGACGTCAGGTCTGAAAGGGTTAAAGGGTAAAGAATAAATATTTCCGATCCTCAAAATTAGAATCCCCTTCTAATTTTATAGAGGGTTGAAGGAGTCTAATACCTTAAAGGTAAGACACCTCTATTGTTAGCTTTTTAAGACTGATAAACATATTACTTCCTCAAATCATACCAAGTATCAAATCAATTTAGACATTAAATATCCCACTATAATATTCCATTTTACCTAAACGTTAAATACTAATAAACAATCTACGTCAGATGTGAGAAACTAAGTAAAGATCATCGAATAGGTGGTTAAGTGCTCTCAATCACGAATTGCGTGAAGATAACGCGATCCTTAGAACGAGCTCAGACTGTCGGGGCCACAGTAATCAACGGGCATTGGATTTACGGGTGCATAGGGTCAACTGAATTAACCGGCGCCAACCTTTCTGAGAGGGAGTGCGTGGAAAGCGCTATCAGCCGAAACACATTTTCCACGTGCGACTGCCCGCCATTTTTCACGGTTCGTTTCCCGCGAAATCGATTTATCACCGCGAACGAGACCAACCCCGTGCCGTCGCTTTTCGAACGCCCGTTAGTCTCACTCCTTTTCCGCTTTATTGGCCGACGTTCACCCTCGGATCCGCGATCGCGCGAATTACCGAGCTCACCGCGTGATTTCTAACGGGGTGTCGCGCTGATTAACCCTTGCACGCCTGAAATCCAAACCCACCTCGTACGCCTTGCTTTTGAGAGCCACCGGGATCGTATCTAATCTAATATGACGAGATCGATTTTCAAGTGCTACGAATTCGACTCTAGATCAGTGTCATCGAAAGCTGCACTGCTACTGATATCTAGATGGAGTGATAAATGAAGGTTTGTTTTACTTTTTTATTGCTTTTCAATTTACACAAATAATTGAGGCAATGTGTATAGTTTTTTAAGATCAAACAATATATTGTTTTATTTTAAATGGAATAATGGATTTGGCGAAAATATAATAAGTTTAGTCATACATCTTTTTTTGATAGTGGAAGATTTGAAAATTTTGTACTTTTATTGGATAAGATTGAAGTTTATTCTTGTATGTGGGATGAAAATGATGGAGTGAGTTTTCTGGTTGTTATAAGTAATACATTTAATTTATTTGGGTATATAAATTACCATATTTATTTATTTTTCAAGCTCATTTAAAATTTATTTAATGGATGTTCGTCTTTGTAAATCGTTACAAAAGGCCAATTCAATTTAGCAGACCTGGAAACATTGTTTACGTTTTCGATTTAGTCTATTTAAAATTAAATTAAAAAAGAAGTAAATAATATAATAGGTGAGAATCAATATCAGTTTTATAATATTGAAAGTACTTGTTAATATTGTTCCATATCCTATAGGAAAATGTTATAATAAAGTCCAATCACAATATAATGTTTGCCTATATTAACTATCGAATGAGTCAGTTTTAGAACAAAACGTCTCTTAATTATTCTTGTGAGAATAACAAATATTTCTACGAACCAAATTATTACTATTTCGATAAGTACCTGAGGTTAACATTATTGTGACTTTATGAATTTATATTGTACTGTATCCCATCTCCGTTACAGTCTGTATTGTAGCAAAAGTATCTGGTACGTAGGATCTATTTCAAGGAAATTATTCGGGCTTCAGAAAGCAACGTATAACGTGCTCCGATACTTCGAAGAAGTTCCGCTTCCGCAGTTAGCTCGCAAACAATCAATATTCAAGACTGCAGAAACGAGGACTCGTAAATTATTAGATAAAATCTGAATTCTGAATAAAATATCATGTAAAGGATAACAAACACGTGATTCGTCAATTATTTCGAAACACATTGAAAAGTAACTAACTAACACACAAGACGCTAAAGTAGAATAGTAAGAACAAGTAGACATAAATTAAGGCACATACAGAAGTTAACACATAAAGCTTCCAATATTTCAAAACACCTTGAAAAATAAAGAACTGATACACAGAACAGTTTAGTAAAGTAGTAAGTAGAGTAGTAGAGTAAAGTAGACTAAAGTCGAGTAGTAAGATTTAGTAGAACTGAAGTTAAGAGGAGCAAATTTTGTTTAAAAGAAGAAGAACACATAAAGCTTCCAATATTTCAAAACACCCTGAAGAGTAAAGTACTGATAAACAGGACAGTTTATTTAAGGCTAGCATCCAACACTTGAAGAAGACGCTAATCCTACAAATTGTTCTCGACCCTCATTTGTTTAGCTCTGCGAAGCGAAGAAACGCTGAGAAACTCGGCGTGATTCCACGAAACTGAGAATAGGGTCGTTGTGGTTCTTTCGAGGCGGACAATTCGTGGACGGCGAAGGTATTAAGGAAGGGCAAGGTCAACGGTAATGCCCTTATCGCAGTTGCCAAACAGCTGTTTGCTTATCGCATCCCGACGTCCATCGCGTTAAATGTAATAGCGGCCGTTTCTGTCCGCGCCAGGCAATCTGATCCAGCAAATACCTGCGATTTGCCATATATGCCCGTAACTGCCGCCCTTGGATTCTCCAAATAGCTACTTTTCCTAAAGTCAGCGAATTACGGTTTCTCTGTGCCCACTCGATTCATCTAGCGATACTCCAGAAATGCGTCGCCACGTTTTAATGCAGTTTAGCTCTTTTCTTTCGCGCATATTTATTACTGCATAAGCATCGATAATTATTTCGAATAAATTGTTAAGGAAGGGATTACATTGAAAATATATAAGGAACTTAAAGGTTTTAGGGTAGTTGAGGTTAACACATTCACTGCTACGCTATTACTCAGGTCTAAGAGGTTCTCGATGTTAGTTCAATTTAAATATGTATAACGTGGAATATAAAAATATTCGATAATTGAATCGTGTACTTATTAAATTATATCATTCTTAATTGCAGTAATCTTGTGGTCCGGTGGCAGCAAATGGCAGCCAGTGGGGAGGGGGAGGGGGGGGGGGGGGCAGAGAAATGAACTGAGAAATTACAGTAATCATTCTGAAAATTATCAAGTCTTAGGGTTCACTGTAATTGATTTTAAAATGGGTTGTCAATTTAAAGTAGTGGTCATCAATAACTAGCGCGGCAACCATGTTAAGTTATATTAATTCAATGGAAATCTGAACAGAATTATGCAACTATTAGAAGATTAACCTTTCACAGATCGACCTTTGGTCTGACTGAACACGTGTGTTTATTGACAATCTCCAAAAAATTGTGTACATAATTGATTGCATTTGTTTTTATACAAATATATTAATTTTGTATCAATTATATTATAGACGTAGGTGAATTGAATTAATTGCATAATGGGGGAACCCAAAGAACAACATTAACACACACCAAAGCTTTTCTTTGTATAAAACTTTATATCAAACAAAATTAGAATATACAAGTATTGGTAAGAAAGAAATGGTACGCAAATGTGTTCAAAATAATTTGCTCCCAATATTTGCCGAGAGAATAGTCACTTTCTACAAAGAATAAATATCAAACGTTCTCGGGATAACACATTGAGACAACAGTTCACCGGCAGAATCATCGCTTTCCGTAAAAAATGCAAAGAAATATCGCCAAGGCGATTCGAAAAGTACACCGCGCACAACGTACGGTAAACACTGTACGTCCGCGGAACGGATAATATTGAAGTTGTAACCATGTTGGTACAAGTACTGGGGAATCCCTCGTGCGACGGTAAATTCAGTTAAGGCGGGAAACTATGTGTACACGCAGAAAGTTCGTTCAGACATGCGAAGAGGCCTCGAAACATTTAACTCCACTGACCCAAACAGGTTTCCGAACTGTTCCGTGGATTTCGCGTGTGCAGCCGTGCGTGCGGCAAATTGAACAACGTAATTGCCGAAAATTTAATTGACATTATCTACACGGTGTAGCGCCGTGTATCGCGCCGACACAATTCTGTCCTCTGTTTAGCGTGAATCGCATTAACGGAACTTTCTGTTTATACGTTGCATGTGCCCACGTTTGCGACGAAATTGGTCTATTTTGAGTACGTAACAAACCATTTGCACGATTTTGATTTGAACGAAGTAATCGTCCTCGTAGTCCTTCAAATTTAAATATCATTCTTTAAATGGTTGTTTACAAAAATCACTGACCAAATTATTAGCTTTATTTTTATTCAAACAAAATAATTGAATAATAATAGAAATAATAGAAATTGTTGCTTGTTATGTAAATAAGTAAATTTAATAAATAATTGACAGTACTAGCTCTATTCTGGTTTCAATGAAATAATCATCCTCAATATTTTGAAATTTGTTATTATTATTAAGAAAGATATTTATTACTTAATTGATTATTAAATAGAAAAATACACCTGGTAAACAAATATCCTTCAACATAACAACATTATTGTAGCATCTCTAAAAGTGTCGATACTCCTCCAACTTGTAAACAATACAAAATTAATAATAAAATTGACGTGTCTTGCGATAAAGTATACATCATATAAATATAAAAGTCTTGTAGTTTGTCCTTCTTTCACTGTTTCTACAAGAATAGATTTCTTTAAATCTTTGAAATTGTTGTATAGAATTTCATACATTCGCCGCACACATTGTCACCAATGACCGTAAAATCTATCCCCTTCTGCGCCACTTCACATGGAATTTAAATAAGCCACTCTCTTTTGACAATTGAATTTTACGTTATCATTAATTGTTCGCCATGCATATCAAATGCATACTCGACCAAATTCTCCAGTTAACGGCATGATTCATTTGTATGATGAAATTATTCCTGTCAACGTATTATTTCAATATCGCGAATTTGGTATAATATTCACAGTGATTTATCACTGATGTGGCTGAAATTTAATCGTCAGTCTTATACGAAACTTTGTTCAGTTGAAATCATGGAAGCCCATGTGTGTTTATAATTTTCGATATTGTTTACAATTTTTACATAGATTGCATGATAATAGAATCGCGTGGCTATCGCATAGGAGATTGTCATAACGTCGCGTGTATCTGCTTACAAATCTTCGGTATTTTCATAAATTCCACAACAGAATTTACGAGCCTGTCGGATTGCGTAAGTACAAATTATACCGACCGCAAATTTTATGGGAGCTGCCGGTTTAGGGGTTAATTTCGTGGTATAACGACTTGGCGGGAAATGTCGCGGTTTATGTTGTTCGAAATGTTCCTCTTGGCGCGCAGAATGTCCGATTATTGTTGTTATGAACATTTAATTATTATTCTTCTCGCTTATATTCGACATCATTTGTGCTGTAGTCGAATTTACTGTTGATACAAATTTGTAACGAAAATAAAGAATGTGCAAAATTTTGAATCAAAAATCGTAGTCAGTCACTAAATTATAAGAGAAGCATTAAAACGATATGCTTTTTATAATATTTGTTTCATTGTAATATCTAGACCGTAATACTAAAAAAGCTGTTTTCTTGAAAACTGGGTAAATATTTTATTTTGATCTTTTTCTTTTCTATTTGCTATCATGAATGATTGTTTAATTCGTATCTGAATCAAACAAATAGTTTATGTACTCACGATAAAGCAATTCTTTTATGCTTTTTATTTCTTGTATTTCACCTGTATTTATATTTTGATATTTTTTTAGTAGTAAATATTTTTATATCTTTGTAACTTGTAACCAACCAAATTGTGATAGTTCTTTCATTAATCTGATTGATTATTATTAAAGTAAATATTATTACATTTTCTGCTTCCAATAATGTTGTGAAATATAAAAGTATGAACAAACAGCAAGATTGAAATATACATTTAAAAATTCAGTAAACAAGAATTCTATATGTACAAAATGTACCACATACTGTAATATGTCACACGTAGAAATGTACTTCAAATTGACAGGTTAATATACATATAACGCCAATGGTGGTTTTATGAGATAAAATTTATAATAAATTTTGAATAATATACCATCATACAAGACTAAATTTCAAATAAAATCTCCCTTTGTGAATTCGTAGAGGTCTTGTAAAATTAAATGAAGCTTGTAGCAACACGTCTGACCATTACTTGCTTTTTCTACTTGTGCGAGTATTTGCAAACATCGAGGTACAGTCTCTGTTTTCTTTTTTATCAACCTTATGATATCCAGCGATAATCAATTAAATTGGATAATTCATTATTTATATATAGAAATAAGAATGCAAGTAGAAAAGGGATGCAATAGTCAGACAGGTTAAGTAAGGCCGATCGCACGCGGGCGCAACTGATCAGTTTCAAACCACTCTGGAACTAGTTGCATGCGACCGTGGATATAGATTAAACAAAGATAGTGGAGTAGGTAAAACAAAGAGCGCTAACGGTTTCCAACACTAATTTCAAGTCGGTTTTAAGGCGTATTTAATTGCACGCGTACCAATCCTACATTTACAACATTGATACAACATTCATATCTCAAAATATATATATTGTAATTTTTATCTTCGCCCTAACGACACAAATTTGCGATGCGCAGCTTCAGAATTGTATTATTTTCGTCAGTACTCGATATTAGAAACTTAAAATGTCTACCGGTCGCGTTAAGATAGATTGAATAAAATCCACGCCGAAAGAATTAAAGAAAATCATGGTTGCCGGTTGTAATACGCCTCCGTCGTCGAGCGAAATAACGTAAGCACCAGCGACGCCTTCAGCCACTTCTTATCATTCGGTATCGTACGCGAAAGACAGCATGAAAAAAGGGGTGCCTAGGGTGGTGGACCGAGAGTTGTGGAACATCGAACCGTAACGCCCGTCGAAAGGTTTCGTATACCAGGCCTCGTTCTTGCAATAAGGATCCAAGACATCAAGCCCACCCTCGCCTCTATCCCCTGAACCTTTCCACCCCTTCCCTTCTCACTCTCAGACGGAATGTTTTGCATTTTAAGAAGGTGTCGGATATCCTTTGCGCTATCCGAAGACAGCACTCCCCCGTCGGCCGGCATCGGGAACCGAGGGATCTCGGGCTAAAGGGCAAAGGGAGGGGCTCGTCGAGGAGTGGGAAGTCTTCCCTGAAATCCAAAGTAATTCACGAGCCTGTATTACGTGCCAGGACACTCTTGCCGGGATATCCCGGAAAATCGGAGAGCTTTCGCGACGATCTACACGGTCGTTCAGCAGTCGTGTCGCTTTCGTGGATGATTTCGCGAAGATTTCGGGACACGCTTGATTCAGTGACTATTGAGTGAATCAGCGCAGATACTTTTCCTTTCTCGACTGACTTCCGATGCTCATCGCATCCCTTCGGTTTACAGTTATTACGACAACAGTTTGGTAATCTCTATATACGCATATATATTTTTTACTACAACTTCTTACTGTTGAAAATCATATCGACTAGGTACATTCATGGAATTGAAATAGTAATTTCAAAATTACTGCGTGCTTCTCGTTTTACATGGTATAAGTATGGCACAAATTCCATTATTTCTGTTGAAATTGCTCATCGTTGGAATTTGAATACACATACTCGGCATAAACTTATGCAACCCGAATGCATTGTTTTTAACTGCCCTACGCGAATAAAATTCCTGACCTATGGAATGTTTATTTTATTCTCGTTGGTAGCATACAGTGGTAATTTTCTATGATGTCTGGACTTCACCAAACATCGATAAACGTATGATTTTTTCGTTAAATTGAATTCCTGGCGAGGAATATATGCTCACTCGTTGTTAGCGTACCACGCTAATATTTCATTTATGAAATTTTACGTATAAAGACCAAATCATTGCTGAATGAGAGATTTTTAAAGCCATCTAATCGAGCAGTAATCCGTTGGGATGCGTTTTTTACTGACAGTCTATTCAATCGATGCGCTTTTCATTTCTGCTACCATCTAAAATGGTATAATTAGCTTAATTGCTTACAAGTTCGGTTGATCAGCGTTCAAAGTGATTGCCCTAGAGGGGAAACATTTTCGAATGCCAGTATTAGCAACCAGATTTAGTAATTTCGTCTAAACATCAGACAAAATGATATTTATAAATTGCGTTGATATTTAGTGCACATTGTTTTAATTAAAAAGGAATTACTGTTACAATACACATTTTTACGATTACAAGTTTCAGTTAGTACATCCAATGGGAAAATTGGAACACATCTACTTTAGTGATAAATGACAGTTTAATTTATTGTTAATAATTTTGGTCTAAATCATTTTTCTATTGTTCACATGACCATTGATAATTTGAGCTGATTAGCGATAGAGGAGAGTTTATTTGCTATTAATAATTTCTCTGTAGTGCAATTTTCTACAATTCATTTGGCCATTACTGATTTAAGCTTCTTGGAACTGCAGGGTGAATGGTTTAATTGTTATTAATTTTGCTATAGACCAACTTTCTAAAGCTAATTTAAAAATATTAATTATACAAGCATCTTAGTATCAAAGAACAGTTGATTTTATTATTAAACATTTAGTTCTGGAACAGTTTTCTACTGTTCACTTGGTCATCATTAATTCGTATTTCATAATTCTGAAAATTTTATTGACATAACTCATTTATTTATATCAATCTTTCATTTTATTGAGTTACACTTTGTGTACGGACAAAGTATATGCTAATATTAACCTAACAAAATTATTTTAGTCGAAAACAGTGGACTATTAAAGTATAAACGTTTTATTGGCGCAGGAAAGTTATTTAAGTCTTCCACTTAATCCCTTCAATCAAAATAAATTCAATAATCGAAAATGGTATTTGACGAATGACGTCACGAGACGAGAATAAATATACCCATTGCATTTATATTACAGACATTTGGATCGAATCACAATAATCAATTTCTCAGTGGAGACCGCGTATTTAAAGAAAGGTGAATGTGCTGAAAAACGATTGAACTAATTATCTAAACTATACCATTAGCAAAACAATATTTATGATTACTGTCACGATATCGCGAAGCAAATTTCTGACTATAATTCATTATGATGTAATGCTGATTTATTATAAAAATTTGGATTTTACTATTATCCATACCAAATTGAACATTGATAAAATGGCAAAGTAAAAAATAAAAATATATCGATCCATGAATGAATAAATAGCATTTCTAATTTACATACAAATGCACAGGGGAAAATATATAATGTTCCACTATTTCAGAATTTGAAAATGACTTCGTGTCATGGATCAAAGCGTCATATTATTATACTAGTATACTAATTTATATTTTAATATCTTAAATAATATTTACTTTATTAAATTCCAAAGACATCCTAGTACTTCCGTATACTGTTCTCTTAATCCAGTCCTTATTTACCGCGACTCATGTTCAAAGAAGCCACCACCGAGAGATGAAGCCGATGCGCACTTCTTTTAACGTTCACCCTTGATAAATTGTTTTCACTGGCGCTGAAATCCTAAACATCGGCTTTTCCACGTAATGTGTCGCATCCGAGTGCCTGATATTATCCTGAAAGCAAATCCTTTTTTTGTGCGCAATGTGACAGCTATCTAATAAAGTGCGAGCTGGGGTTCGCTTTCTACGAAGCTGCATTGCGCCATCGCGACAACTGGTAAAGCAATATGTGGTAACTTTGTGGAAAAGGAGTCGTATTTGAAAGAGTCGCGCAAAAATAAAGCGAGAACTGCAAACAAAGACGTTCCAGAGTCACTGCCATTTATCTGTTAAAGATGCATGCAACGCGAACAGGAAGAGTTGGTTAAATTAAAATTCTTTGTGTTAAGGGTGGCCTTAATTGGAAACTATCGAGGAAAAATGGAAAATTTCTTGTTTAAACTGTGGAAGTTTATGCATTTATGGAAACTTGAAGATGGAAAAATGCACAATTTCAAAGATTCATAAAATATCAACAATAAAGTACATCAAACACTTCTAGAAGATAAAAGATTCTTTTTAATTGAACTTTATTTTTCTATCTATGCCTGTAGAAACATAGATTTGCATAACCGTTCTGTCTACTAATAATATATATATATGCGTATAGTTTATACTTACACTTCTTACTGTTGATGTACTGCTCATTTAAATTTAATTTTTTTACCTATATGAATTTGCATAAACATCCATAGTCTAGTAATAACTAATTTAAATTATTGCTTACTTCAAGACCTATCAAAAATAACGGTAATAATTATATTTTAAGATCATTTTAAGAAATGTTTACGTTGATTTAACGTTTGCTCCAAAAGTATCTCCATAGTAAAAGAAGCAAGAAACTCGTGGTTTCGAAGTACTGCTTTCTCTAAGGAAACGCTTCAATAGATTCGATCGACTCTGGATACTATATCGAAACTGATTTACGATGAAAAGACGCGGAGAACCGAACCGGGTATACAAAATACAACTGCCACCGTGTATAAGTTATACGAAGAAGATAAAAATCCATGGAGAAAGAAATCTGAAAGGGAATCTGCGAGGGAAACTTTATCCAATTTATATCGAACCAGACGACGTTTGGACATTTTCACATTTTCTCGAAGAATGTACGTACAAACACTTTGTTTCGTAGGTATTTCCGTGTTTCACTTTTATTCAACGAACACGAGAATGAGACGAAGACAAATCCTAGCAAAGTCGGTTTGAAATGGAGAAGTTTCCCATTAAATTTGTCGTAAAGCGCGTAACGACAGTGTAGTTTGAAAATATTTAAGTAATTCGGTGTACCTTAAGTGAGTAATACGTGTAGAGGAAGTACGTTTTTAAAGAAGGAGAATACGTTCACCTTGAGAACGTCAGTGACTTATTTATGTCGATAAGTTCTGTAAAAACGTAAAAATTCATACGAACGTATATAATAGTATGTTAATATGCGTGCACAGTGTTTTCCAATTCTTCGTGGTAATGTTTTTTTTGTAAAATAATACTTTCAGTACTTCATAATAATGTAACTACTATATAGATACATGTAAGCAGGAAAATTGTTCCAGTGGTACTAAATTAGAAGAAAATACTAGAGTAAATTCTACGATTATTAAAGATAGTATTTTTTATTAAATTATTTCCTAATTTTTTATTGTAATTTTTGACAAAATCAGGATATAAAATTGCCCATTTTATCTTGACTTATTAATAAAACTTGCTACAGAATATACAGTATAAACTCTCGTCGAATGTTATAGTGTATTTGGTAGTAGATACTACATTCTGTAGTATTATTTTTTAATATAGCATAAGCGTAACTATAACGATTCTACCATCCTCTTTTAAGCGACCAATGTAACGTGAATTCTTCGAAGGAGTCCGAAGCTAGTAGAAAATGAAAGCAATTTTAACCGCGTGCAGAAAATCAATGAAAGTAGTAGGATAAAGGAAGAAGGTTCAAAGGAATGCACTTTGTTCTCAAGAGCAATTCAAGGGGAATGTTTATTTAAATTTTCATGTAATTTACATCCACTTGCCGCCGTATCACTTTTCTTTATCCAGTCTGCCATCCGCGTCGAATGCACTCTTACTCGAATCGCTATATTTGTTTCGCGGCAGCGTCAGGATTTCTCAATGGAAACAAGTAAATTCCACAAAATCGAAACAACAAGCTAAACGAAACTGGCCATTTCTAATCATACTGTCGCAAAAAGTAGAAACAAATATGAAGCGCTGAAAATGTTCTATCGTATGCATAGTAATTTTTTATTCGGAAATGGGATCTGAAATATCAATCTGAAAATATTCTTTCTTTAGTAAATAATGCACTTTTAAGTAACACCTTAATTTCAGATAATAATAATGTAGATAAACAGTACATTCCATTAAAAAAATATAGATGATCATAAAATTGATCAGATTACAGATGTAGAGAATAATTTTCTTTCCACTATTTTGCTCCTTTTAACAGTTGATTCATTATCCCATAAATACCGAAAACACTCAGGTGATCCAATTTAACTTGTCCAACCTGTATACTAATTGTATAACCTGGCGTAACTGGCAACGAAAAAGCAGATTTTATTGCAAAAGAAGTGGAAGCAACAATGATATCAAATACAGAAATACCGTCCCGTACTTCATTACACAGATACAACACACATCGAAAAAGTAATGGAATAAAATATGAAACAACAAAAGAACAAAAACCCACAATGTAACACGCGACATATACAAATTTGTACCCCACAGCGTTTTGACCAGGAGAGAAAAAATAATAATGACTAGATTGAGAACTGGACACTCAAAAATAACACATGAACATCTACTAAAGAAACCGGACCCTTCCCACTACAAGTCCTGTAATAAGGAAATTAGAATTGACCACCTACTGTACGAATGCAGAATATTTGGGCTGCAAAGAAGGAAATACAACCTGAGCCCAGAAATATGTGCATCAACTATCTCAAAGACACTAAACTCTACGATAGTATATAGTACCACTAATCAAACAGAAATTCAATTAAATACGTCGCTAATTACCAAGCAGTAGATGCAGTAAAACCATATCAAAAAAAACTTTTATAAAATTACATACCCATCTCCAAATAAAATTCCCAAACACCTAATTTCTCAGGTCACCTCAAAGTCACCTCTGAAACACTGAAAACTGTGTACCGAGTTAGAGCTTTGAAATCCTCTAGATAAAGTCCATAGACAGGTGAAACGTGAATGCCTTCGACAAATTCATTTAGGATCAGATAAGGAAACGTCGACGAAAGTGAGTCCGTTTTTCATTTAAGGTAAGGATCCAGTTAAAAAGGAACAGTTTATGAAATGAGACCGGGGATTAAGGATGTCTAACCCGTTTAGCAACATAAATTATTTATCATGTATCTCTCGACATCAAAGATGAGCTCTCAAGATGTTTCACGATCTTTAAATAAAACATGCCCCGAAGAATCTTAAAGGATCAAGAAAATCAAGCTTCCAGGCGCTGTTAAAGGTAGCGAGATAGGGAGCCACGTAATTCCCAGTGGAATGAGAAGGGTGAAAGTTGCTTCCTGAAACCATTCAGCGGAGGATCTTTATTTAAATTTTAAAGCCCTTTACTATCTACGTGCCCTCGTATCAGTCTTCGTCTTCGTCTTCCCGGGTCGACACCGAAATCAGATATTTTCTTATGGGTTATCGGATGCTCGTTTCATTTTACCAAAATAAAAATTAAACCACTCGCGGAGGGAGATGTGGACCTGGTGTATTTAAACTCCAACCGGGATAAATTTATGCGAGAGATGTTGGCTGCGCGAAATATGCGTATATTTCATCTTCGTGCGTGTAATGCATGTACGTATTCCATTATGAAGTTCAATTTAGACTTTCGTGTTCACAGGAAATTACATTCTTCCCGTTCTTGATACAGTTCTGCGCTGTAAACCCATTGTTGAAATTACGAGAATTCAGAACTACACAATTTGGAAAGTTTCTTTGAATGGGAAATCCGTACTGACGTAACAAATAATGAGGTGGTTGTATTAACTTTTTCCATGCGCGATGTGTATTCTGTTGTAGATTGACTTTAAAACTATTTTTTAATACAAAGTAATTTCTTAAACATCGGAAATATCAGTAATTCTATTTTAGCGAGTTCATTCAAGAAGTTTATTCATTTCGACGACTTGGTCAAAGATTGTTGACTTTTCGTAGGAGTAAAAGTGTTTTTTTTAATTTACTTTTGTAACTAGAATGATGTTTCTTAAAGTAATAAATGTCAAGTATCCGATATTTATCTCTGTTTAAACCCATTTATGGAATAATTATTTATATCTACAAAAGTTTGCAAATACTCGTTATTATTTTTATCATTATTCATAGATGCCAATAATCGTGACTTCTGTATTACGGATGAAACTATGTTAGAATATGTCGAAGGAATATTATTAAGTACAGTGAAAACAAAACCAAATTTAGGTTCTTGAACTTTACTTTTTTACAGGTTAAAAATATCGATGCCTTTTAACGTTTATTCTATCGACTTTATCGGCTTCTTTAATTACAAATTTAACCGTTTCATTTAAATAATAAATATTCGAGCGTTACGGGCACTTCATTACTATTCAAAGTGATTAAATCTCAAATACTGAACTTCGACCAGGTATTTTGTAGAAATTATAAATTCGTTTAAATGTTTTTCACAATCGAGGATGGTTGTTCAGATCCTTCAGATATATAACCATTAGTCATCTTTTTATTCTTGTCTTATTACTGTTTATTTTAATAATATTATACACTTTATAATATTGAGGAATGCTTTAATTACAGTCGACATATTTTCTGTGACTGTTTAGCAAGTCTACTCAAATAATAATTTCGATACATACCTACCTAATTTACGAAGGTGCTCTTCATGAAACTAGTGCATAATTTTTATTGTCTTTTTTATTTTAATATTCTTATCACGTTTTATTTGTATTCTATCATTAGAAAGAAACATACGTTATTCTTCACTATGTATCATCATTATTATTTTATTTTAATTTAATCATTATTATACATATTAATCTACTCCAAAAATCTAAAATTATAGCCAGAAATGTTAAATACTGTATCTTGTCAAGACTATAATCACATCAAATAGATATTTTCTCGTTCGTTTAAATTTTCATTGCGAGTACCTGCCATTACCTGCTCTCTGCATCATTTTTTTCCGTTCATTGTTCCACATATTCCCAAGTAATCTAACATAACCTAAGCATCGATTCACTCACCCCGTACCGGGGGCTAGAAACATATGACTAAAAGTTCAAGCGAAAGTTCAAAGTATCTGGATGTATTGTTAGGAGGTTTTAAGTTAAATTAAAGCACTCCCATCCCATGAAAGCATTAACGGAAGCAGGAAGACCTCCATGGAAAACCATTCGTCACGACGAAATTACGTTTTTATTGAGGGTTCTCCGCGATGGACGTAGTTAAGTCTACAGGATTTATCTTTCGAGATTTAATGTTTCGGAAATGGTGGGGGTATCATGCGTATCCATGTTAAGTATGACGTCGGGTACAAGGTGGAGAATAGTGATAATTTTGATTTTAGTCTGACGCATTAATATATGTATATTAATATACGTTAATTAATACAACATTAATAAACACACATTGGCTACCAAAAAATTTTTTAATTTATTATTTTACATGTTTAGCGATTAACATAACGAAGAATTTTTTGAATTGTTATTTTATGTCTTTGTAACTAATATGTATAATACAAAATTTTTGAATTCTTATTACGTATGCTTAGTAACTAAAATAATATAGGATGAAGTAAAAGCAGAAGTATAACGTTTGGAGCAAGAAGTTTTCGATATATTTCTGTAACTTCTATTCATATTATTTTGTATTCTCACATGCCTCTTCATTTTACTTTCAACCTCAATTTCCCATAAGTTTGTTTGCAACCTTGAAATAATCCAGCTCATCCACATTCGATATACTTTATTTTTCTTAATATGTTTGTAGCGAATGATCATTTGACATGAAAACTGTAAAACACGAACCGTTTGATGGGCGTGGAAGACCTTTGCTTAACAAACGCGCAACATGTGTTGCACGAAAGCTTAATCCTTCATCGCAGCTGGAGGTCATCGATTTTAACGTTTACTCGATCTACAGCTTATAAAAAATAAATGTTCGATTTCGTAGCTGACCGGAGTTTCTGTAACGTTAATACGCTCCTACGACACGTACAGATTTCCACCTTCTCCTCCTCGCGCTCCCATTAGAAACGACAATCCATCACAACGCTGTAAAACAGCAAAAAATGGCGCACTACTTTTGTTCTTTTAATTCGAGGAACTCTATCGAATTTCCATAAAATATCGTCGGCATTTGTCTTCATTCTTTACGCGGACCTGGTACGTTTAAAACAAGAATAGACTTAAAACGTTGTCGTGCTTTTCTGGCTGTTACCTTTAATCAAAGATAAAATTGCATTCGAGTAGAAAATAGTATGGCAACGTGTAGTAATTTATTCGTGACGTTTATTCGATTAAACACTTAAATTTTTAATTGTTCTATGTGAAATACTTCATTCCATAATTCAAACTTTAATTCTTATTTAACGAGTAATGTCAACAAATAATCCTGTACATTTTAAAACTCCATTCCGTAGCAAATGTATTTTATTTAATATTGGATGTAAAATGACAACATTTATACATTTTGTTAGTCATTTACTTTATAACGAAAGCAAAGTAATTAAGAGTAATTCAAATAAAAATAAAACTACACAAAAATCAATACAAATACAAGAAAAATTTTATCTTCTTTTCCACTTGTTATTTTAGAAATGTTCTAAATGTGTTAATGGATATTATAAATCAATAATAGAATAATAAGGTATAATTAATTTTTAATAGGGTCTGAACGTCGAACACATAGTGTTTCATCCTATGGACGCGTATCATTCGCTTGACTAATCTAACTCTAATTTCACTTTACACTTTACACTTTACAAGTTCGCAGCCATTAGCTCTGTTGTTCGTCACGAATAATACCGATTACCAGGTCTCACCTCGTGGAGGTTGCTGCGACTGGAGACCCGAAGATAGAAGGAATCAAAGTTCCTTCGATCTCCCTCTACATAGAGTATACATACATAGATGCATACTCTACACAGAGTCAACGAGCTTAATACTAAGTACGAAACTATGAAAATCAAAGGAAAACAAAATTCCCTTCGATTTCCAAAGTCTATGTCTGATTCTGCCAAGTAATTAGTTTAACTAAGAGGGTGAAGCTAAATTGAGATCGCGACGCGGCGCGACCATGAAACTGGACTTACTGAATCAGTCCCGTTTCCTCTTGATGGCTCTGGACTCGAGAGGAAGACGACCGACGCCTCCGAACCAGTCCTCCACACCCTGCACCCATCTGGGAGCCACGACGGACCCGACTTGCACCCGTCTCACTGCGCTTTGGACTTACTGCACTGCGCCGGGAGCCTGGACTACACCAGACGGGATACAGAGAGTAGAGGACCGATCCGGAGGAGCTGATTGTCTTCCTCTCGAATACAAATCCACCAGGAGGACGGCAACCGACCTTTCTGTCCACTTACACAGTTGGTCACTTCACTTATCACATCAAGTAATAGTGACCGAAGTGGAGAACGAAGTTGCGAGTCCAATATGGACCTACGAACAAACAAGAGATTTGAACAAATAATTAATAATTATTTGACAGACGACAGACTCTCGTACATACATGCCTTAAAACTAACCAAACTAAACTAAGGTACCCACAACCAATACCAAGCTACGATAACTAGGGGAAACTACACAAGCAAAAATAGGAGGGACGCGAGACACGGACGCGCGATCGCGAGATCCATATCGACCGAAGGATCGTCGAAGAATGAGACCGTGACCCTCGTATATCTGTGTCGGTCGAGGGTCGCGATTCGCGTGTGCCTCTCGAAGTAGGGAAAGGGAAGGCTCGATTCGAAGGCTTGTTGAATCCATCGAGAAAATAATTCGTATAACATTAATATCACAGCAAAATGATATTCCCATCATTGTTTAAATAATAAGTATTGTTAATAATGAATTTAATTATTGTCAGAAATTAATATTTAGTTGTTCCAATCAGTAGATACTAAAATATAGAAAAATATCTCAAAAATATTAGGTTGTCCCAAAAGTTTCTTCCATTTCATTAATAAGTAATACATACACAATATTTTACGTCTAATGTTACATTATTAAATTGCGTACGATTCATTTTCCTCCATTACTGTTATACAATATTAACATCTAATAAATTAGGTTGTCTATTTATATAAACACTGCCACACAAAATAATTGAGTGCAAGTTACGGAAGAAACTTTTGGGACAACCTAATAGCTGTGTAACGGGACATATTTATTCTGTTACTACCCACTCATTTTATCGCCTCGCAACATTTTTCACCATATAACGAGACATGAATTTTGGCTGTTCGAAAATAAAAAGATTTTCAATCTTAAAAAATTGTTCCAAGCTTAACATTATTAAAATACATTACTTACCATCATGCTTCCCTTTTACTTCCGTACGTGTTTGCAATTCTGACAATAAATCCCATACGTTAAAATAGCTACATAACGCTACCAAACGCCGCATTAATGAACAAACAGGATGCATAAGCAACGTTGCTGTAAATTACAGAAGAAGGTATCCGTACTCGAACGTAGATCTCGTTCTCCGGTTCGTTGGCTTTGTCCCGCATAGGAAGTCGGGTCGGGAGGCGCGGAGACGCGTGTTCGCCTAACTCAGCCTGAGATTTATCGAGCTGGAACGGTTATCGATCGCTGGGTTCCCTTGTATCGCTAGTAATTGGAACATTTATGAGCCAATCAATCACTTTTCTCGTTGCAGTTCCCCCTATGCTGTGGATACCGCACCAATTGGTCGGTGCACCCTTAGGATACTCAGTCACGTTGGAATGCCACACCGAGGCTCATCCGATTTCTTTGAATTACTGGACCAGGGAGGACGGCTTGATGATTCACGAAAGTAACAAATACAGAACCGTATCTACTCCAGAGAAACCCACCTACAAAACGCACATGATGCTCACCATACACGACCTACAGGTCAGCGAGAAACATTTGTCTCTGGTTTTTTCCTAAAGGGTTCTTCATGTTTTAGGATTTTGTTTTCTAATAAAACACGAACGGTCTTGAATATATCTAATTTGTACAGAAATTTGTAGAGAATTGAATGTGAATGATGGTGTCGTTTAAGTGACCTCCCAGACATATTTGTTTTATTATTAAAAAAACAAAACCCTAAAACCCTTCTTGGGGAACCTTTTATTTATTGTGCATGACGATATGGGAAACATGTATACGACCTACGCGGAATATAATTACAAATATTATTATTATTATTGTCGAACATCTGCACTGTGCACACTGGTGCGATGTACATTGTATATTGAATACGAGAGTGGCTGAATTTGCATAAAGGAGAGGTACAGCTAGAGGCTGCTTTTCAATCTAACCTCAGATTATAATGAATAAAATGATGTAGTATAACAGTATTAATATTTCATTTTACACAAGTGTATTCGTGCTGTATACGTTTAGCACACGGTTTTTTAATATTTGCATGCACCATAAAGGAATAAAATCGAACTATTTATTAACTTAAAAAGTGCCTCGTACATCCACGTAACTCGACATCGGGTCGTTTCTATGCTTTTTCTGATCAACAAAAGACGTATAGCGAGATGCATGACTGCTAACAGGTTGGTATCAGTTTCTTTTCGCGCACCTCGATTCGTGTAACGCTGTTTCATTAAAAAAAAAAAAAAGTAGAGTAACAAGAAAACTCTAAGACTTTCCAGTCGCAAAGTAATCTCGTGACAATGATTCCAATCCGAATCGAACAGAAGATACTTCTCTAACCTTAACTTTGTCTGACATCAACACCTTCGAAAACCAACAGGTGATATTTGAAAAGTTTCGCGACATCTCGCGAGATTTATTCGCGAATTATTTTTACGTATGGAAAGGATATCCTTAAAATTCCCGCGGCCCCTTGGAAAAGAGGAACTTCCTCGCGTCGTCGACTCGGGGAAATATATACCCCCCCCCCCCCCCCCAGTTCCATTTTTGCCCTCGTCTGTCCTTTTATTTCCGCGAGATCTTTATTGCGTTGCTTTTACAAGGATAATAAATGCGTCTGGGAGAAATTTCAGAAGTACAAACGAGTAAAGATAGAAGTTTTACTTTTACTTGGACCCCTTGGACTTGTTCTTTATAAATCAAACGGCAGCGCGAGTCAGTTGCAATGGAACTTATCAACAAGACTATCTTGCAAGTTTCAACCAACAGAAACGGGTGAAACGAACGAAAGACAAATTGACAAGTAGTCGCGCAAACAGGACTATCGTATTCAACATCAAGCAAGTCAAGCTAAAAAATATACGAGCAAACGACGTTTACTGTTTAACAAATATTTTTAACTTTTGTAATTTTATATGCATGATACACGTTTTCCATAACGTTTTAATTTAATTTAATAATTATCTTAATATAGAGTGTGTATGAATATTAACTTAATTCCTAAATACTAAAAATCTGTTGAATTTCATTACATAAGAAAGTAAATGAATGATTCTCATGCACGTATAATTAAATCTTCTTAACGCGTTGATTTTTTTAATGTATTGAGTTTATTATTTAATTATTGGCTATATAGATACATATATAAATATTGAAAAACATGTCTAATCGTAGGTCCACATTTTATACAAATAAAATCTTTTCCTTATTGCATTCTTTTTGGATAATTCGTTTTACAATATAATCATATTTTATTCTCTATTTTCATGCATTTTAGAAATAAACTTAATACGGCGTAATTAATATTCGTGCAATAAGTACATCTTACCAAAAATTTAACTCATCATACAAAAGGTAGTTTTCCTGTTTTAATCAAAATTACACCAAACTTTGCAATTGCGTTTAACACGAATAAGTTAAACAATTACGAAGTTCAATTAATAAAAGTAACTAACGTGAACGTATAATAGTATTTTAAAAAGAAAACCTGATATTCTTGCAGAGGGACGTTTTACAATAAATATTATGCGACTAATGCTACTTACCCTTAATTTTCTGTAAGAGCACTTACCTAGAAGTCACTCGACGACTCTGACATTGTTATTATTCCGCTTTACAGGAGGAGGATTACGGTAGCTACAAATGCATCGCGAAAAATCCGCGCGGTGAAACCGACGGCAGCATTCGCTTGTACGGTAAGTGTCGTTTGTTTATTTCTGCTGTAAAATCATCCCTCAGAGAAACGTTTGTCGAGCTAATGACGGAACGTCGCTCCTCGTGTACAGCAGTGGTTCGCAAACGAGGCACCTCATCAGAAGAATTTCTGAAACTTTTATCATCGCCCTCCACTCCAAATTACCATAAAATTGAAACTGTTCTATGGTAGAATGCCTGGCAGCTCTTTGTCAGTGTATCTCGCTGAGCGCATCGACGTGACAATATCATGCAAAATAAAATCGGTCGCAAAAGTTTATGCCCTATAAATTGCGGTATTAGCAACGAGAACTTCCATAATCGCATAACTATCAAATTTATTAGCATTCCTTTCAAACATAAAGTAAAACGAACACTTTCGAAACTTCATTTTTGTAGCCTTATTCATATTGAAAATGAGCACCAACTGTAAACTATGCGTGGCTTCTCAATCACAAAGCCTGTATCATTTTTGTTCTACTAAGCTTATAAATTTCCCTTCGAGAATTGTTTCTATTCGAAAACCTATTGAACTGAATGTCACATTGCACAGGATTATTTTATTTAAGGACGCAGCAAGTAGAACGTTGTTTATTGTAAATACCTATGTTTGCAATGTTGATTGCAATTTATTCAATATATTGTATTTTCTTTAAACAGACTCTCTAGTTTGAAGAACTTGTTTCCGTTCATAAAAATGAACTGTACAGGGTGTAAACAAATGTTATGTCGAGGCTTATCAGAGATGATACTACACTCTGTGATCGGCGAAAATATATTGAAAAACTTTCCGTAAAATTGACCTTGACATTGAAATTGGGGGTCGAATTTGACTTCTCGACCAAACCAAAACGACACTTAACACGCTCTCAGAAAATCCTTCAACTCCGAGAATAATTCACGTGTCTCCCCGAGACGTTAAACCAGATATCCGCGATTGCAGTAATTTGATTCTCGACTAGCACTAGTTAAGATTGTGCTAGAAATACCGACGTGCATCTGAGCCAACCTCGGGGAAGGTGTTCACGAAGTAGGGAAGACGAGCCGCGTTATTTGCTGGCAAGCTCAGCGACCGAATGCAGAGCGTTTCTTGGTCGTCGTGTTTTGGCTTGGATACGTCTCGGTTTCCAGTTGATTCAGCTTTCCTCGGCAAGTATATACGCGCAATTAATTAACCACCCTAGAAGCCCCGGGAATCGATTCCGCGGCGATCTATTAATTCCTGATTAAATCGTTCGCGAAATCGCGCGGAAACGCTGCTATCCTGAGGTACCGTTCGGTCATAATGTTTGATTTCAGACACGAAGCAATCACAGTTAATTTAACTGATCCGTGGGAATCCGGTCGGAAGCTAATTTGCAAATTAGATACTTGCCTGTGAATGATCTAGAGATTTAACTTTAAATTTACATTTCAATATCTGCCAATCATTTATTTGTTAAAAGGCATTCATATGCCGCCACTGTGTAAATGAAGTATTATAAGACCTGGGAAGATTATCATGTTAAGGATGATGATTAGATGATTGGCATAGAGATCAAGGCCATAGTGTAGTCCCTTTTGATTGACCCTATAGACAATTTTTTATTCCTTAATGTATTTTACAAATATGTATTGGGTTGTCTGAAGAGTCCATATCGATTTTTGGTAGATATTACAAGTCTGAATACATCGGAATAATTGAAAAACAAACAATATTCCTTAAAAGATGGAAATGTTATGGAAAAAATGGTACCTATGTAATTCAATAAATATATATTACAATTCAAATGTGCCTTTGAACTTTTCTTAAAAATTGGCACGAAATTTCTAGACAATCCAATACTTCCAATGAGTTACCTAATAATTTAATTTAAAAGTCGAACGTCATGAGTTCTTGCAGATGATACCAACAGAAATAAAAGAAAACCGGAGACATTCATTCCAATCAAATTAGTCAATTCAAATATTCAAATTAGTCAATTCAAAATAGTATTAAAACCAATTCTGATCGTCTTCGCAACTTGCAACACAGTTTCGAAGAAACTAGACCGGACGCGCGATGAAAAAATTAAGAGATTCGTGGGATGGCTTTCCACGGTTATCTACAGGGTGTCTCCGCAGGCTTACGGAGGTACACCGTCGCGCCAACGCTTACCATAAATTACAGCTGAATCGTCAGCCCGACGATTTGCATTCGCCGCCAAGTTGCCTGGGTTATTTTTTTTCGAACGCCTTGAAATCTTCAATAGCGGCGCGCAGCTTCTTCCGAGGCACCGTGTATACCAGGCTTAATGTATGCATATGACATAAAGAGTCGCCGGAGAAATGGCCGGTCGGTGTGCAAACACGCGTGCACGCGAACGCCACGTACGGACACGTGCATGGAAAACGAGGGAGGGTGATCTCGGGGTGTTCTGGCCCCTGGCCCGTCACGGGAGGGTGAGAAAGAGAGGAAAACACTCTCCATTAGTATGCATCGGTTTTTCGCATTAGCGACATTCAAATGAAGCGAGCGTTTAGCATAAAAGGCTGCCAGCAAGAAAAAGGGAGGTGATCCGGGGTGGCGATTACCCGCTCCTCCCCTCCCCTTCTCTGCTACCAACCGAGCATAGAATCCAGGAAAAGTGGAGTTGAATTCGTGGAAATCAGTGACCGACGGGGGGTTGCTTTCATAGCGATCCCGCGAAACGTTGCTCTATCAAACATTCGCAGCGATAGCGATCTGGTGCTGATATCGACTCGAGAGGAAGGCATAAAACAAGGTTTCCCCCGAGGGGATGAGGGTTTGGAATGCGAGGGGAACTGTGCGTTTGCATATGCAGCAATCCCGGCAGTGATCCGCAAGATTGCAATATCATTTTACTGCGTTTCAATTGAATTAATATCTTTCGAGATTGTTCCTTGAGGATGAGGGGAAAGACTTTCGGTTTCGAGGGCGCGTATTAATTTGTGGACTCGTGTTTCACTACGAGATGTTTATGGGAAGTTTGTGTCGTGTTGATCTTAAGTAAAACATAGGGGAGACATTGATAGTTCAAGACGACTCCTTTTACTTCATAAACATTACATTGTTTAGACGATTTTGATTTAATTGTACGGATTATAGACGAATATCTAAATGAACATTTCTTTGTAGAATAGAAATTTTTGTAGTTTTATTTTTATTGATCGGAAGGTATCTTTCTGTCAAGATCTGTGTGGAATACACTACAATTAAAAATGATTTGCAATTTACAAAGACAACATTAAGGGAGAAATAAATATACAAATTCTCTATTCTTTGATGTACTAATCTTAAAATTTATATCTATTTTCTACTATCGTTTGACTTAAGTATAAGCACCACTCAAATTTGTTATAAATATCATTCCGAAATTAAATATATTTATATTATTTATAGACACCATTATGTTTTTATGTGCTCGAATCAAATACTAAACGCATAAACACAGTGTATACAATCTACTGTTAATACTTATATGCATAACGTTGCCAACCACATGACTTCATTTGTCCACTGTGCAATCTATTAGCCTTTTAACTAGCTTTAAGAATGTTAATTCATCTACCGAGATTCTTACTATAACGGTATACGAACAGAAATAATTATATCGTTGAAATATTAATCAATTAATAAAGTATTTATAATTATATTGTATGAAATTCTTTTATTATCTGTATTTTTAAAAGTAGTGTTTGAACGCAATCATAGTAAATCAGAATTCTAATGCTAATTTTTTAATTATAATAAGAATTTTAACTACAATCAGTTAACCTTTATCTGCTGAAAAATTAACCGATATGTCCAGATATTATATTCCTTGTGATATCAAAGTTTCAACGAATTATGTTAATCTCGAATATTTTTAAGTGGAACTATAGAATATGTTATGCCTAAGTTATAAATCATCTACAAATAAAAAAGTACTGTATAGTATTCAAGACTCTAATCACTCAAGATTCAAATCAAGATCTGTAACAACGTGTTTCCCATCTAGTTAATTGTCTGTAATTATTTCGGCATGGCCATGTACGATTTTAGGCACTGTTAGAGCCGGAAGGGCAAGCGTATTAGACCTTTGACCAGTGGTTTGATGTTAGTAATTCTAGTTAAAGCTGTTCCGAGCGATCGACCCTACATGCTACTGCTACAGTACTAATTTTGAATTATTACCTCGTAGATGGGACCCAAAATTAATCAGTCGCCGAAAGCCACGTCGCATAATCAAACGCGTTATGAACGCGTTTGAGAATCATCGTTAAATTAGAAATGGCAAAGGGAAGTTAATACCTTTTACTGTGATTGGTTATTATCAATCAGCAAGCATTCAAGCTTAATCCGTTACAAGTCAGTAAGAGCACATCAGGATAATTACAGTTACATGTGCGTGAAATTTATGGAGGATATAAACTTCGCCGAAGGAAGCTTGCTTGTGTAAAAATGAATGATCGTGCAATTCAGGTTTTATTGCAAGCAGTTTAATTAACGACGTTGCAACTTGTTGCTATTGAAGCCATTTTCAAAGTATATAGAAAGAGGGATAATGGAATATTACTCGTGAGACGTAAATAATAACTCACATTAATTGAATTTTATTGCGAGTAAAATAATGAGAATATCAATTAATTTTGTTTTGCCATAGTAGCTAGGAAATTGGAATGTCTATGCTTTTATTGTAATAATGATAATTTGATTCAAATTAATAATATAAGAAATGAAGAAGATTTTGTAGTTGGAAAACTCTTACAACATCGATCTGAATTTGCATGAATATTTAGAACTATAGTTCTAAATATTAAAATTCAATCCTAATATTGATGTAGTAATTTAAAGTGTGATTTAAAATTAGAACTTTAAATGTTAAAAGATAGACACCTGAGGTTACATACGTATAAATCATTTCCTTAATTTATAAATTCTCGATTGTGTTTAACATTCGTTTTCCAAAGTCAAATGAAAATAATATTGCAAATGCCAGGATAGGGTATAATAGAATAGACGAAATAGAAGAGAATAGAAGAAACGAAAATAGATCGTTACCGTAGGACAGAAACTGAGAATTAAAACTGAAAGTTAAGGAGAGAAAGAAGTTTAAAATGAAAGTTCAACGGAAGTACAAATTGAGTGAAGTAGTTCTGTCGATACAGAAATTAGATTGAAAGTTTAGACACTAGTAAATGGTATGTTCTAAATCGTGAATACAAAATACATAGATACTCGCTGCTGGAGTTGAAGCGAAAGATAAAGTTAACGTTGAAATATCAGTTAAGCATAAGTATAGACAAATAAACAGAATGTTAACATTATTTTCATGCTTCACCCCTTTTTTAAATCTCCCTTAGGAATTTCTATGTACACAGTGTTGAGTATGAAATTATTTAACAAATCCAAAATTAAAATTAAATTTTAAATACAAATCGTAAGTTTAACACAGGAATTGTCAGTAGAGGTTGTGTAAATACAACACAAAAAGCTAAGTAATTTCAAAACATATTTTTTTTTCTAGAGAAACGAAACACATCAAGTAAACAAAACAGAATTGCAAAGTTCGAAGAAGAAACTTCGCGACGGAAACGTTTCTTTGGTCGGAATTAAGTGGAAATGCGTGCGCAAAAATAAATTAACGCAAAAAAAAAGGCAGAATGAAGCGGGCGTAAATATACCGTGGGTATACCAGAGGGAAATCCTCCCCGCGTTCCAGGAAAATTGCTTTCTAATTGGCGAGATTTCTAAAAGTCACACAATAGCTCAGAGGGTTTTTACCGTCGGACACGAATATTACTTACTAATTGGTCGCTTTTATAAAACAAAATGTGTAAAGGTATTATTCTCGGTCCCGCAAACACTGCCCGACACTGTTCGCAATTATTCAGGCTTAGCTGTTGGAATTCTCTCTTTGTTCGTTCGACCGTGTTTCCATTCAGTTCTTTTCAACATTTTTAATGCGGAACGATTCTTTGCGCGGCAAAGTTAATTTCCCGTTTTGTGTACCTTATTTGCACGACGATTGCGAACGATCCTCAAAAGAACCGAACGGAGAATAATATTATCGACATTACGGATAATTTGATAATTGACGTCCGGACAATTTGAGTTCACAAATTGAATCTTCGTCTCTCCTCTAAGTTAAGTCGACTGATAATTCTGTCAATCGTTTAATTCATTTATTTCATTTATGTAGATGTATTTTGTATCACTGATCATACGTAGTAGGAATATTCTGTGTAAATGAGGCTATTTGTGGGATTGGTTAGATTCATTGTGACGTCTTAATGTCGTTTTCCTTTTGTTAAAGATCTGTTTCAAGTAAGATTTAGTGATGTTAACAGAATTTATAGAAATAAGCAGTGGGTAAATATTTTACAATATGTTCTTTATAAACGATTCACAACAGAGCAATATCATAGAAGATATATATTATAAAATGAAATCGACTTAAACTCGACGAATTCCCTGTCTCGTTGTATTCAAAATTTTGAATATTCTTAGATTCATGTGGTCGCTATCTCGATGTCAGTTGTTTGACGAAAATAAAAATAAATCTATAGCTTTTGAATGTTTAAAGACACTTCAATGAAACTTGCATTAAAAAAAGCAAACAATTAGTGTTCAAATTACGCTAACACTATAACAATAAAGTTGCTGTCGAACCTAACGAACCATATCATTATCAGCCGTCATATTCTCCAAAACTAGCATTTTCCAACAACCCATGTACTCAGATCACTAGAAGAATTATTTACTTTCAAAACAATCTGAATTTCCAAAGAAATCAGTATAAGAAGAAGTATAATACAGTACAAGTGTATTTTGATGTAAACCCAAAATATTTGAATAATCTTAAAATTGAGAAGGTCGTTGACAATTAAAGTGCCAAGTGTTATCTAACGAAATATCATCGTCAAGTATCATGTAACGAAAGAAACTGTTCAATTGATTAAACGATTGTTTTTTCTTGAAAACCCCATAGCTCTACCTTTATCCAGCAAACGAGACGAAACGACTTCCCATTCAACTTAATAGTTTGAAAAGAGGGACGATTTACTTCTTTTCCCGCTTGCAAGAGCACGACTTCGTCAATCGGTACTTCGTTTCTCGGCCAACACACGAAATCGATCTTCGTCGACGAAACACTAGCTACAAAGAGATACCAGGGGTCTCGAATGGAATTCGAATTCATTCCGTTTGCGTGTGAGGGATGGAATAGAATAAGATCAACCGCGGTCCAGGAAAGTCCCAAAAGGGACGCTGTCGCCGCAAATGTCCAGTGAGAAAGGAATCGAGAGCGTACGATGTAGAAAGAAACAACAACCTACAAATATAGAGGATGGAAAGAGTATAGAAAAGCATAGACAAGGTATAGTAGAAGAGGAAGACTTGGGGAAGGAGTGACGTGGGAGGAAGAGATGAAACAAGGATCGACTAGGGTTGTACTAGGCGGAGTGAATCGAAATTAAGTGGTAGAAGTCGGAGATATGTCAGACGTGTTCCACCTACCAAACAACCCACGCTCATTGATACTATTACATCTAGTAAATATTAGGTGGACTGGAAAGTAATGTCGTTTTTGCCATTTTAAATACTTGTTTATCATTTATCAGCTCATTGATTTTTCTGGCATTGAAAATTTGCACGCTAGGTGATAAAAGGCTGCTGACAATGAGGCGATTATATAATGTATTAAAGATAGAAATTTATTGGAAACTTTGTATTTAATGTAAAAGAAACGACATTACTTTTCGGTTTACCTAATACATTCGTTAATAGAAAATGACTGAAAATGGTGCCCAAAAAGGAGGTTCCTCTCCCACAGAATATAAATAACATAAAATTAGTTTGATGACATTGAAGAAAATACAAAAATTTCCATTGGACAATTTGTGATCACCTACCATATTTTTTTCTAAATTTAAACTTAAAATGAATCTTTGATAATAACTCTTCTACATTTACGAAAGCTCCGAAAAAAAATATTCCCGTTAATGAATCGAAATCAAGTGATTGGAAAATAAGCTACAATCGTGTAAACATACAAACTGAATAAACAGTATAGAAAAAGAAGAGGACATGAGAAAAGAATAACGTGGGAGGAAAAGATGAAAGGAGGATCGACTAGGGGTGTGCTAGGCGGAAGGAATCGAAATTAAGTAGTAGAAGTCAGAGACATGTCAGACGTGTTCACCCAACCAATGCTGATGCTTATTGCCAGCTGTTAGATCCAGGAAATAAATCCATGAAGAAAATAAAACTGAATATTGTTCACGGGGAAAGAGTTTTCTTCCCTCGCAGTAACGCTGGACTTCGTGTCAGTTTAATAACATTGAACAAAATTGAGGAATTAAATAGGAAACGTCTTGTTCGGCAACTATATTCCCTGAACATAACACCGTACGACTGTCATTTAATCGGACCCGCCAAAATCCTGACCGACATACTGTTGCTGTAAGTCTTCAACAAGAAAGAAATTGGCAATAAACAATTAAAAAAAAAAAACAAGAATGCACAAACACCGAAGATAAACAGACAGTACAAAATAGATTTTTCTGTCAACTATAGATCAACAATCTTTTAATACCAATAAATATAAAGAAAACCTAATTACGCAGTTTCAAAATTAATTATATACATACAAGTCACAATTTAAAACTGGAGTTGTACGTATGAAAGGATACGATTACTTAACTGAGACCAAAGAGTATGATAACCTTTCCTCAACAGTGATGTATTCTATTAATTCGTTGAATATTGCGTATCAAGTCTATTTTACTCCCGAAGAATCCATGTTCGAAAAACTGTAACTCATTTAACTACCTCTACAGATACAAGAATAGAGCGAAGGAACGAAAGGACATGGGAGAAGGAAACAAAAGAAGAATCGTACAGGGGTAGACACAGGGAATCGAAATTAAGTGGTAGCAGTCAGAGATATGTCAGACGAGTTTTATTAAGCGGCATAAAAAAGAGATTTGTAGTCTGACTGAGAGGGAGAGATCGTCCTTCCCCGCGTGGTTCTCTGATGGCCAAGGGTGACTCTGGTTGCGGGACTGGGTCGTGGCGGGAGTGTGCGTACGAGGACGAGTGAAAGGGAGAGTTGAGGGGGACCAGGAGGTCGTAGAGATATGAATTTATTATTAAGGACCGCCTAAGGGCCAAAGTACCCCTGTTTCTTGATAACCAACCATTCCTGCCACCCCCTTCACGCCCCTACCCGTTACACCCGCGCTTTTCTCCTTGGTTCCCGCGTCCCTTCCCCGCAGTGTCCCTCACTTTTTCTGATGCGCAACCCTCCTTTTCCATCGTTCGGTCGAGAAGCTCTCGGCACGGCTAATTTATTCCATAGTCGAGTCAAACTGCTATTTGTGAGGGCTGCCGGAGGGTGCTGGGAGCGCTCACCGAAGGAACAAAACTTGCGGGCGGATAGCAACAATATCGTATTCATTCGGCTGTTCGCTTCTTCCCTTCTTGTTCTTCTTCTGGTTTCCTCAGACTCGGGGCTTTCGTATACATAATGCAACGCTTCTTCCTCTTTGGCCCCGACCGAGACGAGGATTTAATTGTCGGTCGTTACGCGAACTTCCTATGGACATTTATGACGCTGATTCGTCCCCCCCCCCCCACCCCCCTTGGTTATCTGACCGCTTTTCCGTCTCTTCCTTCTTATTATTAATTACGCGGCCGTCTGCCTCGGATTTGGAACGTTTCGAAGATTAGTCCGAGCCCGGAGTTCTCAATTTTTCAACTCCCATCAACTTGGGAAACTTCTCTCGACGCGATTTCGTTTACCTTCGATGGAACAAGGGAATGAAGATTGAAGCTTCCCTTGTTAGATATAATTTTATAGCGTTTTTCTTCCCTCGTGACGTAACGTTATTCGGAAATTAGTTTCGCTCCCGTTGAACGGTTCAGTGGATGCTGGCGATTGTGCCTTCCAGGGATTTTTGTTTCCCGAGGTTTGAAAAATTCTAAAAGTCTTCTTGTTTGCTATCGATTCTCGAGTACCACAAGCGGCTTTTAAAATGGAATAAAATTTTGTCTGTTGATACGGTGACTGAAAGCTTTATTTAATATTTAACTTTCGTGATATTACTAGAGACAGAGCGAAAGGCGATCGTTATGTCACCTGATGAGATTGCGCATACAGGAAATTTAATACTCTTCGAGTTTAAATAACAATAGGATGGAACGAACCATATGAGGGCAGTGATTAACAGTCTTGTTTTCAAAAGTTGGGGTTAAAAATGAAGAAATGAAGTAAGGTAATACTGCCTAAGTAAGGAATTGCGGTTGTATTCCATTGAAAATATGTGGATATCATAATACTTTCAGTTTGTTCTATTTCAGGTAGCTTCACATCAGTGTTGACAGATAATTTGTAATACATATACAAAGTGAGAATAATATAAACATCTTATACATACATTACTAACTATACTAAATATTACTTATCAACAAATTAGTATTATTATACATTTCTACCCAATTAAATGCTCTTAATTTCTGTTTTTAGCTTGGTAGCATTGTTAACAAATTTGTCATGCACAAAACTAGAATAATATAGACATCTGTTTCTGTACTAATAAACATATTTGGTTTCACCAGGCTCATTCCTTCGTTTGTATCTTTGGGAAATTGGAGAATTTATTGATTGTCGTCGGAAATCGACTTACATCTCGCTCGACGAGTACCACCCGCATTTGTGGATTTAATCTCATACACGATATTAAATCTTTCAGCTGTTCTCACTTCCTCCGCGTTATTACTGTGCGCCCAATTAGCTGTTCATTTAGTAAATTAGGAAAGTAAATTACACTCGCTGATAAAAAATTCACGAACATTTTTGGTCGTCTACTACAGCGAGACAAAGTAAAAAACATTGCGTTACCGTTGTAAATCATCGTTAGAGGGAATAGTGTATTATTTCTGTTCACCTATTTAATTGTCCCTGATTTAGCCTATAATTAAATCATCTTCTACAAATGTATTGAATTTCTTACATATTATTACATGTATACATTGACAGCATTCAATACTGCCGCCTCTACCAAAAGCTAACCCAAACCGGAATTAAAAAGTTTTTACATCTGCGCCGCCTCCGAAAAAGGTGCATTGCATTTAATATGATGTATTTAATAATTTCATCAAACGATGGTGAATAACAATGCAGCTTAAATAGAAATTATTTCACACATTTCACTGAATTTTCCCATACTTTTAAGCAATTATATCTAGAGCTAGTGCGTATTCATATAAATTAACTAGAAATTATTTCATACTTTTCACTGTACCTTTTTTGAAGTCGGTTATTTTTTTTTCCAAAAAATTATTTTATTTTGAAACCAATATTTATTTTTAATGTACGATAAGTCTTTCCAAACATTTTGAAAAAGCATTCCTTTAAAATGAGACAGTCTATTTGCGAGATGTATTCATAGAAAATGTTATTTCTATTTATTTTAAATTAACTCCCTATAATTTCAACTTTTTCTATACTATAAATAAAATCGATATTTAATATTATACAAGAAATATATATTCCTGCGACTGTTAAGCGTTGAAAACGAATGCATTTGTTAATACAGAAAAGGATGTTCAATTTATTCTCACACTTGATATTAAAAATTGTCATATAACGCTGATGTTGTTTAGATTGGAATGGAACAATTTAAAAGCATGTTGATTTCCATACATTTGCAATGATGCAATTCTAAATAATTTATTAATACACTTACAGGTTATTATGTTTCATTTTTTCATATCCACGCATTTCTACAGTCAAATTCCAGAGGAAATGTGCAAAGCCTTGAGTTGTCAATACCAATTATGACACTTGATTAGTACATACGCACACGATAGAAACGATACCTAATCGATGGAAGCCGAGATGCATCAACAATCGTCAAGGAGTGTTTGGTTTAATGTGCTTCTACGATGGAGTGTATATGAGCCGCAGTATATGCATACGCGATGCATAGTGGGTGTTAATTACGCACATTGGTTACGCTAATTGAAACGCACTGTCGCGGCGAACATGTAACGCTATCACAGGTGTAAAATTTTGTGGCTTTATAATATCGAAATTCTTCGCTTCGCGACAAGATGGAAAAGCTTTGCTCGCTGAAACGTCGTAAAAACTTTTTAATTCCGTGGAGCTTATTGGACTTTATTACAATGAAAAAGCGATACAAGTCGGTAAAAATTTAATCACGCTACGTTTTGTTACTTGTTTATCATTCTTCTTAGTTCATCTTGTCCTTTCCCTCTACTGTTACACTGCACTTTGGAACACCTGTTATCGTTATTAAAAATTTCGTGTTTGTCCCCCTTTGTTCTAAATTGTTTAATATGGTTGCATTTGAACAAACTTTAGAAAAAATAGGTTTTTACTTTTTCCTGGTGTTTTCTCTGGTAGATTCTTAAAAAATTAGTTTGTTAAAGTAAACACTCTCGTAGTTGATTGCTTCGAAATAATTCTTTAGTGATTAATATTTCATATTATTATATTATTTTCTACGTTATTATTTTACTACTAAAGCATACACATTTATAGACAGATTAGATCTACATTTATATTTTCTTCATTATCAGGAGAAATTTTTGAAAATTCATTGGAGATGCCTATAGTTGACAATCAAAAACTTTATGACAAGACAAATGTGTATGATTCTTAAACCAGTCTAAAACTATTTAATACTAAACACACTAAGCAATGTATTCGTTATTACCATAGGAAAAAATGTCTTTAATTTTACAATGCACCGAAATCCATCGATTAAAATTTAATGTGGCTTCTAATGCATGCATTAGTTTGAACATTCTTTGAAATGAAATTTTAACATACTAGTAACTTCTGAAATATTTACAACCTTATCAGCCATTGCATTAAGAATTCTTAAGTTAAATGCTAGTCCATTATTTGAGAAAGCGTTTGGAATATTCCTTCCCGCGGGGATTTAGAAGTTTGAAAACAGAAATTCGTGCTGATATAAACCGTAAACTAAGTATAAACATAGATGATTCTCAGAACACGAATTTTCGATAATAATTTTTGAATAAAATATCCCTCACCAATTAAAATCAAAATAAAGTAATGAATATAAAGTGCAACGTTTCGATTTTATAAATAAATTATAAATAAATTTAAATCAAAATTGTAGTACACTCAAATCTGTGCGGTCGATTTCACGCTAAAAAACGTGATCATAAATTAAATACGATGTCTTGGAGTTATTCAACTACTACTACTTAATTTTGGCAAAGTTATATGGTAAATACATCAAAGATTAACATTCATTTGAGCGTAATTTTGCAAACACCTCTATATCGTGTCTTAAAGCCGAACCAGTCGCTTGTAACGAGAGCTGAAAGTTTTGTTCATCGATTTTTCTTCGCGAAATACAAACACCTCGATCGGCGAATGGGCTTGAAAATTCTTGAACGGTGTTGATTTTTCGTCAGACCATCAACCGTTTAGAAATTTATTAATGAAACTAATTTACATGACAAAGTGTTCCGAACCTTATTTGAACTAAATGGATAACTCTTGGAAGAGCTCGGGATGAAAAGCAGGACTGAAAGTTTCAACTGAAGTAGTATAACATTTGTACTCTTATTATTAAACTGCGAATGTTTATCCAAATCACATTTTTTTTATACACAGGCGACGAATTTTTGATTCATGTTTGATTCATTGTTTTAGCAGACAACGTAGACAAAGTTGAAATTAAACAAAAATTAATCAGATTGATTAAATATTATTGAAAAATTATTTGATGTTTAAGAAACAGTTTTACATATTATATTAAAATATAGAAAATTCAATGGGAAGGGTTCCCTATAATTTTGTCTTTATTTAGGAATCTGTAAGAAGGTGATGTTTGTTATACATTTATTTTCAGCGTATGTTTCAATAGACATTATTTAAACAAATTAAAAAATAAATTCAGCGGTTCGTTCATTAAACATTTTTCTTCGTTTAGGAATCTGTAGAAAAGTAGTGCTTATTATATATTTAGTTTTGGTTCGTGTTTCATTAAACAACATACAACTAATTGAAATTAACCTTGATATTATGTATATTACAAAATTGAAAATACACTTTGCGGGGTTCGTTCAAATCTTGTCCACACTTACGTTAGAAGGTTCCTGAAACGGTGGAGCTTGAGAGACCCTGCTCCATAAAATAAGCGGAATCCCAAGAGTCGGAGGACTTCCGCTCGAAAAAATAAATTTCACAGAAGTACCGCGATCTGCTTAACGTGGCCATTCAATCTATTGAACAAATACTAAAATGAGGGAATGTTCGAGGGCTGAAAATCGTTCGGCGCGCGTTTAATGCGTCGCGATCAATTATTCAGTCGAGTCGGGGCCACGGTTTCGATTAATTGAAGGAAAACACGGGACGGTTATCGGGCGTTTAGAAATTTACTGGAAGTTCCGTTAAGATTTTCATTCCGGCCCGTGGATCCCGCTAATGAATTCTTTACCGCGATACGCGCGCAAACAGCTTCCGCGAACGGCTCCTTCGCGCCGCGATATCGAAATTTCCCCCTCTCCCTCTTTCTCCTTCCCCCTTCTCCTAGCTGGCTTTAATTACGAATTGATCAAGACTTCCGCGAACTCGCCAGACGGGGACGACGACGTCAGGGACGCCTTTTGTGGTAACCTCACGGGAGGTGTAAAAATTTGCCACCGTTACGGAAGTTTCGGGCCGTTTCGAAACTTTTGCTCCGGCCAGGTAACATCCGATTCGATCAATTATTTACGCCAATCGCGCGCCTCCAACGACGCCTTTCGTTTGCCCCTTGCCCCCTGGTTACCGACCTGGCTTTGAAACCGTGTCCACGGTGACCCCTTGATGGGAATCGGGCACCCGACTCCGCTGGAGACTTTTAACGAGGACGGTCGGTGAGTTTTTATCTGGAAATCGACTCCTTTGTCTTGGAGTAAAGGATGGAGATAACGATGTAAATTTGGAAGAATCCACCAAGTCCAGAAGAATTTGTAACTAATGTTTTGATTCTAGTTTTTGAGTTATATTAAAATCTGGAATGAGTAGAATTAATAATATACAGTATTTAAACAGAATCTATTGTAACTAATGTTTTGATTCTAGCTTTGAGTTATTTTAAAACCTGGAGTGAGTAGAATTAATAATATCAAGTGTTTAAATAGAATCTAGATTATAATTAATTTTGTTTTTCATAAAAATGTGTATGTTATATTTTGAATTATATCGCTGTGAAAGTATCATGTTTCTCTCGGTGAAGTTTTCCTGGTAAAAATGAGTACTACTGTTACTTATACGCTTTTTGAATAATTGTTGAGAAACCATCAATAACGTGTAATTACGAATAGTCTTTGTATTAATTTAATTAATTAATATTAACGCGTACATTGGCAATACTTTCGCGAAGATGTAATGAGAAAAATATAAAAATATTAAATTTGGTTCCATTTGTATACATTGCTCGTGACTAGGATCACCAATTGTATAAGTTCACAAGTTTTCAACCCTCAAGTGATGCAAATAATAATTTTAATGACAAGTATTTTCAATATTCTAAGAGGGTTGTCACAAATGTTTAACTCCATTGCACGAATTGTTCGAATTTTATTTTATCTTTAAACAAAATCCATGTCTCAATTGCCAGTACATGAAGATAATTGTTCACTATGTACAATTTATGTTTTTAATAAATTCAAGTGCAAAACATAAGCGACAAATATTGTATCTCTATGAACAGAATAAAAAGGGAATTGATAAACCAATAGTTATATTCTAAAAAAATAAATAAATAGCGAACAACGAAATCTATAATAATGAACTAATAAGTAACAATAACTGAAATGTGTAATTCTTTAAAGAAGTTCCAAGAAAAATTCCTCTTCAAACGAAGCGAATGTAACGAGCAAACACAAGCGCGCAAGTATTATACGACCAAGTTCAGTTCACTCGCAATTCCGTAAACGTCGATGTCACAGGCAACTTCTTCAATCAGCCCCTCGTTCCCGCAATTATGATTACTCAAACACGCAATATCAGGAAAAGTTTTGCATAAAGATCCTCTTATCGTCATTGGAGAGGAGACAGCGCAATTTAATGTCACTGTTGCTTTCTTCCGGAAGACAGGCATTAGGTCTCTCTCTTCGACGGAGCTCCGGAACAGTGCACACGCGAAGGGATGGAAAAACGTGGAAATGGGGAAGGGGGGTAGAAAGAAAAGAGGGAAAACGACACAAACAGCATTTTAATTTAGCTAAAATCTCGTCGGCCACGTCGAGTGTTCCATTTTCAGTTACATGGCCACGGGAAATGAATCGAAAGATTTAGCATACTGCATCCGGTAATGCGACGTAGCGTCGTAAACAAGGGGTGGGAAGGAAGAGATCGTAATAACAAGGGTTCCTCATTAACTCGACGCTGTCATCGATGCGCCCTTCCATCGACCTGTCTATGCTTTTTAATTCGCTTCATCTCCGTGAAATTTCTTTGTGCGTGTGTTTCACTTTCGTTCCTACCTCGAACATACCTCGTTTGCTTTGGAAGCCCCGATCCAGGAACTCAATCCCTTCGAATGAATCAATTAGGGATAATAATGAAGTGGTAAATTAATCGGTTCTTTGCTCCACGATACCCATGAACGAGGAGTTTCGTGTTTTATGCGGTGAATTCCTTAACGAAAGCAGATTGCTTTTTATTTGGGAGGAGGAGTGGCTGCCATTTTTTTATTTATTTAATTTATTTATATAATAAAATTAAAAGAAGAGTTTTATTAAATAGATTGGAAATGAAGCTTGAAATATTGAATTCAACGATATTCGATACAATCATATATATTATATATAATATACAAATAGTAAATTAATACATATAATTAAACAAATATTGTATTCATGCATATTATACCACGTTGGACATTTTCAGAAAATTGTTATATACGTAAAATACATACAGAGCCATATATGTGCAAATCGATTTGCTCATTAAAAGCATTGCAAATCAAGAAATCGATTAAAGTGTCCCAATTTGGACACTCTTCCCCTACTTGCTACGTATTTGATAGCATTTCTACTTTGAATTTTTCGTGCAACCTCGTTTCGCAAAGCAATAAGAAATGTTCGGTAAACTTTCGCCGAGCCAACGAGAGGTTTTTACTTAAAAGTTTCAATGCAAAAGTGGGTCGGCAAATTTTTCGTCGCTGATTTGCAAACTGATTTTCAATTAACCGCTACGAAGAAAGAAAGTACTCGCGGTGTTGGCGGGTAGAAAAAAAAGGAAGACTGTCCACTTTTTTCGAAGCGGTGATCGAATTTTTCATTTTCCGCTACCATCGCTGGACAGAGATCATTTTTCGTCGAAAAACGAAACAAATTATTACGTATGTTAGAAAGACAGGTCGAGAATTTTAATTATTCTGAAATACAAAAAGCTCGAAGCGAGCGTTCGAGTGTATTTTTGAGAGGATTAAGGGCGACGAAGGTACCCTCCACCTGTACTCTTCCTGGCTCGTTCTTTCCTTCGTCGGTTTTTGTCCCTTTAGCGTGCAAATTACACCGGGTATTTTTTTTAATAGGTCCACGCTTCCCCGCGGTTGAATTAATTGCGGACCACGAACACTGCTTCGTTAGTGCGCGGAAAGTAAATTCGTTAAATATCTCATTCTCGCTGCACGTTGCTCTGCGCAGCTGCGGAACGCACGAGTTGAGCATGACCGGTGCATTTTTTTGACGTAGGTCAATACAGAAATGCAATGAAAGTATCCGCAGTGAAAGAACCGGCGTAGCTGACTCTTTTTCGTCTTTCAGGCTAGAAATCGTTTTGGGCGCTTTATTTTTGTTTGTGTAAAACTTACCTATTTAGAAGTAAAACAAAAGAACATGTTGAATCGCATTATAATATCAATCTGTATTTTATATGTGTTATGTTCTTTTAATATTCATAATTTCGTAAATCATAGACAAGACAAAAATAAACATAAATAAAGCAAAAATTTCGTTCAAATACTTCTCAAAGCACTCAATTTTTAAACTAAGTAGGAATTGTCTGATAAACATGCTTGCTAATAAAATTTGTTTACCATGTGAGATTAAATTACAATATTGAATTGGCTATTAGAGAGAGAATAAAAATGAAATTCACATATTCTTATCAAGCAACGTTTCGATAAAATGTTCAACTTAACATATTAGAATTGTATGTAATATTTATTTTTTCCGATTTTAGCTTAGTTGAGAGCCTTTGCCTAATTTTGTTACATAGAAACTTAGCGATGAAACTGT
This sequence comes from Hylaeus volcanicus, assembly GCF_026283585.1. NCBI lineage: Eukaryota > Metazoa > Arthropoda > Insecta > Hymenoptera > Colletidae > Hylaeus > Hylaeus volcanicus. The sequence goes on along the minus strand of NC_071978.1, from coordinate 18,746,464 downwards.
CACAACGTTCCCGATCGCATTAACATCGATATTGGATGATGATACAGTAAATTCATTAATATTCATAAATCCGAGTGTGAACATGCTGCTGTCGTTGTGATGGAATTTTGTATTCATCAATATTAGATGACGCCATGAGAACGTTATTATGGCGTGATTATGCTGTCGGTTATTAAGCCACTTAAGACTATTTATTGGTGTCATGAAAAGACTTCACGATAAAGGTTAACATACAACGCGATACTGCCGTTAATATGGTGAGCATGATCAAATTTTTATCAAGGCATACATTAATCATACTTTTATCAAGGCAATTTAATTAACCGCTCTCGAACCTTTTCTCGTTGAGTCTCTGCATAATTATTAATAATAATGTACCAAATATTATCGAACCAGCAACAACTAATATTCTCTCATACTCAAGTGTTTTCCCTAACATTTATGATAAGGATAGTAAAATGTTAAACTTGTTATTAAAATAACTTTGTCAATTAATACAAATTTTGATCTACATATTCATTATTAAACACTTGATATCCTAGATCACATTTATTGTAATTCGTGTTACGAATTATGAGGTTGAGTCTAAATTGAAAGTTACGTCAGAGCGTTAGAGACTCCACTCAATGTCTAAACTGTCAAACAAGTAAAAATTGACCCAGCTTCGCGGTGACGGTTAAAATTAGAAAACACGACTGAAGGGAGGCGCGCGGCTCTATGAAGATCGATTCGAAGAGATCCAGGAAGAAACTCGGAAGCATCACCGAAACACCCGTTCCAGGGTGCGCTGTCATTTATAACCCGTCTGGGCTCGGTGCATCGCCACGGTCCGATAAACCCGTCCCACCTTCGTGTGAACGCAGCCCGTAAATCGATCCAGACCATTGTCTCGCAAGGAAACGAAATTCGAACGGTGAAACAGGCGTCCATCCAGCCGAGGAAGCCATGAAATTGGTGAGCAAACGCGACACATCGTTGGTGCGCGCAAAAATCACGGCGACGACGAAGTTAAGGAGAAACAAGAACCTGGATAACACTGCTAAACGAAGCAACAAAGAGAGGCATTGAACGAGAATCCAGTGATGAACTCATTCATAACCATGTGCATCAATTCTTTAGCAGTGGTACTAGTAAGATGTATAGTGAACAATCTCTAATTACTGTGATAATTTGCTCATTGAAGGACGCATGGACATTTTTAGCATTTCTTAGAACTGCTAATTAGTAAGATGTACAGTGAATCTTCGATAAGTGAAGCGGTAGTTCAAACTCTACAGGGTACATGGTTATCCTCATCACTTTTTAGAACTGTCGCCTCCAACTGAGCATTTAACGATATTTTCTGGGATGGTAGCAGTTAGAATTAGCTAGGTTCTCCGTTTCATTATATTGTATCACTTTATTTACCGGGAGCCTATTTATAAGCTTTTTAATTGCAGTATTTAGTTATTCGAATTTATTTACTGTATCGGTGGTTGTCTACTTCAAATGATCGGTGCTTGGAAACAGACTTGGCTTTCAATGTACCCAGTAACAGTATGGAGGAATTATTGTCTGCCTAGATTGGCATATGCTACTGTAGAAAATTCATTTTTGAATTAAAGACTGTTTCTAAATAGCCCGGTAGATAAAGTGGTATGTGATGACCGATTTCCATCGAAAGGTCCTTTTAGACAGTCATATCTGTCCTAAGTCTCCGTTTCAGTTTTCCTTTCACTATTTACTTTTTACACATAGGAAAAACTGACAGTTCTATTGACACTGAAACTGAACTGAGAACAGATATGGCCGTCTAAAAGGACCTGAATGCTCAGCTGATGCGAATTGTGTGATGTAACCTAATCGGTTACATGTTTGGCGTTCTTTGATGCGTGTGCTGATAGTTCTCCCGGTTTCTCTTATATATACTTTTCCACAGGAAAATGGAACTTTGTAGACTTCTGACTCCTTGGTCTAGTATCGACCACGGCTCTATTATGTTGTCTCTGCTAATCTAAACATAAAGATCTTATTACAAGTTCGCAGACATTAGCTCAATATTACTTGCGACGAAGGATTGTTCGTCACGAATAATACTGATTGCCAAGTCTCGCCATTCACCGTGTGGATAAAAAACAAATCTACCTTAACTTTAATGTTCTGTAGTTTCCACAGCAGTCTCTCAGCCCACATATAGAAATCTATCCAACTGTATCACCGCTCGAACGATCTCCCGAAATAAATCTCAAGCCACCCGGATTCACCATCAGGATTCAATTACCTGATCCAAGAGAATAACTTCCCGGCGCCAGTGTATCGCCATCATCTAAACACGTCCCAGTCTCATCGGTAACCAAGATCTCAGCACGTAGGGTGGAACAGAGGGAAGATCGTCTCACGGCGCATTAATTTGAGGGACAATTTCTAGCGTCCCGTCCATGTCTCACCTTAAGGTAACCGAACTGAAAGTCTCGCGAAGGTTACCGGCCGCTTGAGGAACGACTTTTGGAATCGACTTTTCTGCCGGAGCGAGGCGAAGTTTGGCAATTTCCTGGGGCTAATCTGCCGGCCGGTCAGCATTGAGATGCTGGGAATGGGGGTTACGCGGAAGCCTGGCGGGGGCCAGGGGCTGAGACGTGGGTGGACCCACGAACCACGAGGGGTGGTCCCATGAATTATACAACCGACTCGTTGCCCTTTCCCTTCCTCTCGAGTTGCGATCTTCGTTCCTCTTTCGCGTTGGCCATCGTCGACTTCGCGGTTGAGGGTGGAGAAGGCTGCGGGGTGGACGAAGGGAGATATCTCCCTTGTGACACGGAAAAGAGACGCGAACGCGTGCCAGAAGCGACTCGAACTTACCCGTCGGCGACCCCTTTCGTGATTGAGCTCTCGCACCAATAAACGCCGCGGTTGATCGGTTCCCGTGTTCGAGTGGCTTTTAATTAGACCGGATAGCTCAGCTCTCTTGGCTTTAATGAGCTGCTGAAGCCTCGGTCGAGGGTTTTCGTGCGTTACGTAAGGAACGGACGCGCGATTACGTTGCTACTCCATTCTTCTCTCCGTCACGACGCGTCGTTTTGTGCCGCTCCCTTTCGTTGGAAGTAAGGAGTCCCTTTATTTGCCGTTCGGGAGGGAGAAGTTTAATATTAGCCGGACCGGACGATGGAGAAAGACGACGGCGAGTTGGCAGGGAATGCGTTTAGAAGTGTTAATGAGTTCGATTGAAGAACTCCGTGGATATCAGAGGGAAAGTTTCCTAATTCAATAGACCGAAAAGGAGACTCTTTTTGTCGCTTTTTTGGTTAGCTCGTGAGAGTAATAGAAATCCATGTGGCGTACACGTTCGTAGTTATTTCCAAGGAGCTATTTTTTTAACTTGTGAGGTATACTAGATTTTGTCAGTTCAATTGAAATTAATACTTTCGTAATGTCTACGGAGAGACTATTTGAGCGTATATTTGGCCAAAACAATTATAACTATTTCCACAGAAGAACGAGAAATTTGTATTCACAATTTTTGTGTGTACGAGACAAATGTGATTCGATTCAAGGGAGGATTGAGCTTGAAAAATTCATCGCGCTCGTTGATCATGGTAATTTCGTTCCATTTGCATTTAATATGATTTTCCCGAAGGAATATTAAAAATCGGTTGTCAGGAAAAAGCTAAAGAATTACTTAAGCGAATTCTGATTCGAGGAAATTGAAATGTGCGGATAAGAAATGATAAGAAGAAAGTTTCCACGGTTTTAGGAAAGTGAGTTTTAATTAGAGTCGATGTAGCAACGCCG